>NW_020954572.1:24610900-24715310 GCF_900497805.2 Vombatus ursinus | reverse complement strand
GTGTGTGTGTGTGTGTGTGTGTGTGTGTGTGTGTGTGTGTGTGTGTGCTTCCTAAATTGATTACTGTTTTTATATTATTATCATCTATAAGGATGTGTTCAGTATTTCTGCTTTTTATATTTATTTGCAATTTCTTTATGCCCCAAAACATGATCACTTTTTATTAAAAAAAAAAAAGGCTTTGTCGTACTGAGGAATAGGTATAGTTATTTGTGGTCCCATTCAAAAGGTACTACAAGTCTTTTTCCTCTAAATATATTCAGTAGTTCAGTTCTATATTTCCTTTTTTTTTTTTTAATCTTTGTTAGATTTGTCCCAGTGAGGAACATTGTGTCTCCTACTGTTCTATTC
Organism: Vombatus ursinus; assembly: GCF_900497805.2. Classification (NCBI taxonomy): domain Eukaryota; kingdom Metazoa; phylum Chordata; class Mammalia; order Diprotodontia; family Vombatidae; genus Vombatus; species Vombatus ursinus. The sequence continues at coordinate 24,714,959 of NW_020954572.1, read as the reverse complement.
ATAAAGTTTTGCAATTCAGCAAAGTTTTCATTTGTCAATTTAGATGCTATGCCATTTGAAGAATATGACTTTAATATTAATGTTGGTATATTGTCTATGGTTATTTTAAGCATAATGTAATTTCCTTGTCTATCCTTGTTATTTTTGCTTTGTCTGATAAGATGATTTGCAATTCCTGCTTTTTTGGATTTGCCTGAACCCTAGTTAAATTTTTTTTCCCCATCAAGTCTATTCCATATATGTCTTTGCTTTTTATGTTTTTCTTCTTGTAAGCAAAAGATTGTGGAGTGCTTTTTTTTTTTAATCTATTCTGCCACTCTTTAAAAATTTTATTGAATTACTTAATATATTTGCATTTAAAGTATCAGAATTAGGTTTATGTTTTTCTTTTACTTGTTTCTCTAGTGTTGCCTTGATTTATTTTTGTTCTCCTTCCTCTTTTAAGTCAATACTTTGTCTCCTATAGTTAGTTTTCTTAAACTACTTTGATGTAACCCTATTCCCACAGACTCTTTCCCACCTTACTCCACCTCTCCCTTTCCCCTCATTTTAGGATTTCATTTAAATCATTGATTTCTTAACAGTCTTCCATCATATTCTTCTCCTCACTTAACTGGTCAATTTAAGACCACCTCCTTCCTTTATTTCACAATTTCTTGAACTTGGTTTTTTTATTTCTAAGAAAGATTTTATTAAATTCCTCTCTTCTTTAATTCTCTTTGCATTTTGTTTATTCTGAAATGGTTTTTTTTATTAATGGTTCTATGCTTATTCCTTTTGTTTTTTAAATACCTTTCTCTTCCTAGTAGAATTAAAACTTCTAAGTTTGAGCACTCCTTCTAACGAATTTGTTATCACTTTTGTAGTTCTTGCCCCACCTTTTTTCTGTCGTGACTCATTTTTAGTAGTATCAATTTCTGCTGAGGGAATTGAGGATTGAATTGCCTGATGGTGGAAGTTACTCTGTATCCTCAATCTTGCAATACATTTTTACCCTCTCCTTTCCCCCAGCCTCTCATCATCATTCTCCTTCCCATTTACCATGCAGTCTCATCTCTGGGTCCATGTTACCATGTCCTCTTCATTTTACATTTATAATATTTCACATCATTTCTATTCCTAAGACAGTTGCCACCTAAAGTTCTCCTTAATCTATGCTAAGCCATGCTAAACACTGCTGCCAGATTAATTTTCCTCAATAATCATTTCAATTTTGTCATTCTCCTGTCTAAACTCTCAGTGACTCCTGAATATCTAAGAAAAAGTTCAAATTCTTTCTCTTTTTTTTTTTTAAATTGGGGTTAAGTGACTTACCTAGGGTCACACAGCTAGTGTCAAGTGTCTAGTCTGAGACCAGATTTGAACTCAGGTCCTCCTGATTCCAGGGTTGGTGCTTTATCCACTGCGCCATCTAGCTGCCCCTAAAAGTTCAAATTCTTTAAACTTGTATTCAAGACTCTTCCCTATTCTGGCCCCAATCCACCTTTCTGATCTTAGTATTATCTGGAAAACACTCTCAGAGACCATCTGTCTCATCTGATTTCCTTATTTTACAGATAAGGAAACAAGCCCAGGGAGGTTATTACTTGTCCAGGGTCACACTTGTTGTGTCACAGATTTGAGATTTGAACCCATGTCTTCTGACTCCAAAGCTCAATTGTCCTTTCCGCTATACCTACTGATTCCCTGTTCCCATAGAAGAGAGATCCCTTTCTCCACTATACTGGTCTTATTTCTTGAACATGTTCTCCTTATTTCTGTCTTAAAACCTGTCTTCATATCTTTCCTCAAGTTTGGTATTCCTTCCTAAACCCATCTGTTTGATATCCACCTTTTCCATGAAGGCTCCCTTGACCATTCCATTTATAATAATTTTCTCTCCTAGAAACTGATAGCACTCATTGTTGGGGTCAATATTTGGTACTTAATCATGTAGTGCTTCGTGAAGGCTCTTGTATTTGGGACCTTGACTGCTGTAGTCTCTGTTCTCTTTCTTTCAGTCTCCAAGGAAGAAATGGGCTTTCTCCTTGTGAAGACAGACTCCACAATCTGGGTCTTTCATCCAGTCTCCTTTCTTCTTCACAGCTTGCCCTCCCCCCCCCTTGAGTTTTCAATCTCTCTTTATTCATTGGCTCCTTTCCTCTGTCTACAGACCTGTCTAGATTTATCCTATCTTTAAAAAAACCTTCATTTGACCCTACCATCCCCTCAAGTTATTGCCCTACAGTGCTCTTCCTTTTAGTCATAGTTGTAGAAAAACCATTTCATTCTATACTGATTTCTTCCACTGCCTCACTTCCTACTCACTTCTCAGCCTCTTTTTGTTTGATTTCAGACTCCATCCTCAGCCCAATTTTCCCTATCTATGGTCTACAGTCAGTAGTTTTACTTAATTACTAAATCCAGTGGCCTTTTCTCACTTATCCTTTGGCTTTTCTGTAGTATAGTCATGGATAGTATTTCCTTCCTAGGTTTTTATGCCACTGCTTTCTTATTGTTCCCAAGTCCTTTTCTCTCTCTCTCTCTCTCTCTCTTTTTTAATACTCTCTTCTTTGGTGATATCATCAGTTCCCATCTGTTCACTTGTCATATCTGCGGTACTCCAAAAGCTCTCTATCCAATTCCCTTTTTTCTGCTGAACTGTACAGTCCTGTATCACCAACTGTCTGTTAAATACACCCGCCTGGAAGTCTCCTGTGCGTCCCCAACTCAACACTCTAAAATAGAACTCAAATTTTCTCATAAACCATCTTTTTAATTTCCATCTTTCTTTTGGGGTGTGAGGATCCTTCCACTCTAGGTTTACAGCTACAGTCAGCCATGGTCAATCCTTACTACCCTCTTCCTACATAAACGTCGATTTTCAGTTCTCCCAACACATGTCTCTTATCCTTCCCCATTTCTCCATTCACACCACAGTCACTCTGCTTCAGGCTCTCATCACCTTTTGCTTGTACTACTAAGTAGCCTCTTAATTGGTCTCCTTGCCAACAGCCTCTTCCCTTTCCATTCCATTCTTTACATGGCTCCTAAATTGATATTCCTAAAACACGGGTTTGAGGGTGTCTCTGGTGTCTGTGCCCGGCTCAAAAAGCTTGAATAGCACCCTAATGCTCTAGGATAAAATACTCTTTCTTTTGCATTTAGATTCCTTCACTATCTTGATTTAACTTATCTTTTAGGACTGATTTCATATGACGTATACTTTCTTGCTCAACTGGCCTGTTTGTGATATCCTTTATTTGTGCCTTTGCAAAGTCTGTCCTCCATTCTTGGGATTCTCTGCCTCCAGGAATGTTTAGCTCCCTTTAAGGCTTAGTGCAAATGCCACCTTCTAAAAAGAGGTCTTTCCAATTCCTCAGTTGTTAGACCCCCTTCCCAATTACTTTGTGATTATTTTGGATATTTTGTGTTTGCTTACTACATTTCTTCCAATGGGATATAAAATCTCTGAGGACAGGGACTGTTCTATTTGGGAAGGAAAGGAAGAAGAACTTATATTTTTACAATGAACTTAATTTAAGCCTGTTTAATTAGGTTGCACGAAATGTTTTTATTTATCTTGTACTCTCTATCACACTCTGAATGGTAACTGTTCTAAACTTCTCTTTAAACCTCTAACTTTACCTCCCATCCCCTCTCAGCACTGGACCTTGCCTCCTATTTGATAGACAGATACATGGGTAATTTATTAAGCATTTACTGTGTGTCTGGTACTTTCCAAGTCATGGTTAAGTAATGCAAATAAAAGCAAGACAGTTCCTGTCCTCCAGGGGCTGGTCTCCCTGCTTTAAATCTCCCTACTCTAATCCATCCTCCACACAGTTGTCAACATAGATATGACCACATCACCTCCCCTACTCAGTAAACTCCAGTGACTCCCTGTTACCCCCAGGATTCGTTTGGCTTTTAAAGCTCTTGGTTCCTTCCTACCTTTCCAGGCTTCTTTTACCTTACTGTCTTCCCCATTTCACACTGACTTCCTTGTTGTTCTTCTCCATCACACTCTATTTCCTTACTCCAGACATTTTCAGTATCTTCCCTCCTTGGAACTCTCTCCCTCTTTATCTTTACCTCTTAGATTCCTTCATTTTCAGCTAAAGTCTTACCTTCTTCAAGAAGCTTTTGCCAGTCTTTTCCCACAATCTTTGTGCCTTCCTTCTGAGACTACCCCTAATTTATTTTATGCATGCGCGCACACACACACACACACACACACACACACACCCCTGCATGTCTGTACAGAGCTGTTCACATATTGTCTCCCCTATTAGACTGTGAGCTCCTTGAGAGCAGGGACTGTTTTTTGCCTTTTCTTTGTATCCCCAGCCCTTAACGTAAGCATAGCACATAGTGGATACTTAATAAATGCTAGCTGACTTACTAATAGTCTGATGGCGGAAGACAAACTTTGGAATTGAGCTAAGTAAGACCAAAGTTTTCCTTTCAAAACCCAGGACAGTTCCAGAGTAGAGTTTAACTTTGAATGGGGAGAGAGTGGAGGTGATGGCCTAATAGACAGAGCACAGTTGAGGATATCTGCAAAAGTGAGATTTGAGGCAGTTACTGTCCTTCGCATATAAAAAATCAGCTTTTCCTTATCATCATTTATTTTTCTCTGACCATATAAGATGAATTGATCTATTTCTTTGCACAGCTAATGCCCATGTGCTCTTGATGTCCTATCCCTTCCTATCTCCTCTGGGATCTTGCTACATAGATAATCCCTTCTCATTGTCATTCTCTTCCTCTCTACTGCTTCCTTCCTCTTTGCCTACAAACAGGCTCAGATCTCCCATATTCTTTAAAAATAAAAAAGATCACATGCATACCACTTTAAACTACCTTCTTTCTTTCTTTTCCTTATGCTTAGCTTCTAGAAAAAGTAGTCTGCACACATTACCTCAGCTTCCTGAGTACCTATCCCATCCTTAGCTTTTTTGACTTCTCTACTGAAACTTGTCTCTCCAAGGTCATCAATGACTTTCTGATTGTCAGATCCAATAGATTCTTCTTGTAGAATCAGACTCTAAAAAGTTGCAAGGGATCTCAGATACTTAATCCAACCTGTAAAAGAACAAAAATCTTTTCAGCTGCCCACAGAAGTGATTATACAGCCTTCACTTGAAGATGGATGAACCCACCCCACTACCTCATGAGTCAACCCATTTCATTTAAGAATAAGTATGTTTCTTGGGAGCTTTTTCTTTGCACCAAGGCAAATCTACCTTTATTCATAAAACTTCTCCCCATTGCTTCTAGTTCCACCATCTCTCTAGCTCTTGAAGACAGCTATATCCTGAGTAAAATCTTGTCCTCTCTGAGCTAAACATCCTTCTGCTTATCAATGACCTTCATAAAATATGGTGCCCCAGACTGAACACAATACTGAAGATACAGTCTGACCAAGGCAGAATACACAAGGAATTTATTGACTCTTGTGGTTTGGACACTCTTTTTGAACTGAACCTGTAATTTCATTGGTGTAGGGAACTGTTGGTTAACTCCTCTACCAGTGCAAAACAGCACTTTCTCTGAAATTTAGTCTTAAAGTTGCTTGGGTTGTTGAGAGGTTAAGTGAAGCTCAGTATATGTCAAAGACTGCCTGGAACTCAGGGCTTCCTGACTCAGGGGCCAGCTTCCTTTCCACAACTCCAGGCTGCTTTTCTGTTTTTGAACACATGCCTCTCAATATACCATAAAATCATATTAACTTTTTTGGCTACTGTGTTTCACTGGTGACTCAAGGAGTTTGAAAACCATTAAAAGGCATAGATCTTTTTCACACAACTTTCTTCTAACCTCACCTTCCCAGTCTTATAAATTTCATTTGAAATGCAGCATGTAGTTAAAGACCTGGGTTCTAGTTTTGCCTTTGACACATTCTAGCTATATTATAGGGAGCAAGTCACTTAATCTTAATGCCCCAGGTAATTCTCTAAGACTGTAAATTACAAGTGATTTTGTCTGATTTTTTTAGCCTTATTTTCTAAATATTCCTCTTCGTGTGTATTGCACTCCACCCTACCTACTTTTTGTGCTTGTTTTTCCTGCCCTCTCCTGCCTCTGTGTCTCCATCCCCCATACTTGGAAGCTCTTCCCTTTCTCATTCTACCTGTCTACCTCCTGCCTGTTATTTAAGATCTGACTTAGCAGGAAATCTTCCTTGTTCTTCCCATTCAGTAAACGTCTACTCCCTCCTTAACTTTGCTGTGTTTAACTTCTCTACATTTAATAGTTTTCTGAGTTTTGTTATATATTAATTTGTACTTACCTCATTTCCACTACTAGGTTATAAAACTCTTTGATGATAGGGGCTGTGTTGTTTTTCAACTTTGTAACCTAGGACTTAATTCAGTTTTGTACACGGGTGCTTAATAACTATTTACTGAAATGAAATGTTATTTAACTTTTGTGTTATCCAACTTTTCACGTATATGTTACCTAGTTTCTGTAACTGGAATATAGTACCTTGAAAGCAAGGATCCTATGTTCTTTGTAATCTCCCTACAGTTTAGGACAGTGTCATGCTCAAAGAATTGATATTTGACATGTTTCCTGAAAAGAACAGAACTGAATAGCACCTCTCTTTTATCTGTGTATAACTTGCACGTCAGTTGTTTTTAATTCCTTTATCCAGATTTGCATCCCAAAGTTCCAATGGGCAAACTAGTCAATATAAATTAATGGCAGGCAGACAGAAATATGGCTCTTTGCTAGCATATAACACCTGAAATCTGTTCTCTTCCACCCTAAATTGCTTTACATTTTAACTTCAACCAACTTCAACCTAATTTCTTTAATTTTAAGAACTTCTAAAAGCTTTATCTGTATATCTAATTCTCCACCAATACAGATCACACCACCATGCCCTCCCGCTCTACCTTCTCTTAACTTATGTTTCATGAACAAAAGGGTTTTCTCTCTCTGATCTTCTTTTCTTTCTTTCTTTTTTTTTTTTTTTTTTTTTTAGTGAGGTAGTTGGGGTTAAGTGACTTGCCCAGAGTCACACAGCTAGTAAGTGTTATGTGTCTGAGGCCGGATTTAAACTCAGGTTCTCCTGACGCCAGGGCCGGTGCTCTATCCACTGCGCCACCTAGCTGCCCCTACCCTCTCCGATCTTGAGCTACACCGAAGCAGGAGCATGTCACAATGGTTGTGAAAACATATTTTTGATTTACCTACTTTGATTTAAATTGGGGATCTTTTTCTCACAGGGGTACTTGAAAATGATCTTTAAAATGGGGAGGTTGGTTTGGAATTCATTGAGCATCTGGTTTCATAGCAACTCATTGACTGTTGTATCTTTTTAGGTAGCCATTATCATAAAACTGGGGGATAGTATGGGGAAGGGGAAGGAGTATGAAGGGATGGACCTATGATTTCATCAGTGTTCGGAACTCACAGTGAGATATAGAGATTGGGATAGAGATATAGAGATTCTTCTATAGTTTATAGCTCTAGAGATTTGCTTGGGTACACTAAAAAGCTGTGACCCGTCACATGCCCATGGTCATGTATCTAAATATGTATCAGAGGCAGTACTTGAACCCAGGTCTTACTGACCCTGAGGCTGACCCTACACCAGTGGCATCTGATAGAAATGTGACCTACTAAAAGTAGACCACCTATCAACATTGTCTGTGTTCTGTTGCATTTTTATTTATTTTGTTAAGTATTTTCCAGTTACATTTTAATTTGGTTTGGCTGCAGTGCCCTACCTCCCCAATACACCTCTGTACTCCACCTTGATGCCTCTCTCTCCATAGTATTAAATGACAATAATAAACCAGTTAACATTTTTTTCTGTGTTTGTTTTATCCTGCTGTTATTCCTGCTGAAATTGACTGAAAGATTTTTTGGAACATCTGAAACTAGGACATTGTAAGCATTAATTAATCAATATAGTAACTCTTAGAGTTACACAGCAATAGCAAATTACCTGGTGATAGAACTACTTAGAACCAATGCTTGCTTCCCCATTGAGCCACTTTCTGCTTCTCTTTTTTGCCTTGACACCAGGGCTACATTATGACAAATGGTCTGTCCTATGAGCACATGAAATTTTGCATAAACTCCCACTCACCTGTCAAACTTGATACATTGCATCTAATGGATGTCAAGTCACTTTCTCTCCTTTCCTCAAGCTTGAACACCCACTTTCCTCCTCTTCAACCAACTTTTTTCTTCTGAGCCTTACTGATGTTTCTTTTCTCTTCATAACAGTGAAAGAATGTAAAACGCAGTGGAAAGAAGCACTATGTAATGTTTGGTGTCTGCCACAGCACTTGTAAGATAAGCTTAACACGATGTATTTTATTTCTTTTTTATATAATCAATGCTTGGTGATCCATAAATAGTATAATAATCCCTTGTATGTACAAAGTGTCTTTACATGAACAGTTTCATTTGATACACAGATTGTCTTGGAGCAGTGGCTGAAATGATCCTTTGTCCTCATTGTCTTATATTTTGTGTCATGCTTTTTTGTAAAAATCTCCTTATCTTCATTTCCCCCTCTTCATATAGGTAGTAAACTCTCAAGGGAAGGGACTTTGTTGTTGTTTATCTTTGAATCCCTGGCACCTTTCATATTTAGGACCTTGTCTTCTTCCTCCCTCCCCCCACTTTTTTTTTTTTAACTTAGACTTGGGATTTCTTTAATGTAGAAAATATTCAATGAGAAATTCCCTCTACCAGTGCAGATCAGTGCCTGTTTTCAAATTTCTAGTCTTAAATCTAGGGCATTTAGAGGTTAAGTGACCATGCCAGGTTCACACAGTCTTGCACACAATAGACACTTGATTTTTTTTGGCTGGAGAGAGCAAATATTCTTATTTTAAAAGGGATCAGACTGAAAGGTTGTCATTTGCTCAAGGTTATGTGGTTAGTAACTGGCAGGAAGGATTGGCCTTACAAAAGATATGATCCAAGGGAATTTAAATTATTTTTAATTTTCAGTTGACCTTGACTTCAGGATGCCTGACTTCTAGCCTAGTTATACGAGTAACCACTAGATGATCTGTCTCAATTTCTTAACCACAAAAATAGGGATAACACTTGTCCTATGTATCCTATAGGAATCATAAAAGGATAAAATAATATACACTGGAAAGAAATTGGGAGAATACTATGAAGTGAAGTATAAGATGATATTATTTGCAGATGAATATGTGAGAAAAGCTTGTCATTGAGTCAGAAAAATTAAGCTCCTGCTGTGTGTAGCGTGTTGGCCAGCTACAGTGAGGGTTTAGGTATCTTGAAGGTAATACTCTGTATTGTTGGCAAAACTTTAGAGATTTCTGCCTGTTCTGTAAGATGCTCAACTGCTGTACTCAAAACCATTTTATTGGTTATAGTTGGCTTTACTTTGAATTTCTTAAATATTTACAATTTCTTTAGCTCCTTTTTTAGAACTCTCCGTATTTGTATGTGATTGGTGTTTTCCTTGCATAGGATTTTATGACATTTCTTCCAGGGAATACTACTTTATTCATTATTTAATTCATTCCACAAGTATTTCTTGAGGATTATTTTGTAGGACCTTGTGCTAAGTGCAGTGGACCAGTAGTGTCAAACTAAAATAGATAAGGTGGAAGGGGGCGGAACTAAATATTTTATTACATGAGGAGGACTGCTTAGTGACTCAGAAAACCACATATTAACACTGTCTATATTCTGTTGTGTTTCTGTTTATTTTGTTAACTATTTCTCAATTAGATTTTAATCTCATTCAAGGGAACATGTTTGACATGTTCTAGACAATCCAAAGATGATAGTCCCTACCTTTATTGATTTTACATGATATATGGCGGATTGAACGTGTACACAAATACCTTAAAACAGGGGTGGGGAACCTTCAGCCTTGAGGCCACATGTGGCCCTCTAGGTCAAGTGTGGCCCTTTTATCTGAATTCAGACTTCACAGAACAAAAAGTCTACTTGGTTACAATATGTGGTCCAAGTTGGAGAGGGAATATAATAGAGACAGAGTCTCAGTAAGATTTTGGAATAGTTGATGTAGACAGTCGCAATAAAAGGAAATTAATCTGTATCAGAACATAGCATGTACAATGGTGTGTTAGCAAGTTATTTAGATTGGTTGTTATGACACCAATGCATTTTTATCTTTGTAATTATTTTTTAAAACATTCTTAGAATGCTATTTTTTAAAATAACTTATTTAGATTATCTAGAAAAGAGAGACTCTTGCTAGTTTGAGTTATCATAATTGTTATCTTTACATATCACTTTAGATTCAGGTATGTTTAAGATGGAGATAAATGGAGACAGAAGGAGGAGGTAAATGGTAGGGATAATTTGGTACTTTGCTCAGATTTTCCTGTGATGACTCCACCATGCTAAGGCTACTGCAAACAGTTGAAGCAAATGATAGTTGATTGCACTGATGCTTTGAACCCAGGGTGTTTGAGAGAGCCAAGTAATGGAAATGGGCCTAGGGTATCTTGGCTAAAAGAAGCCTGATTGTATCGAGGAGTAAACCTTATATAGCAGCAAGTGGAGTAAGGACAAAAGTAGTACCTTTAGTGTTGGGGCCTGGGTATTCTTTTTTCATCTTTGTAGTAGATTGTTGAAAAGGTCTTTTTTTTTGTCAGTTGAGGGTCTTCATTCTTGCTATTCTAGAGCCCACCAGTTATGCAAGGAAATTAAAGGAGTAAACAGGGATGAAATCTGTTGAAATCTACAGTAGAGTCATCTATCTGACTTAGACCAGCTGATATTGCTCCCAATTTACTGTGCTCTTAGGGAAAGGTACCTATTGGCAGATATCAGGCAAAAGAAATTTTGTGTGTGTGCGTGTGTGTGTGTGTGTGTGTGTGTGTGTGTATACACGTATCATACTAATACACTGTAATTGTAGGAATTAAACGTTAAGAAGATTGTTTCTGAGATCCTGCATTAGTGATTTATCACACCAGAGCACGACCAGCAGGATAATCCTAGAACAAACAAATGAAGGGGTCAAACTTGCTTTAAAAAGACCCTTTCCAACTCTAAATCTATGAATTAAGAGTATGTCTAAGCAGGAAGGATCTAGAAGGCACCAAGGGTGTGGAGGTCAGTGAGACAGCAGAAATAGTACCAGTGAGCAGAAAATCATCAAAAACATTCTGATACCAACACAAGTGTATTGCTTTCTGCCTTCTTTTATATTCCTCAGTGTTTAAGAATCCACTGATCTGTGGCGTCACAAAATATTCTGTGGGTACAATTTACCCCTGATAAGTTGGGACGGGGGGTTTTTTGTGAAACTGTATCTAAAAAGATGATGTCTTTCACGTTGTACAAAATAGATTTATTTGAGACAGGTTCTCTACACATAATACAAATTTTTAAAAGTTTTTGCTGGTGACTTTTTGTTTTCACATTGTGTGTGTGTGTGTGTGTGTGTGTGTGTGTGTGTGTGTGTGTTCATCATACCTCTGCTCCCCCAAAAGACTTCCCTTGCAGCAAAGAGTAAGGGAGCAGCTCAGCAAAACTAACCAGCACATCAGGCCTATGTGCAATGTTTCTTATCTACTTCTGCACGGAAGTGAGAGAGAGGTACATTTTCTGCTTTTCCCAGTGTAAACCAAGCATAGTTGGAACTACACTGTCACAGACTCAGAATTTCAAATTTGTAAAGGGTCCTCAGTGACCTAGACAGGAAAAGAATGCTCACGCTAACATACCTGAAAAGTGGTTATCCAGCCTCTGCTTGAAGACTGTGAGGGATGGAGAACAAGCCCTTCTCAAAGCAGCTCATTTCACTTTGGAGTAGCTTTAACAGTTAGGAGGTTATTACTGAGACCAAGCCCCAGTCTTCCTAACTTGGCATCTGGTGTCAAACAGAAGTCTTGATTCTTCCTCCACAGGATGCTCCTTCCAGTACTTGAAAATATCTTGTCAGGTCCCTGCTGAGTCTTCTCTTCTCTTCTCCAGGCTCACCATCTCTAGTTCCTTCAGCTAGCCCTTCTGTGATGTCAGGGCCCTTCAGCATCCTTGTTTCCCTCCTCTGGGCACTCTCCAGAGCTGAACACAACACTCCACATGAGTTCTGATGAGACTATAGTGGGACCATCACCTCCTTATTCCTTGAAGCTATGAAGCTCTTAATGTAGCCCAAGATTGCCACTGTTGATTCACGTTGAGCACGTCACTAAGAACTTCTAAGATCTTTTTCGGAAAAGCTATCTGCTTCTCTCATGTAAATATGATTATTTTTGTTCCTTAATGTAAGGATTTATATTCTTATAAAAATTCATTTAGTACAGTACTCTATAGCTTACCAAGATCTTTTTTGGATGTGAATCTGTCATCCAGTATGTTAGCTATACCACCCAGCTTTTTGTCACCTTTTCGCATGGGGATAAAGAAAGAGATAGTGGCAGAAGTTGACTGGGGGAAATGAGATGAGGAGGAGAGGAGAAGAGGCAAGTCTTGGCTGATAGGGGAGAGGAATCATGGGAGGCTTGAGGAGGGATGAATCGGTTTGGAAAAGTGGTTATGGTGAAATAGTGAGTTAATTAGGAAAATGTAAAAGAATTGCCTTGTTGCAGTGAATGCCTAGTTGAAATTATGTAATGTAAATTTTTTGTAAACTTAAATTAAATTAGTGAACCCAATCAGCATGGTTTGGAGATTTTTTCCAGCTTTGTTAAGAAGTACATAAAGAGTGAAAGCAATGGATGGTGGAAGTAATCCCACCTGAGGTTTGTCAGAGCATGGTTGGTGATAAAACCAGAGGGCTTATAACACAAATGGACTGAAGAAAAGACGACACTATAGAGTTGAACTTGTTTACCAAGGGGTCAAAATAGGGAAGAGAAGAGAGAGTAGCCATTTCAGGGGTGATGGCCTAGGAAAGAACTGAGAAGTTGAGGGATTGGAGATCATGGTGAAAATGAAGTATAGGACCCAGGGTTGCAAGGCAGAGAGAGAGAGCAATGGAATGACAACAGATTGTGGTCAGAGAAGGGAATTTCAGGGTTCATTAATATCGAAATTGTGCGTCTGTGCTTGTGATGGCAAGGTCAAGTGTATGACCATCTTTATGTTTAGCGGAGGTGTGGTGGACTAGGTCATATGAAATGAGTAAATTCTGGGACTATGAGGATAAAATATCTGCAGGAGTATCATTCTGTACATTGAAGGCCCCTAATACAGGGGCAAGAGTTGAGGAGGAGAGAAAGAATGTAAGCTAGGCAACTAAACTCATTGAAGAAAGAAGAGGAGTGTCCTGGAGGTCTATAGGCAACACCTACCAGAATTAGAAGGATTACGTGAAACTCAAAGGAGAGGTTATTGAGTGACGGGGTGGTAGAATGAGAACCTGGAAGTGACAGTGGGGACCAGGGAGTATGCCAACTCCCTTACCTCTACCAGTGAGTTGGGGACAAGGAGTGAAAGTGTAGCCAGTGCTACAAAAGTGACCAGAGAGGGCATGTCATCAGAGGGGAGCCAGAAGATGGAAGTCATAGGAAAGGAAAAGATGTAAAATGAAAGCTTTTTTTTAAACCTATTGAAGATGCAATCCAGAGAGTACAGTGAGGATTGGGCTTTAGAATGGGTTATTGGTTATGAGGTGTGGGAATGGGAAGGGGTTTGGGCACAGGAATTATCTTATTTTTTGTCTCTTTATCTCCAGTGCCTAGTATAGTACCTGACAGTTGGAGGTTCAGAAACACTGGGGTGATTTTTGAAAATCAGGACTTTTGCCTTGCAATCCTTTTATACCTCTTTTCTTTTCCACAGTCTTTCAGATATTACTGACAGTGGCTCAGTAATCACATCTTCACTTCTTTGAATATTGCAGGATATAGTTCATCTAGGCCAGGCAACTTAAATTCATCAAGGGCAACCTCGTATATGCTTTCACTCTCCCTTTACTTGTCGCTGATATTGACTGCTTATTAACCATTTTTATTTTGTAGTTTCCAATACTAAGCTCATTGTTCTTTGCAGAGAAAATGGAAGCAAAATAATTGAGCAGCTCTGCCTTGCCCAAATTGTATTCTGGATCAGATTTTCACCAAAGGGGAGGAACTAATAGGGTTGGAGGAGGGAAAAATCTATGTACAATGGGAAACAATTCTAATGAGGAAGAAAAGTGGAATAAACATAACTCACTAACAAACTTTAAATTTAAAAATTTAAAAAAAATTCCAGAAGAACTTTTTTTTTTAAAGTTAGGACAGAAAGGATCAGAAAAGGATAGAATGACAATAGGAAGATGACAACAAAGGAATGTATTCTGAGAAGCCTGGGAAGACAATATGAAATGAAAATGAAGTGAACATTACCAGATAAACAACTCATACAATGACAACATCATTGTAAAGGAAGACAACTTTAAAAAACTTAAGAACACGGACCAATCAGGACTCCAGAGGAATTGGTGATGAAATACACATTTTCATACATGACCAATGTGTGGATTTGTTTTGCCTGGTGACTTTTTAATTAAAATGGAGGGTTTTGTTTTTGAGGAGAAGAAATATGATGTCAGGGAGTAGAGATGGAGACTATTGATGCCCTCCCGAAACAAAGAAGGAAAGAAAGTGATTCGGGTATTTTTAAAAAAGCATGGACAACAGAAAGTTGATAGAAGGAGATACAGGCAAGCAAGGCATATTTCAAACTAACATATTGTGTCCTTTTGAAAAAAGCCATACCAATAGAGATTTGAGCCTTCATCTACAATCATCTTTTTCTGTTCTATGTAGTTGAACACATTCATGTTTGTTGGTGTTAAATTAAAAGTAACAAAAGTCAAAGCTGACTGTGAGGTAACAGTCCTCACGTAAAGTAAAGGGAAAAGGGCATTCCAGGCATGGGGGCCAACATATGCAAGGGGAGTGAGAATAAGCATTTATTAAGACTTCTTATATGGCAGCCACTGTGCTAAGTGCTTTTACAAATCTCACCTGATTCTCACAACAACCCTGTGTGGTAGGTGCTATTATCTCCATTTCACAGATGAGAAAACTGAGGCAAACAGAGGTTAAGTCACTTGCCCAGAGTTACACACCTAGGAAACTAGGAAGTGTCTGAGGCTGAATTTGAACTCAAGTCAGTCAGTGATATGTCACATGTGAGGAACAGGGAGAGAACAGGAAAGGATAGAACCTTGGAAGACATTCATTTTTAGTGGGAGAGGGATAACAATCCAGCACTGAAGACTGAAGAATGGTCAGGTAAATGGGAGAACCTTAAGAGAGCAATGTCATAGAAGTCCAGCGAAGAAATTATACAGGAGAAGGGGGGTGATGAACAGTGTAAAAAGCAACAGAGAAGACAAAAAGATTAATACTGATGAAAGGTCATCAGATTTAGCAGTTAGAAGATTATTGGTGTCCTCTTTGAAAGGTAAGTTTCACAGGAGTCTTGGGATCAGAAGCCACATTGCTTAGGATTTGACAAATGAGTCAAGATATAAGATAGAGTCATTTAGTGTACATGACATCTGGTTGCTTCGCTGTGAAATGGAAAATTGATAGAAGATGGTGTTTGAAAGAATGACAGGTTCCAGTGAGAATTTTTTTAAGGGTGGAGTAGATTTGTAAGATAAATGTCTGAGGGAAAAACCAGTAGATGAGAGGTGAAATATCAGGTGGGTGGGGTGAGGTTAGGATGGGAATGATAGAGGAGTCAAATTCCCTAAGGAAATTATAAGGAATAGAACAATTATCTTTACCCCAGAGGAACCATCTAATGGGGGGGCGGGGCTGTAAAATATATGCAGAAGTAATAGAAATGCAAATTGAAATGTGATAAGTGCAGAGGAGATATCATTCATTCAACAAGAGTAACAAGGCCAGGTACTATACTAGGCACTGGGGACATAGAAACAAAAATGAAGTAGTCTTTGCTGTCAAGGATGTTAAATTCTTTCAAAAGAGATGATATGTATAATTCTGTGAAGATTGTATACAAAGTAAACAGTAGAATTTTGGTGAGGAAGAGAGATGGGATCTGGAAAGCCTCGTGTATAAGATGCAATATGAACTGAGCTTTGATGGACACTTGGCGTTCTAAGAGGTGGCGGTAAGGGGCGGGGGGAGGGGGGGACAACACGTGGAAAGGCATAATGATAATCCAGATGATGGCGGTATGTTGTGGGAAGAGAGGGAGAAGCAAAAAGACCAGTGTGGCTGAACTGTAAATTGTAGGAAAATTAATAATAATAGAATAATACTGGAAAGAGAAGTATTTGATTCTAGCGGTAAAAGGACCCACTGGAATTCACTGAGCAGGAGAGTGACATGATCAGACTTTTGCTATAGGAAGATTCCTTTGGCAGCTATGTGGAAGAAGATGGGAGAGGAGAGACTTGAGGCAGGGAGAAGAGTTAGTAGTCTAACTCAGTCCAGCTGAATGGCAGTGAGATCTTCAACTTGGGTAGTGGCTGTGTCAGTGGAGAGAAGTGATCATATAGGAGAGATGTAAGACCATATAGAGCTGGAGTCAAGACTTTGCAATCAATTGTATATATGAGGTGAAGAGTGAAGAATTGAGGATGATTGAGGTTTTGAGTTTGATTGGAAGATGGTGGTGCCTCCATCCTTTGGAAAGATTCAGAGTTTTGTGGGAAGTTTCAAGAACTTGAACGAAGGAAAGTGAAAAAAAGGAAAGATCACTTCTTCAGCTGAGACATTGAGGGAAGATTTTATGAAGGAGATGATTAAAAAACAATCACTGAATGTACCATACCTATATGTATGTATGAAATATAATCAGTTGATTGGTTTATTTATACTCTCATTTTTAAAAAATTATAAATATGTGTGTATGTGTTTGTGTGTGTGTGTGTGTATTAGCACTCATTGCAGACCATAGGGTAAGATCACGAAACATAAAAGAAGGAGAAAGCAAATTTGTTAATTACTGTGACTGACAATGAAATAAAAATATCCTGAAATAAAAATATCCAGTCTTGTTTTGGTTACCAAACCCTAAATACAGAAGTAATGCGAACGTGATAATAGCTATCTCCAATTTGGTGTTTACTTCTAATTGTCATGATGTACCATACCATGTGTGTTATACTATTTTAAAAATATAGTACATTGGCTTTGTTAAATTACAAAGGCTAAAAACTACAAACAAGAAGAACAAATTCTAAAATAAAATTCATTGTTTTAAGGGAAAATGTCTTACATAAAGCAAGAGGAAAGGAGAAGTTGTTGGAAATTTTATCTTACATGACGAGCTGTTATATCCAATATTCTCAGTATTAAAATATTTAGTAATAGCATAATGTAACATCTTTCTTATTAAATAAGTTGTAATACTAGAATAAAATTGACCTAAATTTTTAACTTTGACGAAACTTGTAGAATTTTTTAAAGCATTTCGAAAGGTTTTATGGCATGGAGTCCACTGTGGTTTTGTTTAAAGAGAAAGGGCCCCACCACAGCAAAAAGTTTTGAGAACTACTCAAAACTCGACTACATGCCAAATCCAAGCTACAGTACTTTATTTTCAAAGTTTATATATGTACTTCTTGTCTTCCCAATTAGAATGCCAGATCCTTGGAATTAGAGATTGTTTAATTCATTTTATTTGCATACCCAGTGCCTGGCACAGTGCCTAAAACATAGTAGGCACCTAGTAAATAGTCCTTTGAGCGAAAGCTCTTCCTAATCTTGCTCACCTTATACTCGTTTTAGACCAATCACCTAACTCTCCTGCTTGTACCATGCTCATTGCATAATTTGGGCCTTTTGCCAGATTGTTTGAGCACCATCTTAGCTAAGTTCAGAAAGGCACATCTCAGAGGATTGGACACTAGCTGATAGAAGAACTTATAAATGAGTTTTGTTCTGTATTAATGGATACACTGTATCTTCACTTTTAACATTGAAATCTATCAAAATCATAAAAAACATTGACATAGAGCAAATATTTGAGAATAGAAAATAGGTTTTCCTATTCCAAGCAATTTGAGTGCTGTTTGAAGGTGAAGTTTTTCATTAAAAGAAGCAAATGATTTATTAACATTACATATAAAAACAATTCTGTATTTTACAAGTAAATATTTTATAGCAAATGTCTATGGCAAACTTTACTGCTTCTTAGCTGGTGCCGCTTGTTATAACTATATGTAATTATATTCTCTCTAAGCTGGTGGCTAGAATAAAGTACATAGTAGTTTTAAAAATATCTATATTGTATATATTTATCCTAAAACAACTGGTTGGTTTGTTTTGAATAAGACAAAAATGTACTCATTTTTAGTTTAGTCTATTTTCAAATATTTCTGGTGAACGATATAACAGTTTGGTGATGGCAGTTTTGCTCTATTGCTCCCAAAATATCTTGGGAAGTTTGAGCTATTAAGTGACCACAGATCCCCCCCTTTTTTTTTGGTCCTATAAAATTTTCATCTATGGAGTGAACAGTTTCTAAAAATGTATATTTTTCAGAAGAATAAAAGTTACATTTAAATTTTAAGCTTAACTTTTTTTTTACTACCAGTAGCTTTCACATGTAAAAGAGAATAAGAATCTGATGTTTGCTTGCTACATGTTATACCAAAAAGATTACTGAAAATTCTGTTGTTATGCATATATCCCAGAAATGTCAAAGACTAGACCCTATATATGCCACAATGTTTCTAGCAGCGCTTTTTCTAGCAAGAGGGATGGGAAGAGGAGTGAGTGCTCATGGGGAATGACTAAACAAATTTTGCTTATGTTAATGAAACTATATTATCATACCATAAAAATTATTAATAAGTTCATAGAAACATGGGAAGTTGAATAAAATAATGTAAAGTGAAGAAAGCAGTACCAGGAGATTGAATTCACGATGACTACACTAACAGCAACAAAAAATAACACCAAAAGAACAACTGAGCTCAGATTAATCATAATGACCAATATTGGTTTTTAATCTGTTCACCAGAAACTGTTCTCTCTTTCTCTAACCCAGAGAACAGATAATGAGTAATTTCCTCCTTTTAATTGAGAGTTCAGTGGGGATGTTGGGGTGCTGACAGAGGTCCAGGCAGTTCTACTGTCCTGCAATCCAATGTTGATAAAGGTGGGAGGTCCACAAGTGTTGCATATTGCACATATTTTCATGGTATCGGTCACTTATGCCGATTTCTCCCTCTGCTTTTTTGTTTTTTGTCTTGTAGTAATACTGTTTGTTATATGGGATGGTTTTCCGTGGATGCTGGGGAGTACCATAGTTTGGTAATGTTAAAAAAAAAAAGATAAAAACTTATTTAAAAAAAGCATATCATCAAATGTAAACTCCCTACACATAAGCACATAGTCTGTATCACATTGTTTCTCTTACTTATCCTGAAACTGCTAAAAATCAAATAAAAAATCATTTTTAAGCGTTTATATGTGCCATGTACTGTTACGTACTGGGATAGAAAGAAAGGAATTCCCATTATAAAAGGGGAGAGAGCATGTAAATAATTAAGTAATATAAAATACAGAGAGAGTAGATGGGAGGTAATCTCAGAAGGGAAGGCAGTGGCAGATGGGGTGGAATGGGGGTGACCAGGAAAGGTCTTCTGCAGATGATGGGACTTGAGCAAATAGGTCCATGTGTCTGTAGAATGCATGGAGGGGAGTGGGAGTAAAGTGAAACAAGACTGGAAAGGTAGGGAAGGGCTAATATAAAATCTTTGAATGCCAAAGAGAGAATTTTATATTTGATTCCAGAGGTAATAGGGAGCCAGTAGAATAGGGAGCGGTGATGTGATCAGACTTCCACATTAGAAAAATTATTTTGGCAGCTGAGTGGAGGATGGATTGGAGTGGGATAAGACTTGAGTCAAGGAGACCAATTAGAAAGCCATTTCAGTAGTCCAGGAAAGAAGTGCTGGGGGCTTGGAGGAAGATGATGGTTGTCTGAGTGGAGAGAAGGGAGGGTATATGAAAAAGATCTTATGAATGTGGAAATGACAATATTTGGCAGCAGATTGAATATGTAAATGAGTCCAGAGTCAGGAATAATATCAAGGTTGTACTCCTGGGTGACTGACAGTGTGGTCGTACCCATTAGTATTAAGGGAGAGGAATTTGGAGAACAAAGATAATGAATTCTGTTTTGGAGATGTTGAGTTCAAGATACCCAAGACATTGAGGTACAAAATGCAGTTGTTTAGGAAAAAAGGCTAGGGTAGGATACATAAAACTGGGAATTAATCTACTTAGAGGTTCGCTGAGAGCTGATGACATTATCAAATGAGATAATAGAGGGGGCAAAAAGAGAAGAGGTCCCAGAACAGAGCCTGAGGGACATGCACAGTTAGTGAATGTGAAACAGGTAAGTGGAATGAAGGAACAGCTAAGAGGAGAACCAGGAGAAATTGATGTCATGAAAACACAGAGAGAAGAGAGATTGTACTGGATGAGATGAGTGTCATGAATAAGAATTGAGAAAAGGCTGCTAAATTGTTTTAAGAGATTATTGATAACCTTGGAGAAAGCAGTTCAGTTGAATGATGTTGAAAGCTTCATTGGCATCACCTGGTGGCTGATGCTGAGAGCTCTGTAGTTTATCAGGATCATGGATTTAGACCCGAAAGGAAACAGTAGAGATCATCTAATTCACACCCCTCACTTTAACAGAAAAGGAAGCTGAGACCTAGAAGCTTCCTCAGGGTCATGTAATAGTAGCTAATAGTTTGTATAGATTTTTGAGATTGCATAGTGCTTTACTAGGTAAAATGTGAATCTTAAGGTCCTGACCCACATTCCCTGGCATCCAGTCTAGCACTTTGGTTCCACCGTACTTGATCTTGGATATCTTCACCCAAATCTTTTATTTGTCCCCTTAAGAATCCCTGTACTTTATATCTCCTCTACCTCTACCTACTCTATCTAACTCAGCTACCTCAAGGAACTTCTTTGACATAAGGATACACCTTTAACTTGCATTTCTTTCCTTCTCTTCTACCTCTTAGCCAAGTTTCCTGAAGATGATATATTTATGTATTCATGCATTTTTCTGGCCCTTGCACAGTTCCATTTGAGACTTTAAAACAGACCCACAAAAAATGTAGAGGCAAACATCCTCTACATTTTTCACAGGCCGCCCGAAATCCTTCGGCGTGCCCACAGGCCCCAGGTTGTACAGGCCTGCTCTAAAATGATCATAGTCATCATTAAATATTAGTTTCAGCTGTGATACCCATACAAAGGAAAAAGAAAGTATCAAGTTTAGAAAATAAATTAGATATAACAAAGAATTAATGGCATCGATTTCTCTAGAACTCCACTTTAGGATTTCCCCCAGCCTTTACCTCTTCATTCTGATTTTACTTAAATACTAACAATCAGATTGGGGAGTAGGGAAGAGGAAAGGAAGAAAACAGCTACTATTCAATTTTATGGTTTTGTTTTTTTTTTGTTTTTCAATTTAAGTTAGTACCGTTGCAACTGTATTATATATATGTGTATATATGTATATATATACACATATATATATATATATATATATATTTAACAGCCAGTATACAGTATTGTAGGTGCTGAGCCAGCCACCTTTTCTATCATAACTTCTGTGAGAAAAATGGGAATATAGTCTGTTTGGAACTTAATTTTAGGGACTTAATTTATGTTGAATTCCATCTTTTCAGAAAAAGAATGCATCTTAATCGCTAATGGTTTATATCAATTTTGCCCACAAATGCATCATGACAGTTCACTATGTGGAAAAGAAATCCCCATTGCAGTTTGTTGGCTATAGGTTGGGGGGGAAGGAGGGGTTGGTTGTAAGCCAGAAGTGAAAAATAGTGAAGAATGTCATTAAAAAAAATTTTTTTTAAAACTCTCAGTAGGAAAACTAGTTTGTGTTTATGTGCATGTATAGTCAGTGTTGGAAAATATGAATGGGCAGACATGTAGAGATAAAAGAAGAAAGGGGAAAGTATTTATTAAGTGCCTGCTAGGTGCCAGGGACTGTGCCAAGAACTTTACAAATATTATCTCACTTGCTCTTCATAACAACCTTGATACTATTGTGATCCACATTTTCAGTTGTAGAAACTGAGGTAGACAAATTATATGACTTGCTCAGGGTCACAGAGCTAGTAAGAATCTGAAGCTGAATTTAATCTCAGGTCTTCCTAACTTCAGATCCGACACTGTCCACTCCACCACCTGTTTACCTCTAAGGATAAGTTCATTCCTGATATTTTCCAAGAAAAACATAGTTGTGTCATAAACTGAAAGTCTGTGTCATGCTACTATATGGGATACCCCTGAATTTATATCCCTTCTGCTTAAGAATATAAAACAATGTATTACTGTACAATTCTCAAACTCATCATATCCAAAATAGAACTCATTATCTTTCCCCCCTCAAGGGATTCACTATGATTTGGTGAACAGAACCTATTTCTGACCTAGCACTTTTTCTTACGTAGCACTTTTTTTCACAACCCTTGAGAGTTAGAGTGGTACCAGATTATAAAAGGTCTTGATTCCTAGAAAAAGAAGTTTGAATTTTATTCCATGGGCAAAAGGAAATCGCTGAAATGTTGGTTGTTTTTTTTTTTATTGGTATCTTTTGCTTTTTTACAGCACTAGAATTTCTCCCACTATCTTTCCCCCAATCCCCCAGCCATCTCATTTTACAAATTTTTTTAAATGAAGAAAAAAACCAAGCAATCAATTAATCTGATTAGTTAATCAAATTGATACATAAAAGCCAGAGAATAAATGCAGTGTACCACCCTGGTGGACCTTCCACCTCTGTAAAGAAGTGGACTGGGATGTTTCTTCAGTTAGTCCTCTTCTTGGAGACCATGCTTTTTCTTTGTAATTTTGCAACATTTACTTCTTATTTTCTTTCCATTTTCAGTATTGTAAATAGTCATATATATTGTTTTCTTGACTTTATTTCATTTTATGTAAATTCGTATATATTTTTCTATATTCCTTATATTCTTCACATTGTACAACATGGTTCTAACCATTGCATTCATGTAACCCAATTTGTTCAGCCATTTCCCAGTCAATGGGCATTTACTTTGTTTCTAATTCTTTGTGATCACAAAAGGCACTACTTTAAATATTTTGGTCTATATGAAGACTTTCTTTTTTTTTAATCAGTGACCTCCTTAAGGCATATACATAGTAATGGAATCTCCGGGTCAGAGGATGTGGACATTTTCATCACTTTATTTGCATAATTCAAAACTGCTTTTCAGAATTGTTGTAAAAATCCACAGCTTCGCCACCAATGGGCTAGTGATGCCAATCAATCACAGTCCTTCCAACAATGATTTTTTTGTCATCTTTGCCAGTTTACTGGGTCTTGGGTATTTTGATTGAATTTCACTTATTGATTTGGAGCATTTCTTAAAGCTAAGAGAAAACAAAGAAGATAAGGACTAAAAAAAGACCACTGAATTTGGCATTTTAGGAGGTCATGGTTTGTTGTTATCCATCAGAATCAAAGAGAACCAAAATGACATCACAATATCAGTGTACAGTATGTCCGATTATGGCTGAATAAACCAGTATGAGCTCAGAAAGTTCTGCCACAGGTCAGACACAAATAGTCCGTATGAACATTTGGGATGGAGATGTCTCTAAATTTGTGCATCTCACGTATCTTTTGAGCTACTGCAATTCTGCTTTGCTCATAGAGCACGATGTCTTCTTTGATAGGAGCATGCCATGCTGGATGGCCCTGTGGCATTGTCTGTGTCTCGCAATCAATGCCGGAGTTCTTCAGAGAGACCTTGAGAGTGTCCTTGTATCACTTCTTCTGACCTGTCTGTGTGAGCGCTTGCCTTGTGTGAGCTCTCAGTACAAGAGTCTTTTGGGCAAACGCATGTTCAACATTTGAGCAACGTGGTCAGCCAATCAGGGTTGGACTCTCTGAAGTGGAGTTTGATGCTTGTGGTTCAGCTTGAAAAAGGACCTCAGTGTCCAGTACCCAATCTTGCCAGGTGATCTTCAGAATCTTCCTAAGACAATTCAAATGGAAGCTAGTCAGTTTTCTGGCATGGCACTGGTAGGCTGTGCAGGTTTCACAGATATACAACAATGAGATCAGCACAACAGCTTTAGAGACCTTCATTTTGGTAGGGGGAAAGCCTCTTGGTGTTGATTGTCAGGCCAAATTTAGCACAAGCAGCAGAGAATCGATCTTTATTGTGTTGCATCTCAGCTTCAGAGGCTGCACTGAGTGCACAATCATCTTTAGAGGCAATCTAATCCAGTCTGTCCTACACAGGTTCCTGTGTATAACATACCTGATAAGCAGTCATCAGTCCTGTGTTTGAAGATTTCTTCTAAAGGGAATTTCAGTGATAGATTGTTGGGCTACTCTTAGGATATAGTCTTCCCTCAAATTATATCATACTAAACTGTATATATTATTGGTGACTTGAGTGTTGAGGGACCCAAGCCAGAGTTCAGTAATATAGGTCAGGAGAAAGATAGGATGATAGATAGATGAGATATGATAGAAGAGTCAAGGATTACAAAGGCCTGAGCATATGTGAAGGCATATGAGAAGGAGTCAATAACAGGGAAAAAACTGAAAACACATGAGAGAAGATACTGCAGCTTGGTCCTAGACGGGAATAGGATCAGGGGTTTGGGTAACAGGATTCCGGGGGGAAAAGGGGCAGGGGAAGGTGTAAGGAGGATTAGAGGTTTGGAGAAGCAGTGGAGGGGAGCTGAAGAAGTACAAATTGGATGGTCTCAACCTTTTTTTTTTTTTTTTAATGTTTTTTATTTTTCTCCCCCTCCCTCTTCAAGACGGCACGGAATCTGATATAGGCTATACATATACATTCCTATTAAACGTATTGTCACATTAGTTACGTTGTAAAGAAGAGTTAGAACCAATAGGAGGAAACAAAACAAAACAGAAGAAAAAAATAGCAAATAGTATGCTTTGATCTGCATTCAAACTCTGTAGTTCTTTCTTTGAATATGGATAGCATTTTCCATCATGAGACCTTTGGAGATGTCTTAGAAATTTGCATTGCTGAGAAGGGCTAAGTCCATCAAAGTTAGTCATCATACAGTGTGTGCTGTGTACAATGTTCTCCTGGTTCTGCTCATTTTACTCAGCGTCAGACGGATGGTCTCAATCTTAATGGAATTAGAGGCTTTTGTCTTCTACTATAAGTGTGGGTTGTACACTGTTTGAGTGTAAGAAAAGAAAAGCTTTGGAAGTCATTGGGGAATGAGATGAAAATAATAGTTAAAGTAGTTAGCATTTCTATAGCATTTACTATGTGCCTGGCACTGTGCTAAGCACTTTACAGTTATCTCGTTAGATCCTCACAACAACCCTAAGAGGTAGGTGCTGTTATTATCTCAGTTTTACTGATGAGGAAACTAAGGCAAACAGAGGTTAAGTGACTTGCCTAGGCCACACAGCTAAGTAACTGAGGCTAGATTCGAACTCAGGTCTTCTGACCCCAGACCCAGCTCTCTACCGCCATACCACCCAGCTGATGATAATATAGAATTGTTGAGCAAACAGCAAGGGCCCAGCTCAGATGATAATGTACTATGAATTATAGTAAATCCTAGCTTGGGATTGGGACCCAGGATGAGCTGTGGCTGCACAGGCAACATGATATTGACTAAAACCTTTCCCATATTGGCATGACCAGGGGTTGAAGGTGGTAGCAGAACTGTGTATGATTAGCAGAATTTGGTGATTGTAAATACAGGCCTTGGGACAAAAACAGCTGGGCAGGTACAATATCTTCAGCCAAAGCCTCTAGATTCCATCTTCTTCAATTAGAGAGCTCCTATCACTACCGTTGACTTCAGCAATTCTTCAGTGGTCTTAGTATGTGTCTCCTCATGTCATTGGCCATCTCTTCTACCCCCAACAAATATAATTATCCCCCTGCCTGAAGGATCACTCTTTCACAGGGAAGCTTCTCAAGCGTAGCACTTAACAGTGTCTATAAGTCTCCTTGGAAAAGGGGTCCAGCCTGAGCTGTGGCTATACAGGTCACTACGGTATTGTCTGACTAATGTCAGTGAGACTGGAAGAGAGGATTTAGATGAGCATTAAAAAGATCGTTGCTTTCCAGTGACTAGAGGTGAAGGGGAACACTAACCCCTTTCCTTCCTTAGCTCTGTTTATAATCTATAAGCTATATTTAAAATCTTTGGATATTAAAAAGGAAAAAATTTAGAACACTTAGAAGTGAAAATAATAAGATTTCTTAACACATAATGAAGTATTATAGAAAGAAAAAGGCCAGGAAAACTGCCAAAAACAATAGTTTACAATAAAAGTATTTATTACAGTTGAATTTTCTGTGTTGTCATGGGTAATGAATGACAGTGCAATTTTGAAATCTGAAGCTCTTCTTTGATTTCACTCAAGAGGGTGTCAGCAAGAGTATCTATTCCCACACTCTTTCAGTCCTCCATCTGTTTAATTAAAAGACTTAACAGACTGGTAATCATTTTGTTTCAACTATTTGAGCTTTCATATTGATTAAGATGGTTAATACAATGTTTGGCTTAACTATGAGGTTTGTCCCTTTAAGCACCAAAACTTGTTTGGGAAAGTCATCTGTTTAAAATATACTTTATACTTCTCACCCTTTACACTTGATAACTCATTTGTATTACTGTAAATGCAATGATGCCCTTAGCGAATATTGAGATTAGTTGGGCTTTGTCTTTACTCTTAGTGATCTTGGGTTTTTGGGTTTTGAGTTCTTATATTACTATGATTTTTTCCCTCTGCTCACTGCTATTGGTATTACCCACTTAGAGGAGTTCTCTCTCTTTATGATTTGCTATTTTATCTTCTGTGAACAGAGAGAAACATAACTAAGCTTATTTTTTAAAATATGTGAAAAGGGAAGAATAAATAGACTTTAAATTAGAAGTTCATCCCTGTGGCTCAGGAAAGTGCATGAGCTTTAAAGTATCACATATATTGGATTAAGCACTGAAGTTTGGAGGCAGGAAAACTGAATTTCATTCCTGGTTACAACTTACTACTAGTTGGCTAACCATGGGCAGATCATTTAATCTCTTTGAGCCTCAGTTTTGACATCTATAAAATGAAGATGATAATGCAGAGGAGGGAGAGCATTCCAGGCATGGGAACAAACCAGAGAAAATGCCCGGAACTGAGAAACGGAGAGTCTTGTTTGTGGAAAAATCAGGAGGCCAATGTCACTGGGTTGAAGAGTACATGTTGGGAAGTAAGGTTTAAGAAGATTGGAAAGGTAGGAGGGGACTAGGTGATGAAAAGCTCTAACTGCCAGAGTTATTTTGTTTGCTTCTGGAGGCAATAGAAGCCACTGGAGTTTATTGAGCAGGGGCTGTGTCCAAAAATAATTTTATTATTCTGCACCTTAAGTCTGTCATCCCTCTGGTGACAGATGAAAAACATGCTTTATCATCAGTCCTCTGAAAAATTTGTTACTTGCATTGATCAGAGTTCTTAAACCTTTCACGTTGTATTTTGTTCTTGTATACATTGTTCTGCTTCTGCTAACTTCGCTCTGCCCCACTTTGTACAAGTTTTCCTAGGTTTCCCTGAAACCTCCAAACCCCTCTTACAAATAGGTACAAACTCTTCTGAAGCACTCCTTGAGCACTACCCCTTTCCCATTATTCCATTTCCTTTCCCTTCCGTTAGTCCTGTAAGTCTTTTCTCCCTTTCTTCAGTTTTCTCTCCTTGAATCCTTCCTTTCTTTCCTTCTTTCCCTCTTCAGTCCTCACCTCTACCACCACCACCACCGTAGCAGGGTTTGGGAGGAAGGAAAAGCAGAGACAATTCTATAGATTTTCAGAATTAGAAATGCTGAAGAACATCAAGACAGAAACTTAGGTGGATCTGGGATCTTAATTGACATAAGAACAAATTACAATTCATTCATGCTTTCAATCCTGTGCTGCTTTTGTTCACTTATTTCTATAAATCCTGCACAGGAGGTCTCCCCAGTATACTGGGGGCCTTTCTCTAATTCCCCTGGCATTGTGATTTTGTTCTTCAATTAACAACAATCTATTTTCTCTTCATTTCACCACCCTACCCCAGGCCCATAAAGGCATTGATTTCAGTTAGGAAAGAGTTGATGTTTATTGTCTCTTGTGCTTTCTTACCCAGCTTGTTTAGATCTGTTGGAATGCAAAGCCGTTTATACCAAATACTCTCGACATAATTATACACTTCCGCCTCTAGTCTTACAGTCACCTTCCTAGAGCTGGCTCCAGCCAGTCTACATACAGCAATTACATTCAACTGTAACTTGGTCAGGTTTGCTGGTCTTTGTAAGCAGATGAAAATAAAATGTCTTTACTGCTACTGACTCCATAAACAATTTATAAGTGCTTTTGAATGAGGAAGTAGTGTTTAGTTAATTATGCTGCTTTTAGTTATAAAACTTATACACCTTAATTTTAAATTAATGTCCAAAAATGTTAGTCAAGTAGTTCCACCCTGTATATTAGTCTTTAAAAGGGCCAGTTGTTATTATTTATACTCTTTGATTAGAGCTTGATGGCCAGATTAAGGTTTGATGATAGGTGTGTGATGTTTTGTTGTTACTATTATTGATATCAGTATTTATTAAATATGTTCTTTGAACTAGGAGGACTATATTCGTAACAACTGCAATGATGTATTTTAAAATGGTGCTAAAAAGCAGCTATCTCAGATTGAGTACTATGACCAGTTTTGATCCCACAAAGCAGATGATGAAACTCACTTTCATCTTGAAACAGGTTGGTGAGAAGGGGAAGATGTACAGGTGGCAAATGATATTGCATATGCCGCTAGATAACTTTTTATACTTAAAAAAAGCATAATAAAAACAAAGTTTACATAATTATTTCTCTTGTGTTGATCTCTTTCAATATAGTGTAATAGATTAGAAAGTTAAAGTATAAATTTCTCTTTAACTTAAAAAATTTTCACGCCTATAATTTGTTTTGGCATTAGATGGATTTTATATGTGGAAGTTTCATATATTTTAAGAAATAATATGAAACAAGTTTATGGTTTCATATACATTCCTCTTTGTCTTCTGCTGTATGTGGAAATTCTTGCTTTCTGTTGAAAAATGTTAAAACATAAATATCTTTTAAAAAATTAATAACTATATAGTGATTACATTGTGAGCTATCAAAGTTAACCATTTTCTAAAGCCATGGTAATATGTGAACAACTTTCTATAAAATAGAAAGGAGAGTGGAGCCATCAAGACTATTTTTACTTTTGTTTACCCTTTCTCTGGCCATTAAGTGTCAGAACCCTAAATAATACTTATCATAGTGACTTTATCATGTTCACATGCTTTGAGAAGTTCCCAACTCAAGAAGAAGTTTACTTAACTATTAGTGTTTCTCACTAATAAGCTTGGCCTGAATTTCAAGTATAACAGTCATAAATTGAACAACTTAACTATGTTTTTGTCTCTGGCAACTGACAAAGAGTAAGTAGTTTTAGCAAGACTCAAAATTGTCTTGAGTCAGATATTTCCTGATAAGTGAATCTATTAAGAACTATTAAGGAGGGTCAGGTAAACTCACCATTTACTAGATCAATAATTAGTAAATGACACCAGCATCCCTAATTTCTTAACCTGGCAGTTTTGGCTTCATTGGTTATACTGAGTAAGCAAGAATCATGTAGTCCTTCTGCAGTTGGTTAAATATGTCAGCTATCCATTTTATGATATCAAACTCATCTGTGTGGAAATTAGGGACTACTACTGTTGCTAGAAAAATCAGCATACTGCAATGGAAAATGTGGATTTTATTCCTAGATCTGCCTTATTATGTAGATGTATTATGTAAATGTGTTGTCAGGCCTCATGCACTTGCTCCATCTATAAAATGAGACAATTGGATGTATGGTCTCTAAAAATCCCTTTCATCTCTAAAATTATTTTATTCTACACATTAATAAAGTATGAGTGCTTATACCTTGATTCACAATTTACTCATTGTATGCACTCTCCACCTATATGCACTTGCAGCTCATCTATCCATATATTTTCATTCTATGTAATTCTTGTCCTCATCTGTCTAAATCCTCAATAGATGATCTGCACGAGAGATCTGGAGTGGTTCATCCAAGACTTACAGTTTGTGGATATTGTTGCTTTTCTTAGGCTACATGTCTGTTGTGCCATTCTCTTGCTATATTATGCATAAATTGTGGATCTCACATGGCTACAATAAGCCGTTTGAAGAATTGCTTTGTTTTTTAACTTTGAGTACTGTGTGATTGATAAACACGAATACTTGGCAGTCCAATCAGAGTGAGTGATTAAGTGTGTGTGTTTGTGTGTGTGTGTGTGTGTGTGTGTGTGTGTGTGTGGCCTTGGGTGGTGTGAATGTTTGGTTGCTTGCCCCATCCTGATACTGAATTGAGACTATATTCAGTCCTGGAGATTTCATGTTACATACTACAAAGCAAAAAGGAGATTCAACTAGAAGCTTTTATGAATGTTTGATTTTAGCAGGCTGTTTGGATATAGTCAAATATGTAAACATCTTTTGTCAAATAGAAAATTTCAGACCCTAATCTGACCATGGAACCTGAAAATGAGAAAGGAATTTGAGGAGTCATTTTTTAATGCATTGAAACAAAACAAAAACAAAAGAACCAAAGTCTTCAAATGTTTTATGCCTCAGATAAATTTTTATTCATTCATCAGATATTTATCTGATGTTGCGTAAGTAATTTGCATGTTGTGTGGTTAAATGAAGCTACAGCTGCAGAAAAATTAAAAACAACATTATGTACCAAAAAAAAATTCCCAATATATAATGTAACCTTGGTTCAAATATTGTTCTACTCTTCATGCTATCAGAAAACACAGAAGCTGAAAGAATCACTTTGACACTCAGTGATACAGAAAAAGACAAATCTTAAGAAAGTTTGCTTTTCTACCTCCTTATCAATTTAGAAATGACATACTTTTTCTAATAATTAGTTTTATCCTTCATGAATTCTGCATGTTAAAAAGTAAACTTGTTTTATTTCTTAAATCTGAACAGAATAAAAGGCTATTTTCTGTTCTGTAGGTAAAAGGCATACTCAAAAATCTGTATCTACTTTTTAAAACTAGTTTGACATCTTTTCACATCAAATAGCATAGCTTGTTAATACATTTTTTAGGTGGAACTCTGAATTATTGGGTTTAAAAAATCATAAAATAGCACATTTTGTCACAAAAGGGCTTCAAAATTATATGTCATTTGGGAATTGTAGATTTCTGGAAATTACTGTAACTAAATTGCTTAGGAGGATTTAAACTGATATGTTGTGGTAAGTTGTTATCTGGTATAAAATATTAGAAAATCTTATCTTTAGAAACTTGTTTGCTAGAATGGAGAGGCAGTTTATAGAAGGAATCTGAATTACTGCCCAGTTGAATGTTTCAGATATCGTGAAAATTTTTAAAACCAAATGACTTTTCATAGTTTTCACTAACTGATCAATTTTTCCTCAGATATAAATTACTTCCCCTTCTCTGTGCCCTCTCACCCCAACTCCCTATATTTATCATTACAGTCATAGTGATTGGAAAAATCCAGATAAAACCAATTTCCTGTGGTTCACACCTCTGGGGACACAACTTAACCCACAGACACCATTTTAATATGGTTGAATGGCACTATATAAGAGTCCAGAAATGTTAGTCTCATTTTTAGCAAAGCAGTAATGCTACTGAAAGAGGGATTGTGGTTTCCAGTTGTAATAAGTAATTTTCTATACATGTTTTCTCATCTTGCTCTTCACAAGAGTAGTTAGATACATCTTCTTGTCATATTATATTACATATGTTACTATATTAATATTAGGTGCCTTTTGTCAGGATTAAATTAGAATAAACTCATTAACAATAGTAAAATCCTATTACTTGAATCTTATTATCATCAAATAGGATACATACTATAAGATATTTAGAAATTGTAATTGTAATTATCCATTTATTTAACTCAATTTGTTCAGAACTCTTTATAAAGATACTTATTTGTATTAAGTATGCTTTTAATAAATATTAACTACAGTGGAAATGCCAAGATAGTTTATTATATAATCATAATGAAAGATAATCCAGGTCTCCTGATTACAGGGTTTCATCTCTCTATTCCCCATATCATATTGCCTCTCCCACCTTTGACAACTGACTTCTGACATATATACCATGTGACCAGAACCCACAGGCAATGTCTAAATTACAGAACAGGTGCCTTTTGCTATTGATAGAGGGAGTTCCTCACCACATACTCCCTACACTGAAGAAATCACAAGTCCAATCCAAAAAATGAAGGCATGTCCTTTATTCCATTCCCCCTAGGCAGAGCCTTACCTCAGATATTTGATACCTATACAGTCCTCCTTCACTAAGCAATTCATTTTCTAACAACTGTTAGTATGTGGAAGTTCTTCCTTAAATTTCTTATTTAAGCTCACTTCTTTGAATTTTTTCAAATTTGAAAATTTGAATATCTGGTGACCATCCTTCTTATACTTAAAGATAAGTTTTCAATCTAGGAATTTATGTTTTTAGGTTAGGAGAAAACATCTAAGCTTAGCATACACACAGAGGAAAAACCTGAAGTTTAAAAAAATGTTTTGGGGCAGCTAGGTGGCACAGTGAATAGAGCACCGGCCCTGGATTCAGGAGGACCTAGTTCAAATCCAGCCTCACACACATAACATTTACTAGCTGTGTGACCCTGGGCAAGTCACTTAACCCCATTGCCTAAAACAATATACAGCCAAGAAAACTCATACTGTGATACTGCAGAGCCCCAGTGTCCTTTGTCTTATTACTCTCACATAGGCAAAGAGTCTCTGCTGGACAAATCATTGGGCAAGTAAAGATCCCTGGGCCTGCTCCTTTTATGCAGCTAAACTCATGACTACCAGGGCTTATTATTCTATCTTGAGTCCATCCTTATTCTCTTCTCTGCTGCCAGAGGTCACTGTATTCTGGAGCTGGCAAGGATCTTTTTTGTTAAAGACCACCCTCACAGACATGGCTGATGTTTAGTCAGCCAACTGCCCTCTAATTCTATCAGGTGGATCTTCACACCTCATGAAGAAATAACAAAGGAAAAACCCTTCCTTGCACTTTAACACCTTATTTCTATTACCTATTTCTTGATTCCTGTGATGAAATTTTTTGGGCTGAGGAAAATAAATGAATCAAGAATGGTCTGATTAACTCTTCTCCCTTCACTGCAATCTCCCACCCACCCACACAAGGATTAGTTCATTGAATCCCAAAGTAAAAATAAATATATTAAACAGTTATGTATCTCTTTAGGAAGATAACTCAATTTATATGTTAAAATATTTCATTCTTTTCTTGGCATTTATTCTTTTGAATCCTAGCTATAAACGTATATTTTTTAGTGTAAGTCATGGTTCTTGAAAGGAGAACATTAAAAAGTATCAGTTATTTGCAAATGAAGATACTATAAAACATTTTTTAGCATTTTCTTAATGCCTCTAATCCAAGGTGCTTATTTTTTTCACGTACATGACTTTTTAAAGAAAATGTTTTAACTTATGTGTCACTGTACTTTTAAGATAATATTTTAAACAAAAATGACTTATCCTTAAAGCATATTCTGAACCTTACTTCATTTCTGGATTTATTTAATACAGTATGTGAATATTAAGTAGCTTTGAATTTTTTTTAATAAGCTATTTGACAATGTGGTTAGCTGTACCACCCACACACCCCATTTTGAACTCAGTCTACTAGATACCTTCAGTATGAGTGCAATAACTTAGGGTTTTTTATTCCTGGTAGGTGGTTTTAGAATGTATGCTAAAGAAGGACCTCATTTACAACAAGGTCACCCCAACCTTTCATCACTGGAAGATTGATGACAAAAAGTTTGGCCTTACTTTTCAAAGTCCTGCTGATGCAAGAGCCTTTGACAGAGGCATTCGAAGAGCTATAGAAGATATTTCTCAAGGTAGGTTTCATGTCTACCTTCTCACTTAATTTATCCATTATCTCCAGTGGACTTTCAAAAGTTGACCCAAGGTTTATGTTTTAAAATAAGTAAGCTTTTAGTGGAATGAAGCCCTTTTTCAATAGTGTCTGTCAATTTAGAATTACTGTAGTCCTTTAAAGCTCAAGTTTTCCTTTAACATTTCTTGTGACTACAAACATTATTCATTAAAATGGCAAGTAACGTTTTCTTTTTTTAATGGGTGACTTTAACACTGGTGACGTAAGAACTTGAAAGAAAGATAAAGCATTCTGGCATATACAACATTTTCTCTTTAAACTGATTATAAGTGAAGAGAAAACTTTCATGTAAAAGTGGCTTATGGTTTTTTTTTTTAAAACAAAAATGAGGCCCTTTAAAAACCAATTTCTTTCAAAAAGAGGAAAAGTCACCATAAGATGCTATTCAATTCTTAAATATATTTAATTGGTAAAAAGAAGTTTGACCAGTAGGGTGTGGCAGGCTGCTTTCCAGTTCATTGTACATTTCAAAAAAAGCAGATACGTTAACTGAAAAGTAGTAATGGAAATACAAATTTAAAAAGAACAATCTTTTAGGGATAGAAAATTATTTAAGCAGATTAATATAATTTCAGCCATATCTCATTATCCCCATCAACTTCTCACTACGATGTCATTAATAAATTAATACCTAATGCCTCTGTGTTTACACTGTTACACTATTGCTATTGTACTAATGCTATATTTAACAAGGAACTTATATGTATGAAACTCAGGTTAAAGTGATGCATTTAGGTAGATTGTACATATGGACCTGACTTTTGAATCAGAAGCACGCTGTATGGCATTAATTGTTTCTTTTATTAGTCATATTTGAGCCCTATCCTCTCAGTAGTCTGAAGACCATTAATTCACCCTTGGACTCAGCTAGTTAGCTGTGTTTTGCAGGGGTTAAATGATAGTAAGGTAGTCAACACCTGTTCCTCTGCAACATAAAGACAATTACTGATTGCTTCCCAGGGATTTTTGTCTGAAGTTAAGTTCATGTGAATGGTGCTTACCTGACTGTCAGGTGGACCACATAATTATCTATAATTTCCAGCAGTATTGGGATGACAGAAATCAATTGCATCTTGTGTGTGTGTGTGTGTCTGTTCAAATTTGCCTAATTTCTTGTTACCTTTGTTCCTTAGACTGTCTAACATCACAGGGTGAAGTTGAAGTAGCTGAAGATAACTTTCCAGTAAGTATTAAAGTATTTTATCATACTTTCCATGTTTTGGTGGTTTTGTTGGTGGTGGTGGTGGTTTGGGTTTCTTTTTAGTAATTGTTCTAAGGAAATGACAGCCAAATCTTTGAAGGATTTATATTTGCTAATTGTGTTGCTAATTCAGAATCATCTTAAAATTTAATAAATTATAGCCAACAAAGTAGAAACAAAAAATAATTTATAGAAAAAGGCAAAGTTTTAAAAATGTACTTAATTTTTAAAAAGTATACATTCCACCAGGTTTAACTACCCCATAGCCTCCAGCAGATATTGAGACTGAAAGTGAAGGAGACTTTCTCTGACTTAGCAATGCAGCCAGCAGACAGATGGATAAATTTCTTTTTAAATACCATTTTCACATAGTTCATATACATTAGCTATATTTATGGCCCACAAAATGGCCCATATTAAAACTATTTTGCCAGTTTCAGATAATTCTGTGAAACCAAAAAATTATTACAGAAGCATTCATAAGTTTCTGTAGTAATCAGTGGAAAGAAAATATTCATTTTGGTTTATAATCATGCTTTCTGCTGGAACTGTATTTGTAAGTTAGAGATGAATTAGGAAAGAAAGTGAACATGAAAGAGTCACAGAAGCAAAATAGAGGCATGCATAGCTAACATTTGTTCAATCACTTGGCCAAACACAAAGTGCTTTCCTCACAACTCCTTTTTTCCAAATGAGGAAACTAAAACTCAGCCAGTGGAATGACTTGCTCAGGGCACATGCTGAGGAAGTGTCAGAGTCAGGTCTTGAACCCAGGTTTCTCCACTTCCAAGTCCAACAACGTTCTAGTATCCCTTGCTGCTTCCAAGAACAGCAAAAAGACTAGACTTAAGAGACTTAAAACAGAAGGTCTAAGTAGAGGAACAACATTTAACCTCCTGGGCACTGTCCAGCTTTTCCTCATTCTTCATTCCCTATATCCCAAGGGACCCTGCCTGGAAGAATTAAAAAACCCTCATTCACAGGAGAAAACACTTAAGAATCTTTTTTAAATTGACAGTTACTATATTTTTATTTTAAAAGATAAACTTTTTTTCCATCTGTTTCTGACTTCTATCATAGAAGTTTTCTTCTAGCTTTGTATGTTTCTTTATTTGGTTTTGTTGATCATAATATAAAATAAGTTTGTTGTTTTTTACGGACAAATGAGAAAATTTTATGCTATTAGGTTACTCAACATGAGTGAACCAGTGTCCCTTCACTTCCTAATACTTCTTTAAAGAAGCTTGTACTATATCTAGTAGATGATATAATAAAACTTCCTTATTTCTTTGTTCCAAAGGGATGGAAAAATAGTAAAGCTTCCTCCTCACATGATTGTTCAAAGCTAGATTATTTAGAAAATTAAACATGACAGTAAGCAAATGTCTTTTTTTTTAAGTTGAGGGAGGGGTTATATAAGAGGAAATATCTTTTTTCACCTGACATTAATTTATTTCTTCTTAACCTCTGCAAAAAAACTGATTATTTAAACTTCTAACAATAGACCTCTTATTATTTCATCCATACTAGCCCAAGACTTAGTTTGTCCATCTCTTTATACCCTTGCTG
Organism: Vombatus ursinus; assembly: GCF_900497805.2. Lineage (NCBI taxonomy): Eukaryota > Metazoa > Chordata > Mammalia > Diprotodontia > Vombatidae > Vombatus > Vombatus ursinus. Next base: position 24,678,195 of record NW_020954572.1, on the reverse strand, counting down.
TGGCACGGTTTTATGACCAGCACAACTTCTATTGTGATTATATGTTACCTAAATTATTTTAAGCCATTTCTTGTGTGTAGATCATCCTTGGCAATGTACTGTACCCTGTGCCAAGCATCTCTGCATTGCCCTTTAGGTCACATATCATTTTGATTGTTTGGAGATTCTGGTGTTCTATAAAGATTTTTGGTATAAATACCAAAAAGAGTATTTAATGCTTTTTAAAAAATAGGTTTTTGTTTCAGAGACAATCTTGGGGTCATTGAAAGTGCTTCACAATGTCCCCCTACTATAGTCAAGCCCACTTTACCTCCCTTTAAATTTCGGGCCCAGCTAATTGTCTCCTGTAGTACCTGACCAAGATAGAGGTATTCATGTCCAAATTGAGTAGATTGCCCATACTTTCTCTGGCTTCCATTTGCAAAAGCTTAATTGAGAAATAGTGGAAGGTGTTAAATCTATTATCTGGATAATTTTTTAAAATTGATGTATTCATTTCTAATATAGGTAAATTATAAAATTTCTAAGGAAATTTTAATTTTATAACCAAAGATTTTTATGATGAAAGTGATGATTTTATTGGAAGTTTAGATCATAAACTCCTTCAGGGCAAGTATAACATTTTTACTATTTCTTAAGATCCATTTTACAGTTACTTAAACTAAAACCTTAAAGTTGTGGTATTTGATTCTTTGAAAGATTATCCAGGAATGAAGCTTGAATGCACTTTATTCTCTTTCTTTAGCTTTTTTAATAAGCTAATTAGTGTCTTTATATTTAAAAAAAAAGGGGGGGGCTGGCCTATGCTTGTTTTAAGATAAATTTTACCATTTTACCTGCCAAGGTTGCAAGTTCTAACACTGGAAGCTTATTATTTAGGTGTATTGGAATGATCAAGAGTTCACAAACCTCATCTCACAATAGATTTGAATTTATAAAAGTAGAAAATCTCAAATTTCATGCTCCAGGGAAATGAAAGATGAGACTTAATTGGTCTTAAAAAAAATTGACATCTTTTCTCCTTTGACCCTAAGAAGTGCTTAACTGACTTGTTCTTTGTCAGGATTAGGTATTATGATTTTTGTGCCAAAGTGGTAAAAAGTGCTATGATTTACCTCTACTTTCTTAAGTGGTTTTGCTTCAGGCAAGCAGAATGTGAATTTTTCATGTACTGATTTGCAGAGGTAACATTTAATGAGGATTTTCTGTCCGAAGACAAAGTTGAAAGACTGAAGCTTTCTCAAAAATGAGTTTTATGGCACTCCTGGTAATAAGTATAATCCTATAGTAATTCACAAAGAACTCTGCAATTTTTAAGTTGATTTTTATTATGTGACCAGATAGTTTCTGTGCAATCTGTTTTGATAGTCTAGGATCCATTAAATATGATACTAATGTAACTACATTTTTAATTGTATAACCATATTCCAGACAATGAAAGGTAATTACTGACATTCTGTTTTCTATTTATGCAAAATTAATTTTTTCATTTAAAATTTTACCTAGATTTATGTAGAATATTAGAATACAAAGAGTTAAAAGATGTGTTTTCCCAGTCCATTTTCATGGTTTATAGTTAGTCTTTGTTTTCTAATGTACTGAACCACCTTTTCTTACATCACACCATCATCAGTTGTGTCATTCATAATTCCCAAATAAAAAGTTACTGTGCTGTAATTTTGAAATAAAGCTCATTTAAGGGACAGAAAATATATCAGTTACCTGTTACATTCAATGAGAATATTACAGTCTAGGTAAAAGTACAGCATAACTTAACTTGAATATTATCTTGCAAGTTTGTGGTCAAACTTAAAAGAAAAAGAAAGGTCATTTTAAACATCAGACACTTAATAAAGTTTTTATCTCCATTTAAACGAAACAATAATTGCCAACACCTTTCATTGCTGCTTATAACCAAGTGGAACAAAATTAATAGCCTCATGGAATACAACCTTAAGAAGAGAATTCTTAAGAGTAGTGTGGACTCTGTTCTCTTCTTCGCAATCATTTATTTGGAACAGAACATTGTTAAAGAGCTTTGAAAATTAGGAGAGGGGGGAAAGTGAAGAGAAAATCTTTGAAGAAGAGAGCAGCTCAGTCTGGTTTTCGTTTTCTCTACAGCTGTCATCTGGCTTTTTCCGTTGGACATCTACAGCTGGAGTCATTTTATTGCTTTCCCCAGCCTCCTTTTTGCCTTTGCACACAGAAATGTTTTAGTAGTCTCAAGGAAAAAAAGTCAAAGAATCTCTTAGCAACCGTAGGACAATAATTATTATACCAGCAGCTGGGAGCAAACCAGATTTCCGTTGTGCATTAAAAACTGGCGTGTATTACTTTATAGATTATGCAGATTCTAATCTGTGCCAGCACTTTGCTTTGTTGGCTATGGGGGTTGAAAGAATTGAATGTAGGAGGTGTGTAATTGTTTTGGACATTTGAAGACAAGGCAACTGCACATCTGTGTGTGTAGTTTTGGTTTGGTTTGTTTGTTGTGTTTTTGCATATTATGCACTTCTTTTCTTCCCAGAGAATTGGTTTTGTTTGTTTGTTTGTTTTTAATTTAAACTCATGTTCTCCAGCTAGTATTATACATAATGCTAGGATAGATTATGTCATTATTTCCATTAAGTGCTACTTTTCAGGTGTTTATAACCCTGTAATAAAAAAAAAGACTCATTGGATTGCACATGTAAATAACTACATTCGTGTGTGTGTGTGTGTGTGTGTGTGTGTGTGTGTGTGTGTGATCTAAAACTAAAATCATTAACAATTTAGCCCATTTTTAAAATTAAGGAATTGCAAAATAACTTAATAAACTATTTTTCTTATTCATGGTCTTTTAGTATAACTCCAAACCTACACCTCTCTATAATGAAATTAGGTAGGTTGTGATGTACTACCTATTCATGTGGATATTCTTTAAAGGGGGAGGGGAAAGGAAACTTGATTAACATTAACAAGATACTGTCCAAATTTTCAGACTAACATTTAATCCTCTAGAACACATTTCATAATTCTGTTTCTTAAATCTAGTATCGTTAGAAATGGGGAGAAGGAGAATCATAACCCTCCCATTACTATTTTAGTTTAAAGAGAAGCAAGAGTTTAATATGCAGGTTCAACCAAGAACTGACTCAATGGTTTTAAGAAGCTCTTCTCTTTGTTGAAGAGTTAAGAGTTGCATGTTGAATTGCATATATTGAGTGGAAAGGAAACATACCTACAGTTAAGATACACTGTGCCTTGAATCCTTTACCTTTATAAAACTGTTCTCTCCAGAGAGTTGGGAAGTTATTACTAATATTTTTTTCCATTCATAAATCAGTAAAAATATGATTATTACTCACAGCTTAACTATAGATTAAACTTTCAGCAGTTACATAATTGCTTTTCTAACAGTAATTTATTTAGGTAGTCTTTTTAAAAAAATGATATACCTACATTAAATAACAATCATAATTTTGGCTACGTTCTCTAATAAGCACATTTATAATTTGTAAGACTGGGATCTGAGTTCTTTCCAATTTGACAGGTTAGTTGTGGAGTATTTTGTAGTACTACATATGGATAACAAAAAAGTAAAATAACATAGTTATCTGACATATCTTTATTTTCTCCAACAGAATGTAATTATTTGAACTTCTTAACATTTGCAGCTAAATAATTTGCTTATTAGAAGGGTTCCTCTCTTGTTCTATTGGTATCTCAACTATACCGATATTCCTCTCAAGCTGCCCATTTTTTTACTATATGACAGGCTCACCTTTTTGATTATACATGTATTCAGTGCTATGTAAGTGGTTTTTGGTAATGTGCTGTAGCCTCCTTATGTTGCTCATGTCTTCCATTGCACCGTTGCAAATTTAATTCCAGAATTACGATGCTCAAGACTCATAGCCTTATGACATCACCAGAAAAATACAGCCTTTTTCCTGTCTTTTTGTGAGTAGTTTGAGATGAGGGAAAGCACCACAAATTCCCCAAATATCTCTTCCTTCTCAGTTCTTATGCCAATTCCTATCCATCTGCAGTAACTCTCCGATATGTATTTGATGAATTGGTTAAAAAGTTCCTTTTTTTCTTTTTCTTTTTTTTTTTTAAGACGATTGGGGTTAAGTGACTTGCCCAGGTTCACACAGCTAGTAAGTGTCAAGTGTTTGGTCTTGAACTCAGGTCCTCCTGAGGCCCTTTTAGGGCCAGTGCTCTATCCACTGGGCCACCTAGCTGCCCCAAAAAGTTACCTTTCTAAGCTATGTGTCATAATCTAGGCAATAAGTTTTTCATGGTTTTTTTTAGTATAGCTAATTAAACTAATACCTCTTGCATGTGTGGATTTCAGTGAGACTTTGTATTATTACAGGTTTCATTGAAATTTGTGCAATGTTATCTGCAAACAGAAGCTAGTAGTTCTTTATGAATTTAATATGTATAAGGAAGGAAATTCCTTATTTGAAAACAATCTCCAAGGCTACTTTTTGTTTTCCTGAGTCAAATCCTTCTTTAAAATCAGTTAAAAAAAAATCTGTAAATAGCATAGTGGAATTTCCATGCACCTTTTAGTTTGTGTCACAATAAAGATAATATAATCTGTAGAAAATTGTTTCCAGAAATCTACTTTCTCATGTTTTCATCGAGAATATCCTCGTGTTTATGTTCTCACGACAATTTTTTATGGAGATAACAAAATAATATGAGATAGTAGTTGTTTGGTTTTTCTTGGTCATCTTTTTTGGTAAAAACTGTATTTGATCTTTTCCATTTGGGAGTTAGAGAATGGTCGTCTTTGAAATGTCCTGAGAACTAATCCCTGAGTCCCTTTGAAACTGTGTTGCCTTTAGTCAGGGGTATGCTGGTAAATAATTAACAGGACGATTGAAAAGTATGCATGAAATATGCGTGTATATTTAATCTCTATTACTATTTTCTCCAATTTTTAAAGCCTAGAAAATCTGAGGCATTTATGTTTATTCTGAGATTTAAATGCTCATATTGAAAGTTTAGCAATCAGCCCTCAGTACAAGCTGACTGCAGCCCGTCTCTGCCTGTATAGTACAGATTTCTTTAACCCAGGGTTATTCAGCTCCAGCTACACAGCCCAACATTATCTTTTTTAAATACTGTAATAACCACTTCACATTGTACATTGAATTACGTAGGTGGTATAATCTAAATGTATCTATCCCATTGTAATTAAGCATTGGAACGGGTACCTGTAAAAATGCCTTGACATCGATTCCATTTGATATCCATTTGTTGTTTTCTGTGTTTACAAAAGCTCCCGTAAACTAATTGAATCTCTAGCAAATCACAGTCTATCTTTAGCCATTTGGAGAAACAAGTATTTCCTTCCTCCTGTGACTATTCTGTCATTTAACTTGTGGTCTCAACTGGTGTTGTCCTGGATCATCATATCGCCAGTATGGCAAGATTGTATGTTTGCTGGGCTGAAGTTGTTTTTTGGGTTCTTTTCAAGCATAGCACAGTGTAGTAGAAAGAGATGGTTTTGGGGTCTGTAGATTCCTACTTGTCCACTTATTAGCTGTGACTTCAGGCAAGTTACTTAGACTCTGAGAAATGGTGACAAAAATCAATGTAGTTCCTTTGTCCAATTTATGAAAGAAAATATCTATGACTTACAAGCATGAAATTCTTGAGTAGTCTATATATTTGGCCTCTTTCATTTCTGGATCCATAGTCATATTTTCCAATGAAATTTCATCTAGCTTTGTGTCTTTTTGTGTTGAAGTCTCTGAGTAGCAGAGTTGTATGTTAATCTGTCTTGAAGGACAGAGGATTCTGTCAAATTCTTCATCTAATTTCTCAATTTCCTTCTTCTGGAAGTATTTTTTCCCTCTTAACTACATATATTTTGCTTATACTCATTGATTCACAGTAATTAACATGAGAGTGTAATACAGTATGTCTCCTGTATTAACATACAGTTTTAAACTATAAAGGCTTAAAACTGCGCTAAAGCTTTTGAGATACCTTGTATTTCAGTAGTACTCACAGTGTATTCCTTATCTTATTTTGTGTTTTCAACTTTTGTAGTTTTAACTTGTAAATCACTGTAAAATTTAAGTGAAAATTAGTTTCACATTATCAAATACTTTATCAACACGAGATTATTGTAATTCATTACACAGTTGGTATTTGTATATCTATATAGACAAGAAAGACCAGTGATCTGTTGTTAATATGCTGTACTCAATTAAAAAAAAAAATATATTTCTACAAAGTAGTTATAGTACCTAAATTCCCTCTTCCACCCCACCCCCCTGGACTTTTTTTTTAAAGATCACTTGAATCTAGGGAATTGTTTTGAAGTCCTTGATGTTAAATTCTGACCCTCTAGGTCAGGGACAATCTTCTTTTTATTGCTGCATGGCACCTCACAGAACCCCTCACATATTGTGAGTGCTTATTAAATACTTAAAAGAGATTTCAGTGGTCATCTGGGCCAGCCTGTACTTGAACAGGAAATCTTTCTACAACTTCCCCAACAGGTTTGATGTGAAGAAAACCTTCCTAATAATTGGTGCTATCCAAAAAATGGAATGGACTGCAAAATAGGATAAGTTAACCTTTCACTGGAAGTAAAGCTACATAGCTTCTGCTTGAATGCCTCTGATGAATGGAAACCTAACCATCCTATCAATCAGCCCTCTTGTTACTTGAGATGTTTCTGATAATCAGGAAATTTTCCTCGTGTCAAACCTAAGTCTCTCTCTTTCTTCAACACCCCTTGTGGAGTTTTAAAGAAACTCAAAATCAGATTTGTGGCACGAGGAAATTGATTTTTCATTATTATTTATCCAGGTAATTAAAATATCATAGATAGTGATTGGTATTAAGAAGCTCTGACTGCCCCTCTCCCTATCCTGGGTGACTTGTAGTTATATCGGGTGAAACAAGTCCAATTTTTCTTCCACATAACAATGCCTCAAATTCTGTGACTGTCACATTTTCACTATTACCCAGGTTAAGCATCCTCAACTCCTTTAAATCAATTCTCATTTGGCATTGTTTCCAATCCCTTCTCTATCTTTTCTTTTCTTTTCTTTTTTTTTTTTTTTTTTTTTGAGCTTTTTGGTAAGACAATCAGGGTTTAGTGACTTGTCCAGGGTCATATAGCTAGTAAGTGTCAAGTATCTGAAGCCACATTTGAGCTCAGGTCTTCCTGACTCCAATGCCAGAGCTCTATCCACTTTGCTACCTAGCTGCCCCATACCATCCTCTTCATGGTTTTGTAGGCAGCTAGGTAGTGTAGTGGATAGAATGCTGGGCCTGGAGTCAGGAGGACCTGAATTCAAAATTAGGCTTCAGACACTTATTATCTGCGTGACCCTGGGCAAGTCACTTAACCTGTCTTCATCTCATTTTCCTCAACTGTAAAATGGGAGTAATAATAGATCCCAGGATTGTTGTGAGGATAAAGTAATATTTGTAAAAAATCACATAGTGAGCACTACATAAAGGCTAGCTGCTATTATTATTCTGGACTTGTTCAATATCCTTTCTGAAATATGGTACCAGAAACTAAGCACCAGAAACCTAAATTTGTTGTAGTCACATCAGAGTTCATCAGGATCATCAGTCAATCAGTAAACATGATTATCTCCCTTATTTTTGACATTGTGCCTCTCAATGTCGTGAAAGGGCGTTGTTAGCCTTTTTTGATTGTCATGTCTTACTGTTGATTAATATTGATTTACTGAGATTTTTCAGAGGAGTTGTTGCCTAGTCATGCCTCCCTGATCTCATATTTGCATAGCTTGTGTTTTTAGCCCAACCTAATACAAGACTTGACATTTATACTCAGACATTTTCGTGTATCTGTGATCTCACCAATGTGGATACTCTTAGCAACAGTACCTACTGTCACAGTCTCTCCAGGCCTTTTCAGTAAGTACAGTCTGTCTTCCCATAAGTCTGTCCATGGAGATCCACCCAGGGTGCCAGGGCCCTTCCTTTAGACCTTTTGATATTATATGGATGCCGTTTATTTTTACAGGATTGTAATTTTAGAGCTGGAAAGGACCCCAGTCCTGTGCCAATTACAAATGAGGAAACTGAGGTCCAGGGAGGTGTTGTGACTTGCTCCAGGTCATATAGGTTGAATAAAAGTGTGAAAAGCAGAATTCAAATCCAGGTCTTCTGATTCCACAGTCATTGCCCTTTCTATTACACCATAGTGTCTCCCTAAATCTCGTGTGAACTTTCTGTTTATTTTACCTCACACTAGCCAAATGGCAGACTCTCCTTTTGAGATTCATAAATTTTTGGCATTCTAATTTACTCTACTTCTTGACCAGGATTCCTCATTGGTAATGTAGTGTAGTCTATTCATGCCCTTTTCCCTCTGAATGACTCGTAATTTTGATTCTTTGATAATTATGGTATTCTGTGATTAATAGTTGTATAGCATCACCAGAAGAATGTTTATGTTAATTATATGGGGTTTTGTATCCATGTCATTGAAAGCACTTGTCAGGGGCAGCTAGGTGGCGCAGTGGGTAGAGCACTGGCCCTGGAGTGAGGAGGACCTGAGTTCAAATCCGGCCTCGGACACATAACACTCAGTAGCTGTGTGACCCTGGGCAAGTCACTCAACCTCATTGTCTAGCAAAAACCAACCAAAAAAAAAAAAGGCGCTTGTCAGTTTCCCAACTGTAATTCAGTTTCTTCTCATCCCCCAATTCAGGACTTTGTTCACTATTTGTGAAGTATTTCTAACGTATATGTACTGAACGATCAAATCTATAGATTATTTGTCCAGCTGCGTATAGTCTTGACAATACGTGTTTCTCATCCACTTTGTGGACAGTCATTTCAAATCCTCGAATGATTAATTATAGATATCATTTAGATTTTAAAATATTTTGAGGGCTGATTTATTTCACTTCAATTCATCAGGTACCAGCACAGTGTCATCCACTGATGAATATCTGGAATTTGTGCAGTTTGTCCACCATGACAGTGACAAATGCCTTTGGCACGCATACATCTTCCATTATTTATGATTTGATACCAATAATCATAATTACCAAAGTTGTTACATTTACATGGAATCTTATATGATCTGAACATATACATTGGTGACATCTTGTTGGAATAGCCTTTAGGTTGTATTTTGCTCTGTCTAATAAAATACTTCTAAAAATAGTCATCCAACACACAATGGGTTCTTGCATTCTCTAAATTTTGCAATTAATTGTGTGAATATATAGATGTGGTCTGCCAAAGAATATTATTTGCGAAAGATGAGAAAGGTTTGTAATCACATTTTTCATTGTGATTTTTTTTTTTCTAATCATTTTGTATCTTCATTTCTCATAGGTATCTTTAAAACCAATCCCTCAGTGCCCTGACTATCTATACTTTATCTGGACCAGATACATTTCCAGTCTTTTTTTTTTCTTTCTTTCTTTCTTTACTACCATTTCTACTTTTTGGAGGACTGTTGAGACTGTGACATTAAAATCCAAATGTGGTAGGTTCAGTCTCATTGATGGGGGGAAAACCCTATATAAACACTTTGACAGAGCATTTTTTTTTCTATTATTTCTCCCAATTTTATCCTCAAAATCTCTCTAAATGATTTGGCCTAATTGGGTGTCATATCAACTTTTATCTCCGTGTGTTTTTTCTGCCACCACTATTTTATAAGGTGATACTGCTTACATTTTTTACTTACCTACTCTGTGAGATGTTGCAGAAGAGCTTGTATTCTAAACCAGTGTTATCATCGGCTACCATACCTCTCTGCTTGGCAAGATGATCAGGCATTTGCTCACTCAGGTAGATGCCACGCTCTTTTGGCTTTCCTTCTTGAAGCATTTCACAGGATCAGAGGGTCGTAGACCAAAAGCTGGGTGGGACCTCAGAACCCTTCCAGTCCAGTCCCCTCCTCTTACAGATTGGAGATATTTGAGTCCCCGCCCACAGAGGTCAAATGACTTGACCACAGTCGTGAGGCATCAATATTCATACTCAAATGGATCTGTGGTCCCATTTCATCAGTTTTTTATTAATGTGAGGATTCCATCAAGTGATACAGATTGTTACTTTTCCATGCCTGTTCATCCTGTATGATGCTTGTTTAGGTCCTTCAGTAAGTTTGCCATGGAGGCCCATCCAAAATACGAGGGACCTCTTTTCTCATTCTTTTGTACATATATGGATAGTATCCTTGGTGAAAACATGAGAAGAGAATAGGCAGGCTTTTGCAAATAATATTCTATAGCAGACCACATCTTTATATTTACACAATTAATTATAAAGTTTAGAGAATACAAGAACCCACAATGTGTGTGTTTGATGAATATTTTAAAAAGTATTTTATTTAGTAGAGCAAAAGGCAACCTTAAAGGCTATTCCAATAAGATGGCACCGATGTATATGTTCAGATCATAAAATATTCCATATAATTAAACAGATATCAAGAGAAAAGAATATCATTTGAATGAATGAACAAAAAAGTTTATTATGTGCACTGTACTCTGTTTCCAAAAGAAAGTCACTATTTTCAAGGGGCTTACACTCTAATGAGGGAAACAACTTTTAATAGGGTTTAATTGAAGTGTGAATGGCAAGGCTCAAGGGTCTTTAAGATAGGAAAGCAGTGCCTATGAGTATCTAAAGGGTACAGAGAGAGAACAAATGAAAAAGCCTAGGGAGACTCTGCTTGTCTTACCAAGATTCTTGCTGATGACTCCCCGTTCATCCAAATTGTGTGAGCAATCATGGCCCCTCTGCAGGAAGGGGAAATAGAAGACCCTATATACCACCATTGAGAAAGGGGATTGGGCCTACAGGTCTGAGTGGTATGGGATTCTGGGTTTCCTTCAGCATAGGTTGTAGTGGAGAAGGGGAAAGAGTCATTGATAAGGTTGAGGGAAAAAGGTTTCCTGTCATACTTGCTTTGCCAGGATTTCTGGCATCCTAATGGGTTATCAATGGCCTAGGGAGGGAGAGGAGGGAGAGATCTACCTTGCCAGTCACCCAGTGCCCATGGGGTTTTGGTGAACGTAGGGGAGAACAATGGAAAACAAAGGCTTTCCCAGTAGTTATTCCTTTTTCCCACCGGGTGACCAGCCCATCTTGTTTTTTACTTAACCATTTATTTGATAACATTCTTTCCTTTCTTATTCTATTTAACTCTTGTAATTCCTTCATTGTAACGCTTTGCAGTTTGCTGCTTTCCCTAGTCACCTCTCAGTTGCCTAATTCCACTTTAGTTCTTTGGAGGCAATAGTAATGTTTTCTGGCATTTTATTTACATCAGTTAAACTTAAGCATTAAATTATTATGCTTAATGTTGATGACCCCTCCTTGATCTGTTTCCTAATTTTTGCTATCAATAGTTTATTTAAATGGCTTAATTTGGAATTAATTGTTTGCCATCTGTTTTCATTTTTATTCTTCTAGATCAATGTTGGTTTTAGCTTTGCTCTTAAAGTCGATGGGCTTATTGTAATATTATTTGGTGCTTGCTATGTCTACTGCCTCCCAGTTCTCTTCTTCGAAAATATTCATATGTATTTGACTTCTGTGTTGCTTAAAAACCTGTTGTTTCTTTGCGTTGCTTAATCTTTAATCATATTTACCAACATTTTTTGCTATCCTCCCGTGTCCAACTTTGTATTTGTGTCACTAAGTATTAAAGTCTGTGTTAATGAAATTTGAACATTTTCAAGTTCTTTATAATAATTTTCTACCTAAATCCTCTACAATAGATGTTGGCTCTTCATTGGTAATTATTTTCACAGTATATTTTTGCTTATGATCATCCTCACCACTGGGTTGGGAGACAACTTGATGTCCGATGAAATAATGTTCCTTGTTATGTTAGGAAGTATGGACCATCATTTGGCTACAACTTCCTTACATCTTTTAGTTTTGTTTATAGAAAGTATGTCGATATTAATAGATTTCTGAGGTCATACCAAGTTCTTAATCTGTGATCCTGTGATGTGATTCATTTCCTCCAGTAATATATCAATTTATCATGAGACAAGGATCTCACACTTAAAATATGATTAAGTTCATTTTTATAACTAAGAACTGTGGCATTCTTAGCCACTATCTGACCCCATTGATCTGTCACCATCTCCAAAGAGGTAGAAGGGGCTACTAAGACTGAGGGATATTCTGTATTTTTCTTTATTTAATATTTTATATTATATAATTACCTAGTTGCAAGCCTACTACTGGTGATACGCCTCTGTATGCTTAGCTAAGTTTGTCCTCAGAAAGCAAACAAGTTATAGCCCAAGCCTTTCTTGTACATAAGCTTATAGAACTTATGCTTTACTGGTCAAAGCCTTCGAGAATCCAGGGTCACTTTTTTGCCAGAATTAACCATAGGAATAGGAATTGTTGTTTAAAGCTTGACTGTGTTATGCATTCTATCTTTCTGAATCAGTTCATCACCCAACCCTTCCCACCCCTTTGCCCTCAGGAATATTTACTCCATAATTAACAAACTTCCTTTCATCTTCCGCCTCCCTCTCTCTCCTTCCGCCTTCTGGTACTCACTGAGACTGCGTCTCTGGCCACTCCTTTCTGTACTGGCTGTACTTTCATTCATACTCTCAGCTCACTGGTCATAGAGTGGGAATGAGAATACTCCTTGTTCCCCATTTCCACTTCAGACTCTCACTCTAGCAAATCACTCAGCCACCTCTCCTGCTTAGAGGTTCACTTGTCCTGGCTATTATCCATTGACCCCCAAGAAACTCTCTCTTTCATCCAGCGAGTTCAGTGCCTAGCACACAGTGTTTTTCTCCACCCTTACTCCTGCCCTCATAATAAGGGACTTTATCATATGCATTGATACTTTCTTAAATGCCCTGATTTCCCAGCTCCTCATCCCATGACCACTCTACCTCAACTTGTACATGCAGATATTCATGCCCTTGATTGTGTCATCACACGCAGTGTGTTCCGTTTCCATGGCCTTGAAATCCAAAATTTCTTTATCTGATTATAATGTTGAATGATTCTATTTTTCTCTGCACCTTACAATTCCTGACCCTTTTCTTTGTCTTCCCCACACCACCTCAGTTTTTTTTCAGAATATCCCTCCTGCAGTAATTCTTCCTTCCATTCCTCTACTCTCAAAATTCTTTGACCTTTTGTTGATCACACTTTGTTAAACTCCCAGTCCCGATTACTCCTGCCATCTCTACCTTCTTCATTCCTATTCACATTCTACCCAGTGACGTTAGAGGAAATCACAAAACTCTGCTTACTGCATCCCTTCCGAATTCATGTTATCTAATCTCAACTGGGTCCTCATTGAAGCAGGGCAGTCCTTCTGCTACTGCCTAATTGATAATACTAACTCATTCTCCACACTAGTTGTTTCAGACTTGATTGTTCTGCCACATTCCTCCCATGACACCCCCTTGCACTATTCTTGTCTGCTAAATACGTCACCCAAAAAAATTGATTCCATTTGCTTAGGTCTCCTTCTCTCTTCCTAAGCTCACATCAGTCATGCATCTTCCTGCACTATCTTCTTCATTCCTTTCTCAAGTGAAAAGATAGTCATTCTCTTGCCAAGACTGACCCCTTTGTATTCCTTGATCTCATTTCCCTACCATCCCCATTCTTGCTTATTCTCAATCTTTTTACCTATTGTCACCTTCCTCACTCCAATGTCCCTCCCACTCTCGTCCCACTAGCTCTTCCTATATCTTTCCTGCTCTTCTCAGAACACTTTGACAAAGCCCTGTCATATACCAAGAGACTTCCCTTCCTCTCCTCTCACTCTTACAAACCCTCTACAGTCTGGCTTCCAGACTCATCATTCAACTGAAACTGCCCTCTCCAAAGTTACCACTGATTTCTTAATTGCCAAATCTAATAACCTTCTTTTCTTTTTTAAATAATATTTTACTTTTCCCAAATTACATGTAAAAATAATTTTAAATTTTAAAAAAATTTTGAGTTCAAATCCCTCCTTTGTTCCCCTCCCCCTTTCCTGAGACAGTAAACAAATCTGATATAGTGTTATACAGTTGTCCCTTCCATATCGCTGTTTCGATATATCACAGGTCAGCATAAGAAATTAAATGGGAATTTGGGGGGAGTTTTGTGAAAGCCGCAGACAACACAGAAAAAGTTTAGAAATGCATAGAATATGTATAGTATTGTATAATCTCAACATATTTTGTCATTTAATGCCATTTGGTATAAGGAAAGGGCCAAAAAAATTTTATGTGGATTTTCCAGATCCCAGGGGGACCACACCCCTAACCCCTGCAAAGTGGAAGGCATAACTGTAGGTATGCAGTCATGTAAAACATGTTTTCATATTAGTCATTTTTGTGGTAGAAAACTCAAACCAATAAAGAAAGAAAGGAAAGGGAAAAACAGTACGCTATGGTCTGTAATCAGTTGCCATCAGTTCTTTCTATGGAAGCAGAAGGCATTTTTCATCATGAGTCCTTTGCAATTGTCTTAGATCATTGTATTGCTGAGAAGAGCTAAGTTGTTCCTTGTATAATATTGCTGTTACTATGTAGTGTTCTTCTGGTTCGGCTCATTTCACTCTGCATCAGTTCATGTGTTGCCAGGTTTTTCTGATATCATTCTACTCATTTCTCATAGCACAAAAATATTCCATTACAATCATATACCACAACTTGTTTAGCAAATTGATGGGTGTCCCCTCGTTGTCCAATTCTTGGCCACCACTAAAAGAGCTGCTAGAAATGTTTTTGTACAAATAGGTCCTTTCCCTTTTTTTTTTTTTTTTTTAAAAATCTCTTTGGCATACAGACCTAGTAGTGGTATTGCTGCATCATAGCATATGCACATTTTTTCCCCATTTCATTTATTTTTAATTTTTATTTTTACATGTGTTTTTAAAACTTTGGGTTACAAATTTTCTCCCTTCCTCCCTCCCCACCCACCCTCATTGAAAAGGCAAGCATCTCAATACAGATTATACATGTGTAGTCATGCAAAACACTTCCATAGTAGTCATGTTGTATATTTCCCTTCATCCTATCTTACCCCTCATTTATTCTGTTCTCTCTTTTGACCCTGTCCGACTTCAGAATTGTTTGCTTCTGATTACCTCCTCCCCCAATCTGCCCTCTCTTCTATCAAAGCCCTGCTCTCTTGTCCCCTTCCCCCCCTTGTTTTCCTGTAGGGTAAGATAGATTTCCATACCCCATAGTGTATGTTATTCCCTCCTTAAGCCAAATCCTATGAGAATAAGATTCACTCATTCCCTCTCACTTTCCTCCATTTCACCTCCACTGTAAAAGCCTTTTCTTGTCTGTTTCATGTGAGATAATTTACCCCATTCTACTTTTCCCTTTCTCCTTCTTCCAGTATAATCCTCTGTCACCCCATAATTTTATTTTCCAGATATCACCCCTTCATCTTCAACTCGCCCTGTGCCCCTCTATCTATCTATCTATCCATACATATAATTTTTTCCCTCCCACTACCCTAATACTGAGAAAGGACTCATGAGTTACAAATATCATCTTTCCCTGCAGGAATGTAAACAGTTCAACCTTAGTAAGTCTCTTATGATTTCCCTTTCCTGTTTAGTCTTGTATTTGAAAGTCAGATTTTCTATTCAGTTCTGGTCTTTTCCTCAGGAATGCTTGAAAGTCCTCTGTTTCATTAAATGACCATTTTTTACCCTGAAGGATTATACTCAGTTTTGCTGGGTAGGTGATTCTTGGTTGTAGTCCTGTCTTCTTTGCGCTCTGGAATATCATACTCCATGCCCTCTGGTCCCTTAATGTAGAAACTGCTAAATCTTGTGTTATCCTGATTGTGTTTCCACAGTACTTGAATTGTTTCTTTCTGGCTGCTTGCAATATCTTCTCCTTGACCTGGGAACTCTGGAATTTGGCTACAATATTCCTAGGAGTTTTCCTTTGGGGATCTCTTTCAGGAGGTGATCGGTGGATTCTTTCCATTTCTATTTTGCCCTCTGGTTCTAAAATATCAGGGCGGTTTTTTTTTGATAATTTCTTGAAAGATGATGTCTAGGCTCTTTTTTTGATCAAGGCTTTCAGGTAGTCCAATAATTTTAAAATGATCTCTCCTGGATCTATTTTCCAGGTCAGTTGTTTTTCCAATGAGATATTTCACATTCTCTTCTATTTTTTCATTCCTTTGGATTAGTGTTACAGTGCCTTGATTTCTCAAATTGTCACTAGCTTCCAATTTCTCCATTCTTATTTTTAAGGAAGTATTTTCTTCAGTAAGCTTTTGGACTTCCTTTTCCATTTGGCCAGTTTTGCTTTTTAGGGCATTCTTTTCCTCATTGGCTTTTTGGACCTCTTTTGCCATTTGGGTTAGGCTATTTTTTAAGGTGTTATTTTCTTCAGTATTTTTTGGGGTCTCCTTTAGCATCACTTTCAGTTTTTCCTCTACTTCTCTTACTTGCTTCTCAAACTCCTTTTTGAGCTCTTCCATGGCCTGGGACCAATTCATATTTTTCTTGGAGGCTTTGGATGTAGGAGCTTTGGCTTTGTTGTCTTCTTCTGGTTGTGTGTTTTGATCTTCTTTTTCACCAAAGTAAGATAATGTAGTCTGGCTCTTTTTGCACTGCTTGCTTATGATCCTAGCCAATTACTTGAGTTTTAAACTCTTTGTTAAGGTAGGGGTCTGTTTCCAGTGTGGAGAATGTACTGTTCCAAGCTTCAGGGATTTTGTGCAACTGTTTTCAGAGATACTTCTAGGGACCTGAAAATTTTCAGTTCTTCCAAGGTGCTATGATCAAGGGTGAAGTGTTTACTCCTTTCCTAGCCTGTGCTCTGGTCTGTGAGTGACCACAAGCACTCTTTTCTGTCTTGGAACTGTGAGGAGGATTTCCTTTCCACTGCCACTATAAGTTCCACCATGCTAGTGTTCTTCTTTGTCCCAGGACCGCCACCCAGAACTGTGACCCAGATCCAAGCACGGGCAAAGCAAGAGAATCCTGCACCAGCAGGATCCCTCTGATCAGCCACTGGACTCTCCCTCTGTCTGTGGGCTAGAAGCTCAGGAGGCAACCACCACCCTGGGGCCGCGCTCGGGGAATGGGGCTGGAACCCCACTATCCTTCTCACTCAGCACCACAGAAACAGACTTTTCCCACTGACTTTCTAAGTTGTCTTTAGCATTCATGGGTTGAGAAGCCTGGAAACCGCCACAGCTTCCCGCAGTTCAGTCCTCTGAGGCCTGCTCCAGGTTCATGGTGGCCTGTGCGCCCATGCTGAACTGCACTCCTCCCCCCACCTGGTGCAATATACCTTTCTGATCAACCATCCAGGTTGTGTTGGGCTGGAAATTTGTTTCACTCTGTCTTTTTGTGGGTTCTGCTGCTTTAGAATTTGTTTAGAGCCATTTTTTTATAGGTTTTATAGGTATTTGGAGGGGTTTGGGGGAGAGCTTGAGCAAGTCACTGCTTTTACTCTGCCATCTTGGCTCCGCACCCTCCCCCACCCCATATGCACTTTTTTATAGCCCTTTGGGCATAGTTCCAAATTGCTGTCCAGAATGGTTGGATCAGTTCATAACTCCACCACCAGTGTATTAGTGTCCCAGTTTCCCACATCCCCTCTAACATATATCATTTTCTTTAATAACCTTCTTTTCAGTTCTTATCCTTCTTGATCTTTGACCTCTCTGCAAACTTTAGTGTTGGTGGTGAGTGAATAGAGCACTGGGCCTGGAGTCAGGAAGAACTGAGTTCAAATGTAGCCTCAGATCTTACGAGCTGTGTAACTTTGGCCCAGTCACAACCTCTGCCTGTTTTAGTTCCCTAAACTATAAAAATGAGGATGATAATAGCAACCTACCTCCTGTAGTTTTTGTGAGCATCAAATGAGATGATAATTATAAAGTGTTTAACACAGTGCCTGACACATAATAGGCTCTATATAAATGTTTATGATGACGATGATGATGACATGCTTAGCCCAATACTTGGCACATAGTAGGCACTTAATAAATTTTTGTTCCTTTCCTTTCCTTTCCTCCCTTGATTTCCTTGTCCTCCTAGATACTCTCTTTTCTCTGGGATTTCATGACACTGCTCTTTTCCTGGCTCTCCTATCTCCATCTCCTTTACTCATTCTTTTGCTGCTGATCATGAGTATCCACCAAAGCTCAACCCTGAATCGTTTTTTTCTTTTTGCTTTGTGTTCTCTCTCACTTAGGGATCTTATCAGTTCCCACATTTATTTATCATCTCCCTGCAGGTGATTTCCGTATCTATAGTCTAGCTCTAGTCTCTGTTATTAGCTTGCAGTCACCTATCACCAGTTGCCTGAATGTTCCATGGGTATCTCAAATTGAGCCTAATACAAGAGCTCATTATTCTCCTCACCCCTACCTTCTTCCAGACTCTCCTGTTACTCTTAAGGGTTACCCTACCAGTCACCCAAGCTTGTAACCATAGTATTATCCTCAGCTCTTAACTCACACTCATACATCCAATTTTTTGACAAATCTTATAATTTTTAACTGTACTCTCTACCAACATAGCCACCATCCTAAATCAGTCTCTCATTACCTTTTTTTTTTTTTTGAGGGGGTGTGGAGGGTGAGGCAATCAGGATTAAGTGACTTGCCTAGGGTCACACAGGTAGTAAGTGTCAAGGGTCTGAGGCCGGATTTGAACTCAGGTCCTCCTGACTCCAGGGCCAGTGTTTTATTCACTGAACCTACGTGCCTCTCATTACCTCTTACCTAAACTACTGCTGTAGTCTTCTTGTTGGTCTCACTGCCCCACATCTCTCCCCACTTCAATACATCCTCCACACAGCTTCCATAGCAATTTTTCTAAAGTACAAGTCTAACTATGTCAGTCCCCCTACTCATTCAGCTCCAGTGGCTCTCAGTTGCTTCCAGGATCAAATACAAAGTCCTTTGGCATTTAGAGCTCTTTTGTAACAGGCCATTTTGTTTTTGTTTCTCACTTTTCAATCTTCATAACAGTTTAATACACTACACACATTCTCTCTCTCTTTCTCATTCAGCTGCTATACTGGCCTCCTTTACTATTCCTCACACACAATGTTCCATCTCCTGTCTCCATGACTTTCACAGGCTGTCACCTATTCCAGGAATAATAGTCTTCCTTCTCACCTTTGCCTCTTAGTTTTTCTGGCTACATTCAAGTGTCAGCTCAGATCCTATCTTCTGTAGGAGGCCTTTCCTTGTCCCACCAGTTGTTAGTGCTTTCTTGGCTGTAAGCCTATATTCTTTGCCTTCTGAAATATTGTATTCCAAGTTCTCTGCTCCTTTATGCTCGTGGCTGCTAAATCATGTATGATCCTGCCTATGACTCCTCAGTACTTGAATGTGTCTGATTGCTTATAGTATTTTTTCTTTTACCTAGAAGCTCTCTGGATTTTGGATGTGATATTCATGGGAGTTTTCATTTTGAGGTTTCTTTCAGGAAGTGACCAGTAGATTCTTTTTATTTCTACTTTGCCCTCTTTTTCCAAAAATATGTGGGCAATTTTCTTTTAAAATTTCTTGGAATAGGATGTCAAGGCTCTTTTTTTGGTCATAGTATTCAGGTAGTCCAGTGATTCTTAATTTTTTTCTCCTTGATCTCTTTTCCAGTTCAGTTTTTGCTACAAGATACTTTACATTTTCTTCCATTTTTAAGTATTTCGGCTTTGTTGCCTCATGAAGTCATTGGCTTCTTTTTGGTCCATTCGAATTTTCAGGTAGTTTGTTGTTTGGGTAAGGTTTCGTATCTCTTGTGTTAAACTATTAATTTCCTTTCCAGTTCTTTCTTTCATAGCTATCATTTTCACCCCAATTTTTTCCTCCAGCACTCTCATTCCATTAACAAAAAATTTAATCTCTTGTTTTATCTCTTCCAGGAATTCTAGTTGAGTTTATGCCCAAACTGTTTTTTCTCTGAGGTATTGCTTGTAGATGTTTTGGAGTCATGGTCTTTTCCTGCATTTGCGCCTTGAGGGTCTCTGCCACTCAATGTGATAATAGCTCATTAGCGTGTGGTTGTTTTTTTTTTTTTTGTTTTGTTTTGTTTTGTTTTTTTGGGTTAGCTCATTCTTCCAGCCTACTTCCTGACTTTGGACTTGACATTAAAGCTGGGCTCTGGGTTAGTCCTGTGACTGCGTTTTGGTGATATTTGAGTGTTCCAGGATTTCAGGGACAAGCTGAGGGCTTGGCAGATTTTCAGTCTCAGAGGAGTCTGATCCAAGGCAAAGTCTCATTGCTGTCCCCTTGGTCTGAGCCCTGCAAGTTCCTGACCTGGATTTGAGTCTGTGCAAGCATAGCCTGCTGCTGTTGGTTCAAAGTGGGGAAGTTGTAGACTCTCCTTTGACCTGAGCTTCTTGCCTTGGTTATTTCTTTGCAGTCTGGAATAGTTGCTAGAAGTTAAACCCTGTTTTGTGCCTGAGATCTGAGCCATACTGCTGCTGGCTTCTGAACTTCCTCCTTTCTTTGTACACTGCCCAGGCTCAGGGGTCTGCTTGATGGGGAAGGCCACTGTCCCACAGTTCCCCTTCTCATTCTGTCCTGGATCTTTGACCTGAGACTGGGTAGTGAGTGACAGATCTGCCAGTCGGCACCTGTTCCCCTTGAAGTGCTCTGGTACGTGTCTGGGGGTGCCCTAGTATGAGTCTGGGACCTCTTTTTATGCTGGTGTGCAACTTCTCACAGGGTACTGAAGTGTTTCACCCTAGGTTCCTACCCCAACTCTGTCCCCAATGTCTGCAGATTTCTTTGTCTCTCTATGTAGACTTGGCCCAAAGAAAAAGCTCAATGTGGCTTTTAATGGATTTCTCCGTCAGAATTTGGTCTGATTGTGTGTGTGTGTGTTTGTGTGTTTGTATTTTTCTTTTTGAGGCAATGGGGGTTAAGTGACTTGCTCAGGGTCACACAGCTAATGAGTGTTAACCTGTCTGAGGCTGGATTTGCACTCAGGTCTTCCTGACTCCAGGATTGGCGCTCTATCCACTGCGCCACCTAGCTGCTTCCTGGTCTGGTATATTTTATGCATCTCTTTGGAGGAGTTGTGGAGGGAATCCCAGTTGCATTACTACCTTATACTCTACTATCTTTGCTCTCCTCCCACCCTCCCCACCCCTCACCACACTATAGTTATTGGCATATTGCCTCTGTAGTTAATGTTATCTTGAGAAAAGAAACTATTTTTACCTTTATATTCCCAACATTTAACAGGGTGCCTGGCTCATAATAAATGCCTAATAAATGCTTTTTGATTGATGGAGAATTTTTTATGTCTTGCCTTTGTCATCCATCATGGGAAATAGCCCTCCCCACTTTGTGTTTTCTAGTGAATATGATAAGCATGCCCCCTCATTTCTCACCTGGTTATACTACTTTAGGACTTTTCTACTGTGCTGCAGTATCTGGTACCTTCCTCTCCCCCTGTTTCTTAGCTCCTTTTGTTTGTTGTCTTCCCGCAATAGGTTATAAGCCCCTGGAGGGTAGGTGTTTTTGTTTGTTTGTTTGTTTGTTTGTTTTGGTATCCCAGTGCTTAACACTGTGCCTGGCATATAATAAGGTGCTTAATAAATGTTTATTGACTATCTTTGTCTTTATCCATGTAATTAGCAAACAAGTTTTTACAGTGTAGGACCAAGGACAGATCCCTGGAATGCCCCATTAGAAAACTTTTGCCAACTTGATATAAATATATATATATATTAGTGAATATGCCTTATTGTTTTTCCAAAATCTATATATACTGTGTATATAGCATTCCTTTAATTTTTTTCTGGGTAATTAATCATTTTGTTAATTATAGCTAGCAAATAATAAAAGGATGGCCACTTGGCTTTCTCTTATAAGTCAAAGACAAATCGTGGAGGCCTTTCAATGCTTGTATGCCCTTGGAAGAGTCTTAGGTTCCCACAAGCAGCAACCAACTGATTGGTTAACAATGAGAGAATGAATATTATAATGAAAGGTAAACCTATTCTATAAGGGACTGGAGGACAGAGTTTGATTATGTCACCTTACTCCTCTCTACCCAGACCAGCCCCAGCCTTAGGCAATCGCCCAGCTGAGTAGAACTAGTAGAACTAAGTAAGGCTAGAATTCACCTAGATTAGATTCTAGTTGTAAGATTTTCTAGTTGGACGGGGTAACAATTCTACCTAGAGAAGATGGTCTAGATGAGGTAAATTTTTAGGCAAGGTCAGTAATGCCCTCCAAAGACTGGCTGTATAACTTGCAAGGGGTTATTTCTGAATGGAAAATAGGGGGGAAAATCTTAATAATTGGTTATTAATATAAGAGATAAAAATTTCTCTCAAGTAGACTACATAAATGTGTGTATATTATATACACACATATTTTGTACATACATATATATATGTATGTATGTATATATATATATAATATTACGACATACAGATCAAGCATAAAGTAACCTTGGAAGGGAAGGCATTAGCAATTGGGGCAAGCTAGAAAAGCTTCCCACAGTAGGTGGTGCTCAGGCTGAATCTTGAAGGAAATCAGAAACTCTAGGAAGCAAAGGGGAGGAAGGAGAGTATTTTAGGCATGGGAGACACCCAGTGCAAAGGCCCAGAAATTAAAGATGGAGCATAATGTATCATTCCTCTAATTTTTACCTGATGAGCTTGTCAGTGGAACTTCTTGTCTTGAGCAAATATAAGCCTTTTTTCCTTTTATTTTAAAAATTGTTAATAATCATTCCAATGAATATAACAGAGTTTTGTTTTCTCTCATAGGTCACAGAAGATGATACTTCCAGTTCTCTTGCAAAAGATCACTTTTTCCAGCCAGAAACTGTTGTTACCAATGAGCCCTATAGAAGTTCAAACATAAGACCTTCACCCTTTGAAGATTTGAATTCCAGGAGAGTGTTCTTGCAGAGCCAAGCTAATCAAGTAAGAAGATGATGCATCTTTATCATTTGTTATATTAGTAAGATGATTAATATGTAATAGTATATATTTTTGTCTTATTCTATTACATGTACATGCGCGCGCACACACACACACACACACGCACACACACACATACCATAAGAGATCAGTCTATTCTTCTGTGTTATCTAAAGCGGTAGCAAAAATTCACTCTGATATTTAGATAACTAATTTAATGAGTTTCTTAGGATCTAGTCATTTTTATTTACATAGGTCCTTTGCTGTTCAGATTTTTTTTCACTGACTGAAATGAAGGCATAGAGGGCGTGCATTCTTGTCATAATTGAAAGTAACATAAAGCTAGGAGGAATAAATAGCTAACACATTGAATGACATAGGATTTTAAAAGATTTCAACAGTTTAAAACAGCTGATCCAGTTTAATAATAATAATAAGTTAATTTAAAAGGAATAAATGTAAAATCTTAAACTCAGATTTTTAAAAATCAGTTGTATAAGCCAGGACAGAACAGCCATGGCTATATGGCTGTTTAATGTGAAAAGAAGATGTGTGGATTATAGTAGACTGCAAGACCTTTTAGTATGACATGGCAGCCAAAAAGAGGTGATGCCACCCCATGACTGCATTTAGAGAACCATTGTGTCCACTAGGAAAAGGGACAATCTTAATGAGCTGGGCCCTGGAGGATACACCTGGAGTATTGTGGCCAGTTCTGAGAGCCACCTTTTAGGAAGATCATTGACAAACTGTGGCATATGCAAATGAGCATGACCAGAGTGGAGACACAGGTCACGTTATCACTGTTTTCAAGTATTTGGAAAAAAGTATATAGAAAATGAATTAAAATTTTTCCACTTGATTCAGAAGGCAGAAACTAGGACTGATGAGCAGAAGTTGTAGAGCGGCAGATTTTGGCTTGATTTCAAGAAATAAACTTGATAAAAGTTAGAGCTGTCCATACATGAAATAGGTTGCCTTTTTTAAACTCTGCTTTCAGCGCCTCTTTGCCTATTTTGTTTTCCTTGGACATGCCCTTTGATTTTGATTATAGTTCCATTATTGAAGGATTTGATTAGGAAGACACCACCAGACTGTGGATAGAGTACTCAGATGAGTTAATGGATACAAAGCAATTTGAAAATTTTAAAATATTACATAAATGTTAGTTGTTATTATTTATCTACTATATCATAACCTTGATCTAAAGTTTTCATTTGTCCATGTCCATGTCCATACAACTGAACCATGTTAAAATGGAGCATATAGTGAGAAAAGCTTCAAATTTGGAATCAGGTTTAAATCCTAATTTTGAGTGACAAAATTTTGAGCCACTTAACTGTGTGATCTTAGGTAAATCATTTCATCCATGCGTGTTAGTTTCCTCCCATTAAAAAAAAAATAAGGGAGTTGGACTATATTCTATATATCTTCTAGCTCTGACAGTCTGTGAATTGTGTGAATATTGCATAATGAAATACCTCGAGGTTATTTTTTTTTTAAAGGCAATTGGGGTTAAGTGACTTGCCCAGCTACACAGCTAGTAAGTGTCAGATGTTTCATCTGAGGCTGGATTTGAACTTAGGTCCTCCTGACTTCAGGGTCAGTCCTCTATCCACTGTGCCACTTAGCTGCCCCTCAAGGTTCTTCTTAAGGTGTTTTTATTGTCTTCTTTCTGCATAACATCAACATGTTACTGAAAAGTACTGAAGACAATATGTCCTAAACCCTTTTCTGTCTCTGATTATGGAGACTCATTATGCTTTCATAATTTTGGTGGTTCTTGTTTTCACTTTAGTTTCACTTGTTTTCAATTTAGTAAATGAAGTTGTACTCGGGGCTACATTTAATGTTTTCTTCAACCTCTGTCTTCATTTTTGGAAAAGATTCTGTATTCTTTTTACCTTTTTAAGTTTCAACAGAATCATTTTGAGAGTAGTTAGGTTCAAGTATTTTTATTTAAAGATTACAAACAGTGGTCATACTAGTTTTTACATTTTAGCTTAGATGATGCCCTTCTTTACAATTGTATGTAGTTTCACATTTTAATAGCTTTCAACACATTTGAAGAGATTCCAAGATAGAAGTACAGTAATGACATTTCAAGTGTTGGAAAACTGCATATAACTTTTGCATAGTTTTATTTTTGCCTAAACATGTAAAAGAATCTCATTAAAATGGGAAAAAAAACCATATTGTGATAGTTTGGTGTAAAACAAAAAAGCAAAAGGAGTTACCAGTCAACTCCATTTTTCAGCATAATCATTTGAACAGAGGTAGTTTTTTTTTTATCTGTTTGTCTTGAAAATATACAGTTGCTGCAATTAAAACTACTAGAATCACAGAATATTAGCACTAAAACAGACATTGAAAATGAAGTTGCCAAATTGGAGTGTATTTCAGACAGTTCTTTGAACCAGGGTGAAATGATGGTTTTGTTTGAAAAAGTACGTCAGTGTAAGCAAATTCTGCTAATGATTCCCAACACTGGTTTGTTACTGCAAAATGTCTGTGAATCCCTGTTCTTGTCAAGCATTGGCAATTACTATTTTTTAGGTCTATGTATATTTGTATGTATACTGTGTGATTAATAAAATACAAATTCATTTAATATTGTTACAGCATGCATAGGAGCTTTATGTTATGTATTTTCTAAATCATCAGATACTAATTAGTAGTACAACTACTTTCACAATCAGTATCTGAGAAGAGCCTCCAACACAAAAAGGTTGGATTCATTGACCTTGGATAATTGAATAATTAATTACATACCCAATATGGCTGCTAAGTCTCAGGGATTTTAAAAGCTCCCCACAAAATGAAAACAATTTAGTAATTCGTATGCAAAAGTATTACAGATTGATTCTCCATTTGATTCATCTTGTTAGGTAGGAGTTAGCTAGTGGAAGGAGTAAATGAACATTTCTCCCTAATAACTAGTCTCATTCACCTATCCCCTGGCCCTGAAAATTACTTTATGTATTTTGTATTTATATGTTTGTGTTCAAGTTGTTCCTCCCAGCACAATGTGAACTCCTTGAGGGTAGGAACTTCTTCATTTTTCTCTTTGTATCTGTAGTGCCTAATACATAGTCTTATAGAGACTTAATAAATGTGAAAGAATGAATGGATTGCGAAAGATTTCTCTTTTGATTTTTGTTACATGTTAGAGGCATGTTATTTTTTGTGAGAATGAAGTTAGGGAAAGTCTGGCTACTAGAAGATTTTGATTTGGAAAATCAGCTTCTCAAGAATGTTTTTAAGACATTTGTAAATTAAGGTATATTTATGGTTAGTATAGAGAGAAGATATGTGTCAGAATAAAAATTACGTTAACCATGGTCCAGAAGGCTTTCCTACTCTTTTTTTGACTTGTCCAAAACCCTCCCTTATTCTCTCATGCTCAGCCTTAGTCCCTGACCGACGTAGGTCACAGTGATCTCATACTCAACTGAATTCTGGTAGCACTTATGTCTGTATTGCTTATTTGGCAGTTAATCATATATTGCCAGTATTAATTTCTAGTTTTTTGCCTGCATATGACTATCTCTCCAACTGTAGTTTGTTTTTTTAAAAATCTACAGTAGCACTCCCCTGAAAGCATAGAGGGGGTATTGGAACTTTGACTCTGACAACCAAGACCTAGGTTCAGATCTCACCTCTGGTGTTTGCTGTGTGACCTCAGGCAAGTCATTAGGTAGTCTAGGCCTCATTTTCCTCATGTAAAAAGAGGGAATTAGACTAGATGGCTTCTGAGTTCCATTCCAGCTCTAAATCTTTGATCCTGTGAATTAATTGGTCAATTCATAATAACACCTGCTTCAAATATTCACTTTTTCCTTGCTTTCTTGAAAATTTATTGTGTTTTAGGCTATATTATGAGGAGAAAAGTTAGTGAAGGGGAAAATTGTACTGGGGGTTCTGTTAAGTGCTGCTGGGAACAAAACATTGTACTCGGAACTAGGTAAATGAAAAGATTAGGTACAGCTTCTAGTAAGGGGGTGAGATATAAACAGAGATAATTATAATATGCAATAATGCATTAACAATTACAAAACAAGGCAGTGTGTGAGGCCCCAGGAGGAAGGTTTTTCTTGACCAGGGGGTGCATGGAAAAATCTGAATTGTGCTTTAAAGGGTAGAGTACAAGGTTCTTGTAAGCAGAAATTATTCCTTTTACTGCATGGCATTCCCCAAAGCACGTATAGTTTATTGAACACACTACACATACCCAGTAAATTTTTGTTAGATAATAGAACTAAAGAAGGTATCTTCTTTCTAAGCTGAAAAAAATGAGCCCCGTGATTTCTAAAGTTCCTTCCAACTCTAAAACTTAATGATTCAAAAAATGAAAAGGAAATACAGACTATTCTCATTTTATGTTAATTTATCAGTAAAAGTCCTTTCTTTAGCCATTAGTTTTAAGCAACTTGAAATTTCATTGGACTTTACAATCAGAATTGAAAATGGATTGTTTAATTCTGTTCCCCCTACCTATTACTTGGTGTCATGCAAATGAGACTGAAATTAACCAAGAAGTAAAGGAGATGATTGGGACAACTAACTGTATATTCAATAAATAACTCTACTCTCAGCCTAAGAATAGCAATGTAAAAGAGGAAAAACAATAAATAAAATAAAACTTTTAATTAGAAGCAAATTTGTCAAATCTGCTCGGAATTATTTGTGTAGTATTAAAAATGTAAACAGTAATGAAAAACACGTTAATTTTTATGTTTTAATAGAAAACAGGATTCCATTTTCTTGTCACTCAATTCGAAATGTTTAATATTACAGGTAACATTCAACCAGCCAGACTTGGATCCTTCCCTTCAGGCCAGATCTGGGGCCTATGTGCATCGGCCAGTTTCAAAGGAGTGTGGAAATCTGAAATCCCAAAATCGGGTAAATTACCTCTTCACCGTGAAATGCTTTGTAATATGGCTCTTTTACATTGAAAGTATACAAGTAAAAATTGTAGGAGGTGATATTTTATCACGCAATTAAATCACTTTAAGAAATATGTTTGAAAAGCTTTCATCAAGCCAGTTTGCTGCTATGATTGATCATTTCCCTGAGTCTCTGAGGTCTCAAGTAACAGATTTTAGAGAGCTTTACATTTGAATTTTCTAGTGATAGACTTTATATAAAGTAAAGCCTATTAGGATTTATTTGAAGCTTTTGTTCTTGTGCATCCCTCTAAGTTTAGTGTCAAGAATGGATCCATTCCCAGAATTTCTAAAAATCTGAAGTAATATTTTTAAAGGAATGAAATTTTATCATACCATCTTAAGCCCTAAAATGTACTTGAAATACTTGAAAAAAAGAGAAGAATTACATGACACTGCTAAAAACCTTATCACAAGTTCAAAATTGAAACTAGGAGAGAGCCAGTGCCGCTTCCATTACTGGGCAGGCATGGTGGGAATTGAGCACCACATAGCAATGTTCAAATTACTACAGATTCCACTGCTTACCAGTATTTACCTCTCCTTCTGCCCCAGATCACTGAAGTGAGTTATGTGCTTCATTTTAGCACATGAAGTATGCACGTGTATAAATTTCTCTCTCTGTGTTATCAACTGAAGACTTAAAGCCAGATTATGCTCACAACAGAGAGGAACAATTGCTTCTGGGTTAGCTCAAAGCTCACTCTAGACTTTGTAGATTTCAGCAAGTGGTGACTGAACTGTATTTGCTGCTCTTCTCTTTTGAGGCAGTCACAGACCATAAGTTGACAGCTTATTAATTGATTTCTTTATAGAGTCAAGGATTTTTTTTTCTTAACTTCATGGACCCCGTTTGTATATAATCATCAGATTAAACAAATTATTGTTAGTTGACAAACTGAGTACTGGACAGTACCCCTAACAAATATGTTCACTTTTGTTCTAAATTAAGAAGGTTGTAATATCTATCAGCCAGTGACAATTTTCATGCTAGATCTACCTAATCATCCCCAAAGTTATAGAATAGCTGTTGAAAAATTGTGTCTGGGGGCAGCTAGGTACGCGCAGTGGATAGAGCACCAACCCTGAAGTCAGGAGGACCCGAGTTCAAATCGCACCTCAGACCAAACACTTGACACTTACTAGCTGTGTGACCCTGGGCAAGTCACTTAACCCCAAATGCCTCACCAAAAAGCAAAAAAAAGAAAAAAGAAAAATTGTGTCTTCACTCTAACAGAACAATCTTATTCTGTCTTGGAACACATAATATTCCAGTAGGACTTGAGTTTTGTTTTATTTTTTAATGAATTCCTTTAAATAGAAACCTATCAAAAATGTGTTGTTGTTGTTGTTGTTGTTGTTTTATTTAAAAAATCGAGATTTTGTTGAAAATTTGATGATTTTAATCATCTTTCAGTTGGTGGTATTAAAAGTTTTGCTGGAGCCAGATTCCCATTAGGTAATAGGGACATGAATCCTTTTCTTTCCCCCAAGTCTCCCTTGTCATACCTGGCTATAAACTCCTGTCCATAAAGTGAGATAATAAGAAAACTGACTTTAACAGAAAAAACCCCCACCATAGTAACAAACCAAAAATACCATCTTTAAGAAGTTATTTATGCTATTTCACAATGTAAGGTGTTGAGTTGAAAAGGGTGTAGAGGGTTCCTTTTTCTAAAATTTGATCTCTTGTTAGAGAATATTTTTTTAAAATCAAAATTTCTGAGTCCTTCTGACTTCGGTAATTTTTATGTTTCCTTTTAGGCACCTTTGAAAACAATCAGGCATGTCAGTTTTCAGGATGAGGATGAAATTGTCAGAATAAATCCTCGCGATATTTTAATACGTCGTTATGCAGACTACAGGCATCCTGACATGTGGAAAAATGACTTGGAGAGAGATGACACTGACTCTAATGTTGAGTTTTCAAAATCAGACAGTAAAAAACCTGACTCTCTGTACTTCTGTGAGGATGGGACTAAGTTAAATGCGCTCAAAGACTCTGTGGTATTTAAGACACAGTCTTCCTCATTAAAATTTAAGAAGTCAAAAAGAAGAAAAGAGGATGGTGAGCGTTCTCGCTGCATATACTGCCAGGAGAGGTTTAACCATGAAGAAAATGGCAGGGGACAGTGTCAGGATGCTCCAGACCCTATTAAGAGATGCATCTACCAAGTTAGCTGCATGCTCTGCGCGGAGAGCATGTTGTATCACTGTATGTCAGACTCGGAGGGAGACTTTTCTGACCCCTGTTCATGTGACACCAGTGATGACAAATTTTGCTTGCGATGGTTGGCCCTGGTGGCACTGTCTTTCATTGCGCCATGCATGTGCTGCTATGTTCCCTTGCGGTTGTGCCATCGCTGTGGCGAGGCATGTGGGTGCTGTGGAGGAAAACACAAAGCTGCCGGATGAAACCGGCTGGTGCCAAAATGAGTCTGAAGTCTTTGTTTCCAGGAATTAGCTAACTTGGATTTGTGGAGGCTTTTGGCAAGCGGCATGGCATCTGGCCTGGCGTCACGGGGGGCCAACCATGGAAGAAGCCGCAGAACTCGTCAGTTCTTGCCATTTCACAGATGCTAGCAGCCATGCTGGACTGTTTCCTTCGAGTGCATGGCACATTTTGTTGAAAGTTGTAAAGGATTATTTGAGAAAGGAAGCCATTTCTGGTTATTGGCTATATTATTATAAGGGTGCAAACTCTGATCCAACTAAAAAGGAATTAATTTGGCATTTTGTACATTTATGGCTTAGGTGATGGGGAGGAATCTTCAAAAAGAACTGAATGCATTTGACACATAATTAAACAAAAAATGCACTAGTGACGGTTGATTTCAAACTAAGAAAAGTTAACACTTGGCAGATATCAGAAATGAAACTGAAGTGCAACTAAATCGTTTATTAGTTGTTTTTTGGAATCAGTTTTATGTATAAATAACAAATGTTTATATTTAACTAAGTATAAGGTACGAATTATTACATAATGAACTTTTCTTCCCCTTCCCATTTCTATAGTAGATACATTTATATCTACTGTCACATTCCATATTTTGAATATTTAACTCGTATAGTTAGTTGCATTTTTATTCCACTTGAATGAATTGATATTTTCATCTTCATTTCCCTCCAACTGCAGTTTGTATTGAGTTATATCTGTACATTCTGGTAATCTAAAACCTTTTAAGATATTCTAATAGTCTTGAGTGACCAATTTTTTTTAAGCACAGATGTAATTGTCTGATGTTCTGATGGGAACATAACACTTATTTTTTTTATATATAAAAAAGACTGATTAAACATTATCAGAAAAAAAGTGGGGTTTTGTGTTGTTCAACCAGCAAGTTGTTTTCTTTTGGGGTTTCCTCCTCTAAAATATTTTAATTGCATTTACAAATGTTTAGCAAGTTAAAGGATATAACCAAATAATTATAATAGGATGTTCGTTTGAGGTGTCTCCAGCTATCATTCTCCAAAACTAGGATCGTGTTCAGCTGTTTTATTAATCTTTGGGCTTAATCCTAGTACTTGTTATTTTACCCCACCCACCCTCACCCTACCCCCATCCCCCATGGTAACATCACTTCATTCTGTTGCAGAATTTTATTTTTATTTGAACTGGCAAAAGCATAAATATATTGCATTAAAATGTGGTGTGGTTGAAAAAAAACAGGAAAAAAACTTAATCTAGTATATGAATGAAACATTTTATAAGTTTTTTTTTTCAAATCTGCTGTGTATTACTTATTGGATAATAACAATTGGATAATGTTCTAACAGATTGTGTAATACTCCAGGGATCATTTTTTAGTATGTTAGTAATTCATTTAGTAATCAATTTTTAGTCATTTTAGTAATTTTTTAATGTTACATTAAAACTCTAACCAAGTTGAGGGGTGCTCTGTGAAAGATTCTCTTGGGGGTTCGGAGGAAGGAAGAGGGACTAAATTTAGAAAAGAATACCCTTCTTTAGGGCCTAAAGAGTTATTGTAGGCAATGAAAGTAAAAAAAAATCACACTACCTTTTGAAGCTCCTTTTCTATGCAGGTTCTTAATGTCATGTATTTCTTTTTACATATCATACTAAAGCCTGTTACCTTCCTTTTCTTGCCCTAAGATCAAACTGAACAATGTATATAACACTATCTGTAAGATACTTTTTTTAAAGAAAGCATTTATATTTATATGACAGCTTGAACTGACAACATTGTGTACATAGATCATCTTGAAGTATTATTTCACATTGAAAAGAAGACAAATATATTGATAACTATAGAAGTTATGAAAAAGAGCTTCTTTCTAGTTTTGTACTAAAAATCATTCAGATGAGCTAAGTCCAAGAACATTAACACTGTAGCAGCAGTCTTAAATCTCATTTTTACAGTTTATATATTTGAAAGCTGCTACTGTGGATAATTTTCACCCATCACATTTTCAGCTAAACTTGATTTCCCAGAATAGACTGTTAACTTTCAAAACTACTCTTCATTGGTAAAATGAGAGTGATTGGTTTTTTTTTCCTCGTGAATGAAATTTGATATTTGTAAGTGCTTAGTTTATAATTCAGGTTTGAGCAAAGTGTGAACAACTGAAGAAAAGAACTTGCTGGCTATATAGGAAAATGCTGTGGAATTGTACTGTGTATATACTTTTGGAAAGAAACAAACTTAATTTCCTCTGTTGAGCACTAATCATCATAGTGCGACTCCTGTTCCTGTACTGTATTTTATATGCAACAGATATGCTTTAATATTTTTAATGAATTTGTGCATTAATATTTTCAATTTGTTTAACCACTTTGCTGCTACGATTTTGCCACCCCCTCCCCCTTTCTTTCCTTTACAATCTAAAACAATTTGCTTCATTAAAAATTATGAATATGGATGTTACAGGTTGTTATTTCATCCTGGGTCTTTATAAGTTAATACACCCAGTTTCTATTCCAATAACACGATAAACCTAGGAAAATCAATCTATGCCATAAACTAATGACATAATATATCTGGATCTTTATGGAAGGACAGATTATGTTAGCTAGAATGGTGACATGGAAACAGATACCTTTATCAGTCCATATGTGGGGAAACCAAAGTATAAGTAAATGATAAAGTATAAGTAAATTAAGAAAGGTTTATTTACACTGCCCCTTAATGCTTTTTACAATTGAACTTTCCTCTGAAAAGTTCCTTAGGCTTTTTGTTTGTGATATTGAAAGTAGAAAATACAACCAGCCAAGTAACATGGAAAGAAACAATCCTATGAGGTCTACCTGTGTTACCATTATTGAGTGATGTTTCCCTTGGCCTAGCCTTAAAGGGTAGAAGCGTTTGATCTCTGAAGACAGCTCAGCTGTAGCACTTCAGCGCCACCTGCTGGGATAACACCCATCCAGAAAAACCCTTGAGATAAGGGACGTGATAACACACCCCAGTGTTTACAAGTCAGGGACTATTAAGGAAAGGCACTTTGGCCTCAGGACGCCAGGAGTAAGAAATATTTAGAAAAACCTATAGTCGTTTTCCCCCTGTAGTGTCTTGTTGAAGCCTAGAATACCTTGTCATTTCCCTTTTTTTTGTCATTTATGGGGTATATAAACCATAAAGGTTTCATTTAAAAACTAATGGATTACTTAAAACTGGCAACTATAGTAAGCATTGAATTCCTATATGGACAGATATTAAACTAGTTCTGCTCTGATAATTTATTTCTTGGTAAAAACCTTAACCACAAAAAATTTGTGTGTTAAAGGAAGAATTTTTGAGAACTTTGCCAAGGATTATATTGTAGCAAATTCATTAGAGAGATTGTGTGTGTGTGTGTGTGAGAGAGAGAGAATGTGTGTGTAAAAGGAAAGTGATGGTTTGAGTTTAGTATTTAAAGGACAAAAGATTGAAATTCCCTAGTTTCGTTGGTTATGCAAACAGCTATACCCATAACTAGCTCTTGGAGTAACACTAAAAACAAGATGCACTTTCTGATTATGCTTAAAATATCATCTGTCATTACTAGGGGCTTTTTTGTTTAATGAATAGCGCAATAAGTTTTTTATAAATCCAGATAAGATGCAGAATATGAGAAAGGGAGGATTAAAGCATAGTATCACACATGTCCTGTTAATATTTGTTGAAACTCGATGACTGCATCCTGTACTTTACTATATATAGTATTGTTTAAAATCCAAGCAAATGGTCCGTTAAGCAAGCCTATAATTTTTTCCTGCATTAAAAAGAAATATATTTAAACATTGGCCCCTTGAATTATCTGAAGACACTAGTGCCCCTTGCTTTTTTGACTTGAACTTCAATCACTTTTCCAAGAAAACCCTGAAAACTCTAGCACAAATATACTATTTTTTTCTTTGTCCCACCCTGCCCTGTGATCCCCATCTGTCCTTGAGATTGAACCTTAAATTTTAAAACGATGCCATTGTAATGTGCTTTTCAAGCAATTTCATACATGAAATAAAAATAGACCACGGTGATTGATAGAAAGCAAAGATGTTAATAGGCCTTAAGCTACTGTTTGCCTAGCAGCCACGTGGTTATAAACTTCCTTATGCTTTGGTGCACTGCTAAATGTTACCCTTTGTTCCTGAAAACTTAAACTAAAAACTTTGTGATTAATTTTGAAAATTCTAAAGCATTATCTAGTGTAAAACCCTTTGTATTTGAAGCTGCACTATAAATGGTACATAGATTTTGTGAACACACTGCCTCTCCTTTTTGCAAATAGTGCCATTTGCTTTCTACCCTGACCTCAAAAAGTGCCTCGCTTGTATATTATTCCCATTACCTTCAACTGCTTTCTTTATAATGAGCAATGTATGATTTAGTTTAACTCATCATAGATGTATTTCCTTTTATGTATACGAATATATAGCTTGGTACTTTTCAGTATGTAATGTAAATATGCATATATAAGTTTGTAACTTTTGTTACACCATATTTGTGTAATGGGACATATCAGATAATATCATAAAACAGTTTGTTTTTAGTGGTTCCCACCCTGTAATTACCTGATTAAACCTATTGTGAAATTAAAAAGGGTTTTTTCTTAATGTCCTGGGCCTGTTTACACTGACACATGAGGTGTTAGCTAAAAGCGAAGAATAACAAATTAGAGTTTTTAGTCATATTTTTTAAAAGTTAAAATGTTATTTGAGGGTCGTTTGTTTTTAAAACCCAAAGTTCATTTAAACGTCACCTCAAATAACTAGTTCTTTCTTGATTATATTATGACGTTTTAAAGCCATAATGAATGCTGCATTTCCATTTACTGACATAGGAACAAATTACTGTTAATTCTTTAAGAGCGGTTTGGGAGCATTTGTAGCAACTTTAAATCCCAAATTGGCACCTTGTTCCATACCCTGTGTGCTTCTCAACCAATACTTTCCATTGTCAGTTGGCATTTATTCAAAAAATACAACCTAGTTTTATTACTTGCTTAAATAAAGTGTTATGGGGAAGAGTTTTTTTGTTTATTGTCCTTCTAACCCTGTGCTTTCATCAGTAAGGAAACTCCCAACTTTGGGTCATAAGAAGCTGCCTGGGATATTGAAAGGTTAAGTAACTTTAATCTTCCCTAATTCAAGGCTAGTCCTCTCTTCCTGCTACTTCTGAATTAGGAAAGTAAATCTACAATAAAATTCATGTAATACTTTCCAAGGATAAACTTTTCGTTTATGCATGCCATTGCTGGCATTTGAATATAGATAGTTCAGAATTGACTTCTTAGGCTTGTCTTGTATTATTGAATCTTGTTATAAAGCAATTTTTTGCTATTTTTATTCCTACGTTTTCATAAACATAAGACTTCTTTATCTAAAGAAAGTTTAATGTTCACCAAAGAAGTTGAAAACAGGTCTGCTACAATTTGACAATGAAAATGTGTTACAAATAAAGTTACTGCTTAAATTAAAAGTAATTCTTGTAAAACTTTTTTGACTGGCCTACCATTCAATTTTTTAAAACTTCCTTTAGATTCTCTCTTAGGAAATTCTAGGCCTGATCAAAGCTTTCAAAAAGTCTGACAACTTGGCCCTGAAACTGTTTTAAAAGACAAACAATAAACTTTCATGTTAAGCTTTACAGTAGAGGAAAAGCCATATTTAAGTGAATTTAATAGAATGTGCTTTGTTGTAATAAAATATTGTTAAAAATCAAGACTGCTGAAAAACACTTAATTCTTGCTATAATGAATCAGCAGGTGAAAAGAATGTAGTGAGCAAGTATAAATAGTATTGTGTGCACATTACCTTCATCCCTTCTCTCTTCTAAGAATGTTGAAGTGTGATATTTGTCATGGAGTGTCACCTAAGAATTTTAGGTTTTCATGCAGAGATGGTTGAGGTTAAAAGAGTTCACAGGTAATTGCTACTTGATCAAAGATTGTATGATTTAGCATTAGCAAGGATCTTAGAGACTGGTAATCTAGTCTTGCTCTCATTTTACAAATAAGTAAACTGAGGTCCAGAGAGATGAAATAGTTACTGACCCATCCAAGATTATACAGAGACTTAGAGGTAAACCAGGACCAGGACCCTGCCATGCCTAGTCTAAAGCTTTCTGTTTTACACAATGGATGGCGAAATAAAAGAAGTAGAAATTCCTGAAGTGTTAAACATTGCACATGTTTTTGAAATCTCAATGTATCAGTTGAGCTGATTTTTTTTCTTCTAAAAAATACTATTTGTCATATTGGATGGCTCTCTGGAAGGGGAAGGTAGAAGGATACTTTGGAAAACTATGATGGTGTAATGCAAATAAAATAACAATAAAATTTATTAAATAATGTTAAATTTTTAACATTTTAAGGAAAATATCAACAAAAACATGTTTTCAAAGTAGAAAGCCCAGCCTTGATGCTCCTCTCTGTTTACATCTGTAAATTTACGGATGTAAACAAGATGACCAAATTGGTTTCCTTGTAAGTGAGACTCTTAAACAGGATGTAGGTTAAACAGGGCCATTTAGTGTGAATTTATTTTGAAACCCAGAGTCATCATGGGATGATTTGGAATCTGAAGACCTAGGTCAAATCTTAGCTTTGATTGCTTACTACCTGTGTAAACATAGGTAAGTTAGACCATCTTAGACCCTCAGTTTTCTCTTCTGTAAATTGATGGGAGTGGACTGGATGATTGCTTAAATAGTCCCTGTCCTGTTTTAAATCTATGACACTTTCAACTTTGTTTACCTCAGACCTCTTTTTGTAACTGCATTTGTTATAATGGGAAGAAATTTAAAATCCCCACACGGTCTATCTTTACTTCACTCTCCTTGATGAGCTTTGGAATTGATACTCTACATTTTGCTCTTATGTGGTATGTGTTCCATCATACAAGCTGCCTCTTAACTTAGGAGTTCTTAATCTGGGGTCCACAAACATTAAAAAAAATTTTTTCATAGCTTTCACCGTAGTTGGCTTCCTTTGTGCCCCATTTATTTGATGTATTTAATAACATGCTGAGAAGGGGCCCATAGGTTTCTCAGACTACCCCCCCAAAAAAAAGGATTAGGAACCCCTGCCTTAAGGTTATGTTTCTCCATGTTGTCTTGGAAGTGGGCTAACTGAAGGGGCTTCTTATTCCTTGGGATTGATTAGAATCTCTTCAGGATTTTTATGTCATCAACAAAAACTTCTTATCCCACTCAGTCTGTAGAATTCTGTTTGAGGGAGGGCGAGAAACCATGCATAGGAATTCATGTGATAGACTTTGATATATTGCTATCAATTTCATCTTCATGGGACTGAGCTGTATAATCAGCTAATCAGCCTAGTTTCAGCTACTGACCTACCAAAATGAGGCCCCTTCCCCTCTAGGTTTTAAAATTTTGTTTCCTGGGCTTGAAGAATGTCCATCTGAGGAGTATGTTTTCTTCCCCACTCCCACTGTCCTTCGTCTTTCTTTCAAATTACCTATGAAGTCCAATTTGGAAAAACACCTGGAAGTTTTTAAGGGTTCAGGTTATAAACTCATAGCAATACTTTGAAGATGTCTTCCACACATCATCTGTGGACAACTCCAACTGGAAGAACCAAATATAATCCAGTATGTGGCAAAATCCATCGGGCTCAACTGTTCTTGGTAATCTCCAAAAGACGCTGTGGAACAAATTAGAGTCCAAGAGTCTTGCTGTTAATGGGTTGTTTTCTTTTGCCAAGACTAGAAATACTCTGCCTAAGGCAGTATTGAACAGCACTCCCAGATGAGTCATCTGCTGTGTACAATGTGCTCTTTTCCATAATGACGAGCCAGCCATGTGCTGTCAGTTATTCCAAAAAGCCTGCTCTTGGACCAGCATTCCAGTTAGTTTAAGGACCACTTCTCCCAAATGTTATAAAAGGGTGAGATTAGTATTCCCTCCTCCCTCAAGCTTTCGAACAGAGATCCAGCCATACTGGAAATGATACAAGGAAATCAAGAGGCCTATATTTTCAGAACAGTACTATTCTAGTTTAAAAGCAATTTCCCAATCATTAACTTGGGCTAGAATATTCTAGCCTCTTCAGTACCCAATAGAACACAGGGAGCCTTGTTCTGCCTTTGCTTTCCTAAGTATTAACATTCCAGGTTGAAAATCAAAGTCCATATAACCATTTAATCTTATTAAATGCAACATGAAACAAAAACTCCCTAATGTTCTAATCCAGAAAGAAAATAATAAATCTGCCCCAAGCCCTTATAGCATCTTCCCTGCTTCCCCAAAGCTGTAAAAGAAAGATAGCTGTCCTTGATAGTATATGTTTTAAAAATTCACATTTAAGCCATTTTTTTTTTTGTCATTTAAAAGAAAAATTCAAGACAGGGCCTTATAATAGGATGTCAGCCAATTAGCAGTCCTTTCTAGACTAGCAAAAGGGAATGTTGCTGGTAAAAACCAAACCAAACCAAACAAACATACAAAAAAAACACACACAACTGGAATGCCAAGGAAGCAATGCTATTGAGAAAACCTTGAATGAAAAGGATTGGTTATTTAGAATTTAAGCTTGCCATACAGAAACAGCTGACTCAAGGAAAACCTTCTAAATTCATCAAATATTAGAATTAAAAGTAACCTTTGAGATTATCTTATCCACCTCCCTTCAACCACATTTAACAGAAATGGAAACCCTCAAAAGAATTTTTTGGTGGGTTGGTTTTTGTTTGGATTTTTTTGGATTAATCATGTCTAACTCTTTATGACTGCATTTGGAGTTTTCTTGGCAAAGATACTAGAATGGTTTGCCATTTCCTTCTCCAGCTCATTTTACAAGTGAGGAAACTGAGGCAAACAGGGTTAAGTAACTTGTTCAGAGTCACATAGCTAAGAAGTGTCTGAGACTTAATTTAAACACAGGTCCTCCTGACTCCAGGGCCAGCCCTCTAGCTACCTAGCTGCCTACCCAAACGGGTTACCCAATATCAAATAGTTTATGTCTGAATCACTTCGACCAACTTCCAGGTCAGAGGCTCAGTAGAAGGTTAGTGTTGAGACTGGATAATTTTTTGAAAATGGCAAATCTGTCTAGCTATCGTTCTGATGGGGAAACTTAGGAACTGACAAGGTAGATGCTGTCTTATAGAAGACCTCTCCTTAAGCTTGGGCTTCCATTAAATAAAATGGAATGTTTGCAAAGTGCCTACATGTATATGTGTGTGTGTATGTGTATATATGTATATGTATGTGTATCTGTATATATGTGTGTGTATATATATATATATGTATGTGTATCTGTGTGTGTGTGTGTGTGTGTGTGTGTGTGTGTGTGTATGTATATAATCTCACTTGATCCCCACAACAACCTGGGAGGTTGGTGCTGTTATCTCTTATTTTACGAATAAGGAAACACGCTGAGAGAGATTGAGGGGGAGTAGGAAGGTGTGCTATGAGCCCACCATGTAGTAAGTGTATGTGGAAAGGAAGGATTCTTTGGACTGTTATCTGCCTGGAGTTATGTGTGCTCCTAAATTGTCATGGAATAGATGACATTAGGAAAATGAGCCTGCTGCCTATGTCTGTGAGTTAGTGCAATAGACATTAAGCACCTACTATGTACAAGGCTCTAAGGATACTAGGCAAAAAATATCATCTGTACTATCAAGGTGAATATTAGATTACAGTCAATTGAGAACAGGCATGTCATCTAATACCAGCAGGAGGTTTTAAGTAGGAAAGCGGGAAATTTTAAGACAAAGACTCAAATTTCCTCACCTATAAAACTGAGAAAATTGAACTAAATGATTTCTAAGGTTTCTGTCCATAGTACTAGCTAGCATTTTACATAGTACATTAGGGTTTTCAAAGTGCTTATGTACATATTATCTCTTTTGATCCCCACAACTCCCTGAGAGGTCAATGCTAAGATTTCCCCATTTTACAGATGAGGAAGTAGGCTGAAAGAGATCAAATGACTGTCAGCCCTAGATCCTTTGAAGGAAGGAAAAGGAATAAGCATTTTAGTGTCTACTATGTGCCAGGCACTGTATTAAGCACTTTTCAAATATTTTCATTTGATTCTTACAACTGGGAGGTAGGTGGTATATTATTCTCATTTTACAGATGGGGAAATTAGCAACCAAAGATGAAGAAGTTACTCAGGATCACACAGTCAGTAAAGTGTTTAAGGATTTGAACTTCTGCCTTCTAGGCTCAGAACTGTATTTTCAATGATCCCAAATGACTTGCTGCAACAAAAGTCCATCTCATTAACACCACTATGTTCTCAATGATGCTAGTTCCCTGAAAAATTCAAACTATAAATCATCCAAAGGGCAATAGAAAGATTCATGGTGACATTTAAATACACAAGCGGACCTGTAATCTTATCGATCAATATAAGTACCTGCAATAGGACAAGTCACAACCCATCACAACCCATAGATTTCTGCCTGTCCCAGCTAAGTCTTGTCCATACCCTCCCATAGTTCTGCCACAAGGGGTCTATCTAATATTCTGATAGCCTTCCTCAATTTTTCTGGTGTAAGGCTGGTAAGGAAACCAAAGGACAACAAGGAGCGTTGATTTTTGTTAATGATTGATTTTTTAAATTTGAGTTTTGGGAGATTTGGTTGAGTTTTTTCCCCTACGTTACAGAAAAGAGAACCATTAAAGAAGAAATATTATTGAACGGGACAATGACAACCAGTGAAAGAAAGCGAAGCTACTCAACTCTTACTTTCCTCTCTGTTAAGGGCAATGATCCTTTGGCTGGAAAGATCACAATAAAAGTGCCTAATAGATAAGTAAAGAGATCGTAATGGAACACCTACTTACTTTTTTTTTTTTTGGTGAGGCAATTGGGGTTAAGTGACTTGCCCAGGGTCACAGAGCTAGTAAGTATCAAACGTCTGGTCTGAAGCCGGATTTGAACTCTGGTCCTCCTGACTCCAGGCCCAGTACTCTATCCACTGTACCACCGAGTTAGTCTTAATAAGTTGCTTTTAATAAGTTCAGTTTATAAGCCCCAGATAAAATACATCCAAGCATACTGAAAGATTTGGTAAGTGTAAATTCTGAGCCCCTGTAAGTGACTTTTGCAAGACTATAGAGAAAATTAGAAATACTGAAGGATGAAAGAAGGGCAAATATTTATTTTTTGTTTTTTGTTTTTTTCAAGAAAGAGATGAAATCTACAGACCACAGCCTAGTGAGCTTGACTCCTATTCTTGGCAAAATTCTAAAAAGAAATTTTTAAAGGGGTAGTTAAGGAATATTTAGATGAAGGAGTAATCACAAAGATTCCCTCATGGCTTCATGAAGAAAATTTTGTGGCAAACAAACTTCATTTCCTTTTTTGATATTACTACTGGACTGTAGGTCAGGAGGACGGTATAGATAGAGATTTTAGCAAGCAATTCGATAAAGTCTTTCATGTTCTTCTTGATGAAAAAATGATATGTGGCCTAGGTGATAACACAAGTAGGTAGATTCAGAGTTGATAGAATAGCTGGAAATGAAGAGTCATTTAACATCAGTTTGGTGGAAGATCTACAATGTAGGACCCTATGGATCAGTGTTGTTTTAACATTTTTATTTGGTCTGTTCAAAATTTTGATCAATGACGACAATAAAGACATACAATACTTATCACATTTCTGGGTGATAAAGCCACTTAGTAGGACATCTAACATACTGTATGATGCTAGTCCAGCTCCATTTTACAAATTAGGAAACTGAAGCCCCAAGTGATGAAATTACTTGCCCTAAGTCATATATATAGAGATATCTTTGGGTGCCACATAACCAAATTTAAGAGTCACACAGTCAAAAGCAGTAGATGCCACCGTATGAGATGTTGATTTTTGGAATTTAAAAAATTCTGTTAGTCCTGAATTAATCCAGCGGATGAGACAGTGGAAGTCAGTACAATCTGGCTAGGTCAAAAGGGAAAAGTCTTGACCTGCAGTTCTCTTGCCTGTAGTTTTCTTGCAGGTCTCAATATATCATTCCCTAGGACACTTTGACCAAAGACACTGATGCCCATGCTACTTTGCCCCGAGGGGCCAACAGCTCAAGAAAGGATACTTGGTTTCCAGACAAGGCTGGCCATTTAAAGGAAACTAGTGTTTCTGGGAGGCCCAGCAAAGAAACAAACTGGTGGTAGTAGTTGCTTAGGAAAAAAGAAGAAAGAAAAAAAAATCTGCTTTGGAACTTTTTGCCTTCCAGAACATTCATTCCAAAAGGAGTGCTGTTGTCTGAGTTAATTCTAAACCATCCTGTGGTGACTGCCCCATGTCCTACTGATGGTCGTGGCCCCCATTCCAGCAAGTAGTTTTTGCATTGCTCACCATCAAATACTGTTTATTCAGCTCAGTGCTAGGGCACCAAGACAGGCTCGAAGTAAATCTTTTCTGGTTGATTGATTAGATAGAAATGATCTTGCTGAGATTTTTCCTCCCTCATGGTTCTTCTGTTTCTGTCCTCCAGTAGCCTCCCTAGAAAATTGCCTCATTTAATCATGTATCAGTTTAACATCTATGTCTTAATTCTAAATCACCAGAAAAGAGTGCAAATACCATTCAGATTGTTTTGGTCACTTTATTTTCAAATTTTCCTCCAGCGATTTCTTCAGCATTTTGTACTTGACTAAGCAAAACAGTCCTGGCTCTGAGAAATGTCTGAAAGGCCTCTCCTCAGGATGGCTAAGATCCTAAGACAAAATGCTCTTTTATGCTATTATTAATTTTGTTGCTGTTTAGTTGTTTTTCAGTCATGTCCAACTCTTCATGAACCCTTTTGGGATTTTCTTGACAGAAATACTGGAATGGTTTGCCATTTCCTCTCCAAGTCATTTTACAGATGAGGAAACTGAGGCAAACAGGGTTAAGTGACTTGCTCAGGGTCACATAGCTAGTAAGTGTCTGAAGCTGGATTTGAACTCAGGTCTTTCTGACTCCAGGCCCAGTCTAGACTTCTGCAAGAAGTCTTTTTGCTCAGTCTGGGTTCCTTCCTGATGCTTCTCTAATTATACCCTGGAGGTGGCTGACCAAGTAAGGTGTCTACAATATGGCTATAATGTACCCTTCATTGTCCCGTATTTTCACTAGGATAGTCTGTCCATAGTGAGTGAT
This sequence comes from Vombatus ursinus, assembly GCF_900497805.2. NCBI lineage: Eukaryota > Metazoa > Chordata > Mammalia > Diprotodontia > Vombatidae > Vombatus > Vombatus ursinus. The sequence continues at coordinate 24,634,807 of NW_020954572.1, read as the reverse complement.
GGACTGCTTCACAAGCAAAGACTAGCTGATTTCATTATCTTCTCACAGTTCCAAAGAGAATCTTAGGAGCCAAAGAATTGCCAAAACAGTGACCCCTTCGTAGCAATTTTTCCAACAAGAAAGGATAAAGTAGTTGTTGAGAATGGTTTTATTCCTTTATTTCCACTGCTCATTTTTCCATTTACGAGTCATGGTTGGAGGCTTGATCGTGATTACATCATTTTTCATCCTATATTAAATATTTAATGTTGCTGCCCTTCTACTGTCCTTTACTAATGACCTATTTTCTGAGTCCTCCCTTTGATTCAATTCAATGAACATTTATTAAACACCTACTGTGTGCCAGACACTGGCTGTACAAAGATTTTTTTCTTAATGACTCAGTCCTTGACTTCAAGGAGCTCACAGTATAATTTAATATACAACATGATAGAATGTGGTACATGCAAAGGAGGAGTGCAGACTAAGAGTTATAAGAAATATAAGGTTGTTTTAAAACCTGGAAAGACTTGTAAGAACTGATGATGAATGAAATGAGCAGAACCAGGAGAATATGGTACATGGTAACCGCCACATTGTTCAATGACTGTCTTTGATAGACTTAGCTCTTCTCAGCAATGCCAGGAGCTTAGACAACTCCAAAAGACTCATGATGTAAAATGCTATCCACGTCCAGAGAAAGAACTTTGGAGTCTGAATGCAGATGGAAGCATACTATTTGCTCTCCTTTTCTTTTGTTGTTTTGTTTTGTTTCTTCTTTCTCGTGGTTCCTCCCATTAGTTCTAATTCTTCTTTACATCAGGACTAATGTGAAAATATGTTTAATATGAATGTATAAGTAGAGCCTATATCAGATTGCACTCCATCTGGGGAGGGGGGAGGAAAAAGGAGAAAATTTAAAACTCAAAATCTGTGGAAGTGAATGTTGGAGACTAAAAATAAATTAATTTATTACTTAAAAAAGAAAGAAAGAAAAGAAATACAAGGAGAGAGGGACCATTGAGCAGCCAGGATAAGAGGAGGGGGCGTAGTTCTGGGACTCTCCACATTTATTTGTTTTCCTTTGGTCTCCTATGACTTTTTTTTCTCCCTTAAAATACTTGTCTTTGTCTTTTTAAAATTATTATTACCTTGTGTTTTCCACGGATGTGTTATTACTCTAACTGACTCTCAACTAATCCTGAATTTTCAAAGGAAAGCCTATGGGATTAGCTGCATGGCTCCCATTAGTATCAAAGAGAATTAATGTAGCTAAGTCCTGTTCTCTGTGCTTTGAATGCTTAAGGTGAAAATGACTAACGGAAAGGTCAGCCTTTTCGCCGTCCTGGGCCTCTAAGTAGGAAGCTCCTGAATGCTTTACATTATAACAAAGAAACCTTTATTTGCTTCCTGGTAATGGGAAGGCATTAAGTGGCAGCCTTCAGCCATCCACAACTTCCTGCCTTTTGATTTACAGTCGATTTAAGTCGTCCCTACTTCCCATGGACATAATGGATACAAGTTTAGCTTGTGTTTTGCTTAGTATATGGTATCGCTTCTTGAGATACTACAGGCATTTTTTTTTAGCTCTGTCTTTCTACACGAAGAATATTTTTCTCAGACTTCTCTTAGCCAACTGCCCATCCTGTTTCTACTGTCTGTGAACAGTGCATGACTCCAACTGAATATAGCAGATTTTTGTTTCCATATTTATTTAGCCCCACCTAAAATTTTTAGTGCCTCACTTTTGTCTCATTTTGAGTTTTTCCCACATTCAACCTTCTGAGAAGCTTTATTAGTTAGGCTTTTGTGGATGGTTTCCTCTAGGAGTCGCTTATCTATTTGTAAAATCTCTTGTGTGCTTAGTAATTAGTTGCCTTCATTCCTGGTGGGGAAATGAATCTGAGCCTGTATCAGTGACTTGCAGGGTTTTATAATTCTGCGATGCCCCAACTAAGATTGGGAGGCAAATTATTGATGGAGCAGAGTGTCTCTTCCCTATCTACCACCCAGTTCTATAATTATAACACTTACCCTATTGCTCAATCAATAAGCATTTATTAAGTGTCTTAGTCCATGCCAGGCAAATGGGGTACAAAAGCAAAAATACAACAGTCATGACCTCTAGAAGCTTAAAAGTCTATAGAAAGAACCGAGATGTGCACATAATAAATCATGAGCACGACCATAGCTAGATCATACAGGCACTGTTATTGATTGCTCATTATTCTTGAGTTGTTTATGAGAACCATTTCATCCTAGATCTTCCGTGGTCAGCAGGCACTGATCTCTGAGATCATTGAAAGACCAGACACAAGTATAGAAAAGATCATCTAAGTCCAGTCAAGTCCACAAGCATTTACTAAGTGTCTGCTACAGGCAGGCACTGTGCTAAGCACCGAGGATACAAAGAAAGGCAAAAGACAGTCCCCACTGTCAAGGTAGCTACAGAATAATGGGGGAAAGATATATAAAAATAAAATAAAATAAAAAATAAAAATAAAATATATGCAGGACAAATTTGAATTGATTACTAGAGGGAAGTCACTAGTATTAAAGGGGATTGAGATGTGCCTTGGCAATTAGTACTTCAAAAAAGACTGTACATGAGTTCAATGCATGTACCACCTGACCTATTAGCACTCCTAAAGACACTGGTTGTGGCTCAGGACAATAAGGACCTGACAATTGTCGGGGGACTCTCAGTAGGTCTTTCCCATGAAGTCTGGGAATATTAAAGATGAGGTCACTGGTTTAATATCCATGGAGATTAGTTAGCTCTTTTCTGCTCAACAACCATGGATTCCAACCATAAATCTAGGAAGCCCTACAAGAACATTTAGATGATTCTGTAAAAATCGGTGATTATCGTTGATAGTGGGAAGGGAAAAGGAAAGCTCATGACTGTCTGAGGATGAGACAGCATCAACCTCATACGTGAAAAATAGCACTTCATTGATTAAACACCTTATGCTAGCCACAGGACTTTAAAAAGAAAACAAGTAATGAGGAATTATGAAGACTCTGATGGCCAGGGTGCCATGGCTTGGTTCTGATGACACTAAGATGCATGAATTCTCTATGTGCTTTTTCAGCTTCCAGTGGCAGTAGAATGAAGGTACTGTTTCTAGATCATTTGTTTCCTTTTTCCTTCTGGTGATCACAAGCATTTAACCTATTCTGTATTTTTCTTTTAGTTAGAATCTATTGACCAGTATCCACCCTGTCTCAGGAGGTTAGTAAGATGATCCCCTTTCTCAGCCATTCCAAATCTGTTCAAATATGGTTTGGCTGAGTTCTTCCCTTCTCCCTGTAGATACTACACACTGATCTGAGGTTTGCCTAACTTCTAGTTTTGGAAAGATTGGGAAAGGGATAGCTGGAAGCCCCAGGTCCAAGCCCTGTGCCTTGGACCACACAGCAGCAGCAATCAAATAAGTCAGTTTCTACTGCTGCTAATCAATTAGTCAATCAATAAGCATTTATTAATCCCCTAGTAAGTGCCAAGCACTGTTTTATGTGCTGGAAATGCAGAAAGAAAACCAAAAAAGCAGTCTCTGCCCTCAAGGAGCATCCAATCTACCAGGAAAATGTATAAAAATAAGTATATGCAAGATATTCAGGATAAATCCAAGCTAATGATGAAGAGAAAAGATTCTAGCATCTGGGGCACCAGGCTAAGCCTCATATGTAGGAGATGGTACTTGAGCTGAGCTTTGAAGGAGACTAGAGATTCTAAAAGGTAGAGGTGAGAAGAAAATGCATTCCAGGCATGGGGCACACTAAGTTTAAAGGCATACAGATGGAAGATGGAATGTCATACATGAAGAACATGCAGAAGGTCCACACTGGATCTTAGAATACCACAATCTTTCTCTCCAAGACAGACCAAAAACTAAGAGTACAACAGCGGTTACTGTCCCAAACCTGACATTTTACTAGATATTCAAGCAGATATTTTAAATTTCAAGTGGTCCAGATAGCTAAAGCCATTGCTCACTGTACCTCAGGGGTCCTTAACCTGGAGGGATTTTAGGAGATAAGGAAATTGAACAGGGGAAAAAAATGTATCTTCATTTTTCCTTACTTGTAGCTGTGATGTAGCATTTCCTCCAGTTGCGAATGCAGGCAATAAACTATGATCTGATTATCAGTACCTTGACTTTGTTATTAATAGAAATCAGAAATATTTTCATATCACATGACAATTGTTACGGGTATCGCCAAATATCGATTACACTTATGAAGACTACAAAATTACTGTAGTTTTTAGACCTGAAATTAGATCACATTTTTCCTGTCTACGGACTACATTTAAACACACTTAGTTTCTTTTGTAATCCTATGTATCTTATTTTATGCATTTGAAAACACTAGACTGAAAAGAGGCCTATGGGCTTCCACCAACTGCCAAAGGGGTTCATGATACACACAAAATGCTTAAGAAGGTGCTTCACCAATGATGAGCACTTGTCTAGTTAGGCTATGATGAGGCTGATTATAGGAATGCCTCTGTTACTGCTGCAATGCACTAAACTGTGTCTGAAAGGGTTAACACACCTTCTAGTTAGTACTGGAGTGTACCTTGGGCCCTAGGAGAACCTGAATCCACAGATAATTTTAAGATGAGACAGAATCAGAAGAGTATCATTATTGTTAACTCCATACTGGGTCCTCACGGAAATGAAGAGAGGCAATGATAGGGTTTGCTTTGTGTGGGAGTCGAAACCTGGCACCTTTTTGTACTGAACGGATCATTACATACACAGAGAAAAATAACTCCACTTTGTAGGGTACTAACTCTGAGTTTAAGAAATGTTCTTATACAGTCATTTCTCAATGATATGTATTGATGGAGGGTATGCTATGCTGTAGATAATCCAAAATTGCAGGTAATCCAAAAGTCATTTCTCTTTGATTTTGGAATGTAACTTCAATCTTGCATCCTCACTTTCCTATTTAAGCTTTGATCAAACTGATATTTAAAGTCTTTTTCCATTCTCTAAGCACATATCAACTGACTGATATGCATAAAGGGGGCTGAGCAAAGAAATGATTCACAAGCAATCTAAGCAGCCAGAGCAAAAAACAATCAATCAATCAAATCAACAAGAATTTATTAAGCATTTACTATGTACTAGATGCTGTACTAAATGCTGGGGATACAAAGAAAAGGCCAAAAAAAATGGCCCTTGCCCTCGGGGAGGTCGCATTCTAGTAGGGGAGAAGATATGTACACATATGGGTGTATATGACATACATACAATATAGATATAAGATAACTTTGTAAGGGAAAGCCCTAGAAGCTGGCTAGACAGGAAAGTTTTATGCAGAAGATGGTGTTTGAGGTGAGGCTTAAAGAAAGCCAGGGATTTCAAAAGATGTAAGGGAGGAGGAAGAGCATTCCCTGCATGGGGGACAGCCAGTCTGAGACTGAAAATTTGCTATAGATAATCCACCAAGGAGATAATCCACACACAAATAACTAGCTGCTGACTGTTCATGGTGCACATTTTCTTTAATTTAGAGGGAGAAATATGGTGGACTACTGGAATCACCAGAAATCCATGTCTCTGCTACCTCGGTCGGACAGCATCTAGATCCCAAACCGCTTCCAGGTACGTGGAGGCCTATCCTCTCCTTTTCATACACTAGGGAAAGACATTCCACACTCTCCTTTAGTAAATCCTGGTGACTTGTCTTAGGATCATAGACTTAGAATTGAAGGGGACCTCAAAGGCCTCATAGGCCAAGCCTCTCATTTTACAGATGTAGAAACTGAAGCCTAGAAGGTTTAAATGACTCATTCAAGATCACTCCAGAAATGTCAGAAGTAGAATTTGAACCCAGGTCCTCTGATCCTAGAGCCAATACTCTTTTTCCCTGTACCACATTATCTTCCTTTTGTTCTGCCATAAGAAAAGCTAGACAATGGCCGGTCCCTATACTCTGCAACATTTTCTTTAAAGGCTGTTGTCAAATCCCATCCTTCTTTCCTTTGGTCTTCTCTTTTTCAAGATAGATAATGCTAATTCTTTTTACCTTTCCTATGGAGCCTGTTTGCCAACCCTGTAGTCAGTTTCATTGTTTTCTTCCAAACTGCATCCAATTTCACTATATCCAAAATGGCACCAGAGGTACCATATTGCAGCAAAACTAGAGGACTGGTCTTATGTTCAAGAAGACTTGGGTTAAGGTCCTGCTTCTAAACAAATCATATTTATTATGTGACCATGTCCAAGTCTCTTAACCTCCCAATCCCCTCGGGAACTCTCTCAGGACTATAATTCATATACATGTTTAGGGTGGTGTTTTTGCCCTGATAAAATTATTGCCAAGTACTCTCTAGGGTGTCCCAGATGCCAGAGAGTTCCACTCAGAGCATGCTGCCTCTTTGGATATCAAAACTGTGTCATTACCTTTCATTAGCGAGTCAAATCCCCTGGATTCATGCTTTAGTTTTCCATTTTGATTGCCCATAGATACTTGGCAATGGAAACATTTCTTTTGATCACAGGGAGGGAGAACCATTTCCACCCTACCCCCCAAAAAAATCACAGATCCAGACCAAAACCAAGTGATGGCATGCAGGCTGATCTCAGGTAACATATGGGTCAATTTCTGCCATCATATCTAGTCCTCATAACTTTTTTCTAATTTTAGGCTCCCATTAAACACTGCTGATAGTTATAGCCAGACAGTTCCTCTTCCTCCGCAATATGCATATATAGGCACACACTTTTAAGAGGCAGGGTATTTTCAGTCCATCTACCCTGTGAGATTCAGCATATTCACACCCTACTTCTTAATAACAGAAGAACAAAGGGAAAAACTAGGGTAGTGTTTGATCACCTTAGCCAGTATTTTACCTTGGAAATTGGGTGCAGGTAAGTATTGACCCTATCTATACCAAGCTGTTCTTTGTATTTAGATTACTAAATTGGGCATTGAATTAACAATGTACTGAACTGGACAGAGATTGATGGAGGGGAGGTGAAAGCAGTGATGTGCTTACTGATGTAATCACAGTGATATAGCTTTCTAAAAAAAAAAAAGTGTTGCAACCTTTGTTTCCAATCTGGTTACCTTACTCCTTGGCACGCCTCAGCTTTGAGAGGCTGCCACCCCTTGCTGTAAAACATCCAGCGCTGAAAAGCAGCTTCCTTCATGCATGCATAGACATATGCATTTGGAGCAGATTTCTCAATCACAGCATTGTAACTTCCAGCAGAATGGGGACATTTCTATTAGAACTGGCAAAGGTCATATACCAAGTCGTGGCCTGATTCATTCCCTTTGCCATTTACTTCAAGAAGGCTTTTTACTAAATTCAGCTCCCTGACAGATCACACTATGAATCACCAGGGCCCCAAAGATGAAGAGGGAATTGAGGTGATTAAGGCCAGCCTAGGAGCTACTGGAGACCATTCTAAACAGCACAGAGTGGTCAACATGGGGCATGGCAAGCACTGTTCTTCCAATCTCCCCTTGTGCTTCACGATTTTTCTTTGGGTGGAGGCAAGGGTGGGATTTTAGAGAATACTCAGGAAGGTCAGAATGAGGCACTCTTTCAGAGGGTTCAATCTGAAATCATCAATCATAGGATTTAGGGCTTCTCACCTAACTCCATTTTGCAGAAGAGGAAACTTAAGGAATTCCTTAAGTCCAGAAAGAGAAATCTATTTTCTCAAGGCTACACAGCTAGTAAGTAACAAAGTCGGGGTTTGAACCTGGCTCCTCTAATTCCCATACCAGCCCTCTCTCATGTCTGTCAAACTGCCTGGGCCAGAGTTTGAACACTTAGGAACACCAATTCAATTCAATAAGAATTTAGATGTCTAGATTTGCCGGGCACTGAGCTGGCTTGGCACTGGGAAGACAAAGATAAAAATGGAAATCTCTTCCTTCAAAGACCTTCTATTTCTGCCTGCATGACCTTCAAAAGTCATCCAACCTCTCTAGATTTCCGTTTCTTCATCTATAAAATGAGGAATTTGGACCTGTGTAATCCCTTCCAATTCTCAATCTGTGTTCCCTTGACAATTTGGGGGCGGAGGGTGTCAGGGCAGTATTTAGGTCTCCAATCATTAATCTGTCAAGCATCTTCCGGGGTTCCCCAGATGCCAGGAAACACACTCAGATTACACACTTTCTTTGAGTATGGAAAATATGCTACGTCCTCTTGTCACTGTACTAAACTCCCTGGATTAGTGCCTCAGTTTTCCACTTTGATTTGCCTAGGAATGCTTGACCAACAGAGACATTTACTCGGGTCATTTGGTATTTGGACTGTCACAGTGGCTTTCCACACTTGCTTTGTCTCATTGAAGCCACACTGTGACCCTCTGCTACTTTGGTTTTGCCTGCCTGTTACCTCTGGCCCCATTCACAGACTTTACTGTGCTCATTGCTAATTACCTCACCCATGAAATAAGGAATACTGCCTTTTCTATGCAAAGATTTTCCTTGCCAAGAGAACCGTCATTTCTCTAAACACTGAATAAAAACGGCATTCATTATTAAAAATATTTACTCGGCATTAGTGTTCTTACTTCCAAGAAGTTCTGAATTCATTTTAAGGACTAAGGAAGTGAAGCAAATAGAAAGTAATTATGAGCAAGCAAGTCTCCTCTCTCCTAACAAAATGTCAATTTAATGCCTCGTCTGGAATAACTCATTTTCCAGTCCTGCTGGAAATGTGTCAGTCAGTCAGTCAACAAGCATTTATTAAGTGCTTACTATGTGTGTCACCGTGCTAAGCACTGGGAATCCAAAGAAAGATGAAAAACTGGGTCTCTGACCTGAAGGAGCTCACGGGGAAAGGCAACACGCGACTGGCTATGTATGTGCAAGATACGTATATAGTGCAGATGGAAGTGAATCTCAGAAAAATGGAAGGCTGGATTGGAAAAGACCTCCTGATAAAGGTGGAATTTGAGCTGAGGCTGGAAGGAAGCCAGGCAAGCTGAGAGACAGGGGATGGCCGGTATCATGTATGAGAAACAGCAAGTATTCCAGTGGAACATTGTAAAAATAGTCATAGCTTCAAATGCTAATTCATATGGCTAAATTAGCTAGTTTTAGTCTCCATTTGGCAAATTAGGAATACTTGCTGTTGCTCTAGCCCTCAAAGAAAACCTCTAATGTGCAACAGTAGCAATAGCCTTTCAATGACTTGGGGGATGTTTTGTTTGTTTTGGTCTAATGTTGTGACTTAATCATTGTGGTGAACTTCTAGTATGGCAGCTCTCTCCACTTAAGTCACTTGCCCATGGCCACATAGCATCCATCGGCTTGAACCTGACTGTAAGGCTAGTTCTCTATCCATTATTACCCCATGCTTCCTCACAAATGATTTAGGGTGATTTAATTTTTTAATTGATTTCGTAATTTGATAAGTTAGTGATACCGGTAAGTAACATCATTCGTGTTTTCTACTGAGAGGCCGGAAGAATAATGACGTCCACTAAGTACCCAGAGACTGGAGAATTAGGTCCTATAGATTAAGTGTGACAAGGGAAGGAATTGAGGGCATACATGTGCCTGTTGCCATTGTGTCATTGTGTGCTCTGAATTCCCTCAAGTAGTTGAGAGCCCGAATTTTACGTGAAGTAGAGTTATGATGGCTGCCAAGTGATTTTCTGGGGTTCAGATTATTTAGTGAAGAAAATGAAGAATAAATTCCTCCCATTCATCCATAATTTGGAAAGCCACACTACTCTCCAGAGTTAAAGGGGGAAGGGTTGACACCAATATACTGATGGTTAGTGTTTTGTGCATATAGCAGCCCTTAGCTACTACCAATTGCAATGTAGCTGCTTTGGGGTAATCTTGTGCAGCATAGCCCAAGCTCCCGACCAATTTACCTTTGCATTCATGGGTGCCACACATTCTTTCCTTCTGGAACACTCTTCAGCAATTAGAACCTTTCCCTGGTGACACCACGTTGCTATGGGCTCATTCTGGGACTTCCGGAGAATGTAGTCCAAAGAATTTATACCAATGAGTAAGGTGCTCTTGGTCCCAAGGACTGTCATGAGTCTTCTATGCCACTGGTATCGAACTTAAAACCCTGCAGGGGTCATTGACTTAGAAAACCACCAATTAACATTGTCTATGTTTTATTGTATCTTTATTTATTTTGTTAAACGTTTCCCAGCTACATTTCAATCTGATTCAGGCTGCACATGGAGGTTTGCTTGCCACCTCTGCTCTATACCTATACTCTGTGTCTGAACAAATACTAGGTAGCCTCCCTGAGCCTTTCTAAAGGAGTCTAAAGAAAGCAACAAGTCGCAGAACTTTGCTGCCATTCTGCTCTGCAGAGAGTTCTAAGAGGCTCTGGCTCGGAATTGACATCATGGTTAACGTTGCCAGTTCTCTGGCCTTCAGCCAATTGTTGTTTAGTGATTTCAGTTATGTCCGACCCTCTGGGACCCCATTTGGGGTTTTCTTGGCAAAGATACTAGAGTGCCATTTCCTTTTCCTTAGGCCAATAACATGTGCATATATTCTTTTTTTTTTTTTGTTCTTTATTAGAAACATTATTCATTACCCAAATTCCTCATTAGCAAAGCATATTTCAGTTCAAGATATTCCATTTTGGACCATATCAAAGGAGAGGTTTGATATAGAAATATAACAAATCAAACCAAAATACCGCCTCATTATAAATCAGTCATCTAAAATGCAGCTTCATCACCTGCTTCCCCAAAACACTGTGATATTGAAACTCCACTATACTTATTTTTCAACTTTGCCATCCTCTTAAATGTATTAGAAAGTCCTTAAAGTCAGGGCCCAGTCTCTACATTCCCTAATTTTTCTTACTGCCCGGGACAGTACCATCCCTACAACATAAATGCATCTCTAAATACCACTAGACAATCGTTATGACTCAGCTCTTTAGTAATATAAGGATCATTGAGAAGAATGAGAATGACTATAAAATCCCTTAACATCCGCAACATCTCAATGAGGCAAGTCATAAAGAGACATCACAATCTCAGCTTGCCTGGAAATTGGTCAACAAGGCAACGGATCTGTAAAGTGATTTGGTTGAGGTGGTGGTACAGGGTGGAGGGTTAGTCAGTGACATGATTAGGAACAGGCCTTGTGAGTGAAGCCAGCTTCAGAGTTAATTCAACCCTGGTCTCTGCCACCTCTGAAACATACTGACTCATCGTCTAATAATAGTGTCCTGAGGTACAGTTACATTTGGAGAACTTGAGGCGGAAAATGTTCGTACCTTTTTCAGAGCAATCCTACTTCTTGCCATTGTCATGACCAGAGGAGAAAAACGAAATTAGAAAGGTCGTGCATGATGTGGATGGACTGGGGGTGGGGAGGAGGGGGACAATTTCCAAATACTTCTTTGAAAGATAAAAACAGCAATCTTTCTCATCCTCTTTCCCTCTCCCAAACACCCCCTCACACCCACCAGCTAAGCTTTCCTTATGCCTTAAGGGCATCTGCTTCCCTTAGTGTTTTCTATCCCAATAAACTCCACATTATCTGCATATCAATTATCCATACTGTAGGAAATATGTGGTCTCCCTCAGGCTGAACCCCCCCACACACACTTCTGACCATTGATAAGGCCTGACATAGTCAGCAGGGATACAAAAACCAGGTCAAAGATGATTTAAACTTGGAGATCATTCAGACTTTTTGTTGTTGTTGTTCAGTTATCTATACTGATTATTCCCTCTATTAATAAAAGTAGTTAAGAATGACTCCATTTATAAAAGCAGCTATCATTCATTAATCTCAGTTTTCTTCACCTTCCCCTCCCCCCTCCAAAAACCCCTCAACCTAGTCGTCCATGAACCTATGTGGTCCAGTGCTTGGCTTTGTAGGGTTCAGGGTAAGGGGGTAGCTGCTAGAGCTCCTGTCACCCAGTGACCCTGACTTAGAGTCCAGGTCTTAGCACTGGCCAAGGGGGCTCCTGTTTCCCAAATCGGACTTAGACTCACAACTTGTGGGCATGGTGCTACCACCAGTATTTACTGGGCAGCCAAGAACCCATTCACCTCCTACCCTTGGCCCTGGTCAGAGTTCTCAGCTTGGCCTCAGTCCCAGCACTGGAACTGTTTTTGCTCAAGTGTTTTTTTTTTTGTTTTTCTTTTTTTGCCAACCAGCCAGCATGCCTCCCACACACCTCTCTGCCTAGCTCAGACCTGGGACTTCCGCCCTAATTCTGCTGCTATTGCTGCCTCTCAGCAGTCAGCTCACTGGTCATAAGAACAGCCAGCATATGGATAGCTTTAAAGTTTGCAAAGTACTTTACATCCCTTTATATCATTTTCCTCAGAACAACTTTTTGAGGTCATTGTTATTATATTCCCTAGTCTACACACTGAGTCTCAGAGAGGTTAGGTGATTTGCCTGTGGTCACATAGCTAGTTAGTATGAGGCAAGATCTGAACTCAGATCTTCCTGGCTTTAAGTTCAACACTCTAGCCCAGAGGTGGGGGAACCTGCAGCCTCAAGGCCACATGTGGCCTTCTAGGTCCTCAAGTGTGGCCCTTTGACTGAATCCAAACTTCACAGAACAAATCTCCTTAATAAAAGGATTTTTTCAGTAAAACTTGGACTCAGTCAAAAGGCCTCACTTGAGGACATGTGGCCTCAAGGGTGCAGGTTCCTCATCTCTGCTCTAGCCATTGCTTGTTATTGCCTCTCTACTAAAGGCAACAGGTTCCCTTCTTCAACTCCATGCACAGCCCAGGCCCTAACTTCTTCTTTCTTTTTTTTGGGGGGGGAGGCAATTGACTTGCCCAGGGTCACATACCTAGTAAGTGTCAAGTGTCTGGTCTGAGGCCGGATTTGAACTCAGGTCCTCCTGACTCCAGAGTCGGTGCTCTATCCACGCAGACCCTGACTTCTTGGTCTCCACCATCTTACACTTTTTGTTCTTGCCTTTTGCCTGTTTTAGAGTTTCTTAGCTCCCATTCCACCAACCAGGAAATTAACCAAGGCATCTAGTGGATGATGATGTATGAGAAAACCGGCTTTCATTTCAAGGAAAGCCTTGAACAAGCATAACCATGCCAGAATGACTGTCACATGCCCAGAAAGGGCAAATTGGAATATGGGTATCTGAGCTACCAGAGGAGAAATTGAAGCATCCTCTGCTTCAGTCCTGGACTCTACTTGCTCTCCTTTCCCTCACTCACAATCTCAGCATTGATTCTTTTCTTTTAGAGATAGCAGCCAAACTTATTCCAGTGTTTGGCTTTGATTAAAGTGACCAGATTCCAGGTGAGGGGGTGCTAAAGCAGAAGTAACTTAAGCTTCTGTACCAAATTTAGGATCCAGCTAAGCAGTAAGGGAGAGGGGAGGCTCAGCTGATTCAATTTAATTTAATAAACATTTATTAAGCACCTACTATGTGCAAAGTGCTAGGGATATGAATAAGAAAAAGAAAGACTGTTCTTGCCCACAAGGAGTTTAAAATCCAATGAAGAAAGACAATACACAAAAAGAAGCTGAAAAAGGAAGGGGACACAAGGGATGTGGTGTTCCATGGAGCAGAGGAGTTAAGACCAAGTAAAACTGCTGACAGAAAATGGAGAGTTACCTGAAAAGTGGGGTGGCTAGGTGGTGCAGTGGATGGAGCATTGGGCTTAGAATCAAGAAGATTCATTTTCCTGAGTTTGAATCCAGCCTCAGACACTTACTAGCTGTGTGAACCTGGGCAAGTCATTTAACTCTGTTTGCCTCAGTTTCCTGTAAATTAAGCTGGAGAAGGAAATGGCAAACTGCTCAGGTGTTTTTGCCGAAGAAACCTTAAAACGAGGTCACAAAAAGTCCGACATGACTGAAATGACTGAACAATAACAACAACCTGGAAAGTAACTCTGACAATTCAGAACCCTCTCTAAAGGAAGACTTCGGGAGGGGTTTATTGCTTCAACTTTTTGCCCTTCAGTTAGAGGGAGAGACAACTGTTGAGTTGAGAAACTGAGTCCATCAGCATGGTGATGAGATTGCAGGTGATCAGTCTGTCCTGGTGAGCCATGATATTCTATGGAGTGTTATGATTTTTTATCAGGGGATTTACACAGATCTCCCTGGCTTCCTGTAAGTCCCAAATCAAATCCTATCTTCAGGAAGCTTTTCCCAACCCCTCTTAATTCTAACTTCTTCCCTAACTTAGCCATTTCCTATTTATCCTATATACCGCCTGCTTTGTGTCTATTTGTTTGCATTGTCTCCCCCATTAGATTGTAAACTCCTCGAGAGTAGGGATGGTCTTTTGCTCCTTTTTTAAATTTTAATCCCCAGCACTTAGCATAGTGCCTAACACAAAGAAAGTGCTTAATAAATGTTTATTGAATTGAAAGTTCAGTCCACACTGACTTGCCTATTCCCTCCATAAGGTGAACAATGGTGTGGAGTCACTAAATAGTTAGTTAGGGCTGGAGTATAGTCTATAGTAAAGGAACAGAATGAAATGAACTGATTCATATGGGTAATAAACCCATGAACTTGGCCTTCTTAAGACATCAGGCCTGATGTAACTGCACTCTAGATGATGTAGCCAGAATTCACAGACTTGGAAGGAAAACAGAAGAGGCCATAAAATCATATACATAGAGCTGGAAGGAATCTCAGAAGCCATCCAGTGTTCTTTCCACTGTCACACTCGATCTCTTCTCTAGAGTCCTATCTGATGTATATGCATAACATCCCTTATACTTCCACTGACGGGGGCTTATTACCTAACAAGGCAATCCATTGCATCTTTTAAACATTATTTTCACTTTTTATTTTACCAGCTTTAATCAGTAGAAGTGGACTGAAATCTGTAACTTCTACTCTTTGATCCTAGGCAGAGACAAAACTAGGGCAAGTTGACCAGGTGTTTTTTCCCAGGATGCCAGAAGAGGAGGGCACAACAACACTGGGAGTCCACCACATAAAAGCAATAGAACTTACTACCTGGTTAGCAAGAATAAATCATTACAATAGGAAGCTTCCAGCATTCAAGGAGAACTCCTACCTGACTCTACCTTATGTTCTCCTGCCCAGGCTCCTCTCTCTCGATTTGCTCTGAGAATAGTTTGTGATGATGCTTCTCTCAGTTGCAAAAATTCTTAGGCTCAAGGGGCAGCTAGGTGGTGCAGTGGATAGAGCACTGGCCCTGGAGTCAGGAGGACCTGAGTTCAAATCCAGCCTCAGACACTTGATGCTTCCTAGCTGTGTGACCATGTGTAAGTCACTTAGCCCTCATTGCCTCACCAAAAAGCAAAGGAAAAAAAAATTCCTAGATGCAACTCTTGTCCTGGTTCTTCCTACTGGAGTGATACAGAGTAAATTTAATTCCTTTTCTACATGTTAGCCCTTCAAATATTTGGAGATCAGGATTATCATTCTGTTCCTCTCCCTTCCTTTTCTTTTCTTCATTTTGATGTTGGTAAAATAGATGTATTGTTCAATCATTCTCAGTTGTGTCTGACTCTTCCTGATCCCATTTGGGGTTTTCTTGGCAAAAACACTGGAATAGTTTGCCATTTCCTTCTCCAGATCGTTCTACAGATGAGGAAACTGAGGCAAACAGGGTCAAGCTACTTGCCCAGGGTCACAGCTGGTAAATGTCTGAGGCCAGATTTGAACTTAGGAAGATGTGTCTTCCTTAGTCCAGCTCTGACACTCTATCCACTGGACCACCTTAGCTGCCCAGATAAGTAAGCAGTCAAGATCAAACTGAATGAAGTTCAGGAAAAAACAAGTGCATGGGAGAATGCCTGAAAAGGAATAATGAAATGCATAAATATAATATGGGGAAATACTGGGTCAAATATGGCAGAAAAAAAGATTTAATAGTCAAAATGGGTCATCAAGAGTTAGCAATATTGTCCTTTAATTTGAAGAGTAAGTATTTTGGCTTGGTTGGTCCAACAAAGAGGCAGAGTGTGCACTCAGCTTTATGCTAAGATACAAGGAAGGTCACTGCCTAAGAGTGTTTCATCCAGTGTTCTTTCACTGATGCCTGAAATCCCACCATAAGTAATTTGTGTTGTGTGTCACTCTTTCTACCTTCTCATATCTCAAGTAGTATATACTCTTGGAAAAATCACCCATTAGAGTACATGTTTATTTAATTCAATTCAACCAACATTTATTAAGTGCCTGCTGAGTACTGAAAACTATAGGGGAAATATAAAATTTATATAAAATACATGTCCCTGTTCTCATGGCTCTTATGGTCTAGTAGGGGAATAAGATACCTCCACAGATAACTAAAATACACAGGCAATAAAAGGCCTGTTGGTGACTATTGAGAGATGAGTTCCAGTAGAATTATGGAAATGGAAGTAGCTTGAATGGGTCTGAGGACTTTGCGGTTGGTGAGGAATTGGATACATCAAAGGTAGATAACTTTTTAAAGATGTTTGGCAGTGAAAGGGAGGAGAGGAAATTAGATGGTAGCTGGATGGGGATAGAGAGTTTAGGGAAGTGTTTTCTAGGATTAGATACCTAAGCATGTTTTTAGATAGAAGAGAAGGAGCCAGTAGAAAGGATGCTATTAAAGGTGTGTGTGTGTGTGTGTGTGTGTGTGTGTGTGTGTGTGTGTGTGATATAAATGAAATAGGAGTCTAAATAATTGGCTATAAATATTTGGGGTATGGGGGCATAGTTGAGAGGAAAGAGTCACAGAGAGAGAAAGAGAGAGAGACAGACAGACAGACAGAGAGACAGAGAGAGACCCTTGGAACAGTCATTTGTAGAGAATGAGTACAGGATTGTTGAACAGCAGGAAAGACTCCAATGAGTTTGTTCACCATAACTTTTTAGTGGGAAAGAGAGCTATGAGACTTCAAGGTCTTTTCTAGCCTCTTGGATTCTCTAATTCTCATTGGCCTTTGGTAGCATTTACACTAGCAAGAAACAAAGACCTTCTGTACAAGCCTAGCAGCTGATTGTATTGAACTTTATTGTCATAGGAAGAGTCTTCAGTTGAGTTCAAAAGTAGCTTATCACCAGAAAGTTGCGCACTAAGTAAGGACTTTTTTTTTAGCCACACCAACTTGCAAAAACCACTTCCTAGGGCCTAAAGTAGTTGTGGTCTACACTGGTGGTAGAGGTACCTATATTGATGAAATCATAGATTCTTGATGTCCGAGAATATAATCTTTTTTTTTTTTTTTCGCTTTTTGGTGAGGCAATCAAGGTTAAGTGACCCACCCAGGGTCACACAGCTAGTATCAAATGTCTGAGGCCAGATTTGAACTCAGGTTCTCCTGACTATAAGGTTGAAGCTCTGTCCACTGCAACACCTAGCTGCCCCCCAAGAATGAATCTTTCAAGGATTCCAACACTGCAATGAATCTGTGATCTCATCCATGTGGGTACTTCAAGGTTGCAGACGACATTGGACATCCTGGACAACTGCCTCTCATGTCCTCCCATGAGTTCTCTACAGTGGGGTAAGGGATTGAAATTCCAACCAACCAACTAGGGGTCTCCCTTAAGTTCTCTTGATATCATGAGGATGATGATGAAGAATGCAGGGAATCCATCAGTTATTTTTTAATCCTTGCTCTGTGACTATTTTTTGGAAAGATCTTAAAATGTAGCCCTTGGATAAGATGATCTCTAATATCTCCTCTAGCTCTAAATCCTGAGGGTTCCTATTCTCATCTGGCAGGCATAACAATAGTTCAAATATGTTCAGTTCAAGTGTGTTCCTTAAGCCTAGTCTAACACTATATACACAATTGCTGAATAGATTCATGTTGGATGAATAAAGTCTACCTGAAGACAAAGGGAATAGACTCAATCAATCAAAAAGCATTTAAAAATTTTTATTTACTTGATGTTTAACTTATGGAATAAAACAAGCATTTCCAGAACACAGTATAATTTAAAAATAAAAAAAGATGATTGCACACAAAACTGCAATTAAGCACCTACCAGGTGCCAGGCACTGTGACTTTTTGAGGTCCCTTCCAGACTTGTGTCTTCTTTTTAAATGCTAAGAAGACCAGGGCTGGGGGCATGGTGGGGGTGGGGGTTGCAATTGGAGATTTAAAAAAAAATTAAAAACTTAGATTGTTAGAGAATAATGGCTGGTTTAGATGTGGCTTTATGGACAGAAATATGCACAAAACCCAGAAAACATGAACAAGAGATGCACTGGGAGGTCCGATTGAAAGGAGCTGAGAGCAGGAGGAGGGGGGGAGATCTCACAGTCTGGTCCTGGAATGGAGCTAAATATTTTTCCTGATGTTTTTCAAAAAAAGTTTTAGCCATCTTTTAGAGACAGAGATGATTGTTGCTATTTATGAACATCAGGTTGCTAGGTGACATCATGGGACATGAACTGTTAAACTACCACCCACTGATCTTCTAGGACTAGCAATAAAGGGTATACATGGGGAACCAGATAGAGGGAAGAAAGTCAGGAAAGGGAAGTGCAAGGGGGTGTCGGGAAGAAATGAGGCAGGGGGTCCTCTTTTTGTTTGCCCTTCATTTTGGTAAAATGAGTCCCTCTTCAGAAACCCCAGACCCGTCCTACTACACACACACACACACACACATACACACACACACACACACAATTTTCCCTGCTCTTCCGCTTTGGGTCCCCTTGTTACTGGCAGCCTCATTCTCTGTTATGACATTTGGCCTCCCTTGGGAGAATGATGGAACAGCTTCTTGCAGAAACATGACCAATGAATCACCCTGGGGAGGAAGCTGAGGAGTCTGCCCCCCACGCACAGAGCCAAGGTGAGTCATTTTTTGCTCTCCCTGTGTGTATGTGTGTGCAAGCACGCACATGCACCTTCATTGTGGATGTGGGTCCATGTCAGACTGTTTATGCTTCAGTGGACATGAGTGACTATGGGTGTTGTGTTTTTACTTAGCAAAACTCCCCAAACAGATTCACTCCCAACATATTTAAGAGATTATCGCTGCTTCTCACATCGAAGTTCTACACCAGTCTCTTGCCAGACTAATCATCCATCTGCACAGATCTGCTTATAGGAAAAGAATAATAGAGAGTCCAGTCCCCTCATTTTACAAATGAGGAAACTAAGGTCTAGAGAACTTGCCCAAATGAACATAGATAGAATGCAAAAACAAAAAACTAAAAACTAAAAACAAAAACCAAGATTCATACCATTGATCTACTCAAAAATCTTCAGAGGTTCTCTATTGCCTATAGGATAATGATGAAATAATTTTGTCTGTCATTCAAGTCCTCCACCTGATATCTCTGCATCCCAGCCTTCTCCCATGTTACTCTCTGGCCCCTCTCACTATCTCTGTGTTTTCTACAGTCATCTGTAGAATGAGAGATTTCATGAGATCATAGAGATTGTTGAGTTTGACCCCTCCCTTTTACAGTTAAAGGAACTAAGGCTGAAGTTAAGGAACAGGAGATTTAGTGCCTTGCCCAAGGGACATGTTGCTGGTAAGGTTTTTTTTTAAATTAAATTTATTTCAACATTTATTAAATACCTAGTGTTCTTTTTTCATTTTTTTAATTTATGGAATAAAACAAGCATTTCTGTAACATAGTATAATAAAAAAGATGATTGCACATGAAACTGCAAATCTATCATGTACAACTTGTTATTTTTAAAATATATAATAAAGTTATCACGTAAATTTTTTCTTCCCTCCTCCTCCACCCTAGAGATGTCTACCATTAGACGCAAATAGGTATGCGTTTGTAAAATTATTCTGTAAATACTTCTATTCATCAGTTGTTTTCTCTGAATGCAGATAGCATCTTTTTTCATATGTCCTTTATAGTTAATTTGGGTACTTATAATAGTCAAAATGACTTATTCTCTGAAAGTCATTCTTTTTTTTTTTTTTTACTTTTTTTTGTTGAGGCAATTGGGGTTAAGTGACTTGCCCAGGGTCACACAGCTAGTAAGTGTCAAGTGTTTGCTCTGAAGCCAGATTTGAACTCAGGTCCTCCTGACTTCAGGACCGGTGCTCTATCCCCTGCGCCACCAAGCTGCCACTGAAAGTCATTCTTAAAACAATATTGCTATTACTGTATACAATGTTCTCTTGGTTCTGCTCATTGTTGAGAAGGAAGTATGTCATAAACCCATGGTGTGCTATAGGATTGTGTGATTTTATTATTTTTAAAAAATCAGACTAGTTACACTGATAGTATATGTGCCCAATGTCTTTGGCAACTCTCTAAGGCTGTTAAGTTACAAATAACTTCCTGTATCATCTCTATCAGTGGTGAGAGTTTCCTCCCAAGAGTTCTCTATGTTGATAAAATTACGAGTTCCAACCAAACAATAACAACAACAAAAACTCTACAAATGACCTCAGGAAAAGAGTAAAGAGAAGCACATGTTGTTATTTCATGTAATTTTTGTTCATGTAAAAAAAAAAAAAAGAACAGAGAATCAGGAGATAAGCTCTACCACCTGCTAGCAGTGTGACTTTGGGTAAGACCCTCTCTGGTCCTCGGTCTTCTTATCTGTAAAATATGGGGGTTAAATTTCCATCTTTAAAATGTTGCAAGTCTTTAAGTTTACGGATAGGTAGAATTCCAGCAGAGATAAAGAAGATAATATTCCAGTAATGAGGAATGATGTGAGCAAAGACGTAGTGGTTGGAAAATACAGTGTGTCCTGATAAATAGTTCCATTCAGGTGAGGAGGAATGGTGCAAAATAATATACTTGAGTATGTTTATTAATAGCATAGCTAAGTGACATAGTGGATAGAGTGCTGTGTCTGGAGTCAGGAAGATTCATCTTCTCAAGTTCAAGTCTGGCTTTAGACACTTTTATTATGTGTGACCCTGGACAAGTCACTTCACCCTGTTTGCCTCAGTTTCCTCATCTGTAAAATGAGCTAGAGAAGGAAATAACAAACCACTCCAATATCTTTGCCAAGAAAGCCCCAAGTGGGTCATAACTGAAACAACTCAACAACAAATTTACTGATATCACTTTTATTTTTTCAAGGACCTGTGGCTTTTGTTGGTATATCCCCTGCCCCTCAACACATGCAAATTACATCACTCCTGTAGCTTAATAGATGGTCTCCAAGAGTTGTGGCTGAATATCCCATAGGATCTTGGTGATTAGCTTCTCTGAAAAGGAAAGGAAGAGAAGAGAGTATGCATTTATTAAGTGCCTTGGGTAACTCAATTACCTCTCATGTTCCAGGCACTGTGCTAAGCACTTTGTAAATAATATTTCACTTGATTCTCACTATAACCCTTAGAGATAAGTGCTATTATGATCCCCATTTTACAGTTGAGGAAACTGAAGCAGACAGGTGACTTGGCCAGGGTCACCCAGCTAGGTAGTATCTGAGACTGGATTTGAATTCAAGTTTTCCTGACTCCAGAACCAGAGCTCTATCTACTACATCATCTATGAAACTAACTAGCCTGGTTCTTGGAAGATAGCACATTCAATAGAAACATACCTAATGCCTTTTCAGCTTGGTAGTGTTCCACTATCATATGCTCTGAGAAGGCACGTCTGTCCTCTCTATGCCATGCCAAAGCACTCGAGAAGGATCTTAATGATAGTTCTCTTTTCTTCTGCAGCTACCTGAAATCTCCCTTTCCCCATCATGCTCACAAGAATCTATGCCTAGTTAGATCAGAATGATGGAAGCAAGTTGATATGTTTTGAAACAGAGCCATAAGTAGAAATCTTTGTCCCCTAGACAAATTGTACACATTTCACCTTGGGCAAGTGGCCCTAACTCACTCTCAAATCACCGGTGAAAAATAAATTCAGTTGAGCATTGGCATGGTGGGGAAGGGAGAGGGCAAACCTCAGATTTTTGAGTGCAAATCCTCGCGAAGGTAGCAAATGACCCTAGAACACTGTTCTGTGTGGGGAAGGCAGATACCCAAGTACATTAGTCTCTGTGAATAGAGATCCAGATACCTCATGAATTTATTGAGAGGGGAAAAAATGTGGCCAAGAGTCAGGATGAAAAGTATCTCCCCTTATCTGAAGCTTCTGGAGGATGGAAACACATCAACTGGTAACTGTCTATTTCAACTAATACTTCTTTCTAATCAGGAGTTGATCCTAGTTGTTTCTACCAGCTGGATATTCGTCCAGCACACTTTAAATTTTAGTGCTCTGGAACAAAGATGCCCCACCATCATTATGACTGGTTTGGAGGTTAACCACTAGTCAGTGCATCTTTCTTCTCCTTCCATCTGGGAGGGCAGGAGAGTGGGAAATAAAACATGGGGATATTAATCCCAGCTCCTTTGCCAAAACTGCTCATTCCCAACCTGAATAAACCTTTTAGCCACCTCTGCTTCCCCATTTGTGACTGGACTTAAAGGTCAAACACCTTAGAGACATTGCTAAAAGCTTTGGGATTCTCATATGGAAGGCTTGGAAGGAGTACTTAAGTCACAACATCATCATTGGAGTTCATTTTTCTCCTGCCTCGCTGCGGTCCTCAGTAATCTTTGTTTCTCACCAGGGGCAGTGTGTATTCAGCACGATTAAGTGTTTTTATTGCCCTTGATTTTTTTTTTCAACCAACAAAATATTGCACTTAAAGGCAGCAGGGTCAGTTCTCTGCTGAAATGGATAGCCAGTGGGAAGCTGCAGATTCTATTTAAAATGATTCCCTCTCCTCCAGTCTCTTGTTTCCTAAGTAGTAACCCTGCCTGTCCTGAAGGCAGGGGCCATCTTAAGCACTGCTTTTTTTGTTCAGCTTGCATAATCAGAAACATCAGAATTCTTCTAAAGCTTGTGAAAGAAAGCAGAGTTAAAAGTAGCCATGCCCAAGGGATGAGTTGTGTGTTAGTCTCAGCCTGAAAATATTTTTCCGAAAAATCTTTCCTTTCTCCCATTAAACTTGATTCAGGGGTCAGAAGTCACACTTGTGATGTAACATTTTGACTAGTGGCCTTTTCCACACAGCTATAGAAAAACTTTATGAGCAGTGTTGCCCCCTGGATTGGGAGTTAGAGGATATGTGTTCAAATCCCGATTCTACCCCCTACTAGCTTTGTGACCCTGGGCAATTAATTCACTTGGCTTCTGTGAGACTTGAATTCTTCTTCTGGAAAAATGAAAGGATTGGACTATATGGTCTTGTAAGAACCATTTTGGCTCTAACATTCTATGAGTTCATAAGACAAAGTGAAGTGAACTTTTAGTAGCTGTACCATACAGCTAATTTGATCAATGGAAACTGTCCAGATGGGAAATTCAGATTTCCCCCGAGGCACTACTTGATACAATGATGCCAGAATCCCCATGGCTATGGAAAATCCCTTCAGCCCTAAGTCTATGATCTCTGTTCAAGTTGTGACCTACCCACTTATCATCTATATGTTCTTGGGCTAGTCACTCAAACTCTGTGTGCCTCAGGTGACACGTTAGTAAAATTAAGGATTGGACTAAATGCGTTATAGGGTCCCTTCCAGTTCTTACATCTATGAGTTTATAGGACAAACTGAAATAGATGTTTAACAACTGTGTGTTCACTCTATCAATAGAGATCTTCCAACTAGGAAATTCAGAGCCTCCAGAGGGACAGTTTTAGATGGATGCCAGGATACCTTCTGTTACCTCTCCAAGGCAGTTACTCCCCAGGCTCAAATTCTTAAATATTTTTAAAAATTATTTTTGGATATGTCCAGATCAGAACATTGTGTAATTGCCTCAACTTATATGAATTTATTAACAGTAGATGAATTCTCAGGTTTGAAATACCACCAGAAAAAGAAAGAAAGGAAGGAGGGAATAAAGGAGGGAAGGAAGGAAGAAAGAAAGGAAGGAGGGAAGAAAGAAAAGAGGAAAGAGAAAAAGGAAGGAAGAAAGAAAAAAGAAAGGAAAGAAGGAAGGAAGGAAAGAAGAAAAGAAGGAAGAAGAGAAGAGAAGGGAAGAGAAGAGGAGAGGAGAGGAGAGGAGAGGAGAGGAGAGGAGAGGAGAGGAGAGGAGAG
>NW_020954572.1:24586071-24610890 GCF_900497805.2 Vombatus ursinus | reverse complement strand
AGGAGAGGAGAGGAGAGGAGAGGAGAGGAGAGGAGAGGAGAGGAGAGAGTACAATGCATTAGGGTGCCTGGAACTTCAGCAAAACTGATGTCAGCAAGACTTGAGTTCAATGTTGCCCACTCCTTTTCCTCTCCCTTTCAGTAGTTTTTCTTCTTGACATTCTTTCTTGTCCTGCCCCACCCCCTGCCCTCTACACACACGCTTGTCACTCATGAAGCATCGACTATATGCCAGACACTGACTCTATGCCGAACAACTCTAAAGGGAGAAAAAGATCTGATAAACATGACCACACACTAAAGTTTGTTTCTGATCCCGGCTTGTGTAAGGAACGTCAGTGTAAGGAACTCTTGGTGTGGAAACTTCCTCCTCTCAGGCAGGGCAGCAACCTGTTTACATGTAAACATCTTGAGGTTATTTGGAGACGTGGAGAGGTTTGGAGATTTGTCCATGGTCACTTAGGTGGTTTGTGTCTGAAGCAAGAACTGAACACGCGTCTTTCTCCCATCAAGGCTAGACGTTCTCTGTTCTCGATGCTCAGTGCCCCTTCACATATTAAGCATCAGGGATGTTCCGGTCTAGGTCTACCTTCAGCCCATCCAGTGGTTCCGGCTCAGAATTGGAATGCAAGGAAAAGCTTATGGATCATATGAACTTCAAGTAAAAATAAATTTACTTAATGACAGGATTAGGTATTCGACTGAATACCGGTCTAGCACGCTATCTTTTGTACCGTCTTGTTACTTTATATATACACGAGAATATGCTATATTTCTTCCTCCCCTGGGGGAGTCTGGTGGCATTAGGTTAAAATCCTTGACGAACACAGAGACTCTTTCTTCATCCTTCTTGATCTCACTTCAATATTTGACACCACCGACCACTCTCCCTCTTGGATACTCTCTCTCCTCTGTATTTTGGTGACATTGCTCTTAGCGGTTCTCCTCCTACCTGTTAGACTGCTCCTTCTAAGTCTCCTTTACTAGAAAATCACCTGTGTCCCATCCCTTCGCTGTGTATGTGCCTCAAATCTCTTCCCTGGGTCCTTTTCTCTCTACACTCTTTTGGTAAGTGACCTCATCAACTCACATGGATTTAATTATCATCTCTATGTGATGATTCTCAAATCTAAACATCCAGCTCTAATCTCCTGAACTCCTTGACAGAATTCTCCTCCATCCTCTACAATATTGCCTTTCAATTTATTTTGCATATACTATGGACTTAACTTATTATGTACCTTTGACTCCCATTCCTCCCTCCACCTAGTACAATGCAAACTCCATGAGGGTAGAGATTATTTCATTTACATCTTCATATTTCCAGTACCTAGTACAATGCCTGGCACATAGTTGGTGCTTAATAAATGCTTGTTGAAAAGAATTTAAATGAATTCTGTTCCCTGGTATATTACTTGAGTTTCTTTTTGCAGCTCATAGGATCTTTTCCTTGCCATTATAGTGTCAGATTTTAATTATAATGTGTAAGAGAATTGACGCTTAGGTATTTCTTTTTCATGGTTCTCAAAGTCTATCACTTGATTCTACATTTTTTCCCCAGTTTTTTGGATAATTCAATGATTTTCTGAGTTTGTTTTTCCAACTGGTCCATGTGGTCTGCAATTCTGTTTTCCATCATAAGAAGTTTATTGTTGGTAACTTCTGTTGGTTTTTTGTTTTTCTTTTTGGTTATAAAAAATATTTAAGAATTTAATTATTTAAGAATTTTTTTATTCTCGCTTCAGTTCCCTGTGTAATTTTCTTACTTAAAAAAGTATTCTTTTATTTGCTCTAGTGATTTTCTTCTTCAATTCTTCAATGGATTTGTGAACTAACCAGTATCCACACATCTTCCAGTGATACAAATTGTAACCCATCTAAACAAAATCTAAGATAGCATGTTCATATCCTCTCAAAATTTCCATCATTTTTATTTCCGTAACCAGTTCCTCCTTATTGATTGGGATGACAGTCAGAGTATTAGTTCTCCTTGTCAATTCCTCCATCTTTTAAAGTGTAGGGGGTCTGAGGACTTTTGCTGGCCAAAATACAACATCAAAGCACTCAGGCTTTGCTACTGACAGATGCATAATAAAAATAGAAATTCAGGCTAGGTGGGTGGAAAACACTGACTTTGACTCTTTAGCTCTATTTACCTTTTACTTAGGCTCTAATTTAGTTTAGCTAAACCAGAGGGGCTCTTGGAAATGGCAGATGGTATGAACAATAAGCTAGATAGCTATCTATGACAGAAGGCTTTGCTCTCCTGCCCAGTCAAAGGGGTTGAAAGGAAAACCTAATTTTAGTTTGGGGCACTCTGCCTGGCTTTTGTTAGCTGGGTGTGGTAGCTCTGAAAAGATTTGTCAGCCTGACCTTATGGAGGAGAGATTTTATTCACTATACCCTAGCAGACAAAAGTTGAACTGGCTGAGCTGGTCCTAAAGAGATGAACATGCCAGCAAAGCCTATAAGCCTAGCAGAGGAATGTACCTAGAGAGCAGCAAATCCATTGAGGCCAGTAGAGCAATGCATCCAGAATGGAATGGACCTCATAGAAAGACACAATGATATTACCAGAAGATTTCAAGGTTCTTGTAGTGCAAGAGGTGTGAGTTGCATCATTCCATGTATTGCTTCTGTGTGGCCTCCATATACATAACCCACTGATAGTATATATATCTATGGGAGATGATGCCCTACCTTAAGGATATCACAAATATCTTCCTATTGCAAATCTTTCTACTATCATATTTCACTAAATGTCCTTGCTTTGAAATAATTATGTCTTCTGACTGAAGAGTCAAAAAGAAACCACCCCAATGGGGGGGCTCTAGGCAATCATATTGAGTGCATATGGATGCACAGAATATCCTAAACTAAGGGTAGCTAGCTATTCTGGAGATTTCATGGGTGAGAGAGAGCTGCCACCAGTGCTATAGAAAAATGAAATGATCATTAAGGCAAGTCAGGAAATTGCTCTGCTTTTAATATAACAGGTCACGGTACCAGATCTCTGATCTATTTCCTGAATTTACCATTCAATCCTTCCATCTGGTCAAGTGGTCAGTAGTATGCTTTCACCCCAATATTATTTCTGCTTCTTTCTGGAGATGCTCCTCTTTCTTCAATCAAATGCTTCCCATCAAACTTTTCTCCTTTCATTTTGATCAAATAAGTCTATCTTCTTAGTATATAATGCCATTTGATCTGTTCCTTTTGAGTAAGATGAAGTATGCCCCTCAAACACCATATTCCATCCATATATCACATTCCAGCAAATGCCACTAATGCTTTTTAGGCAAAATGTTTCCTTTTGCATTAAGACCTTTAGTTCACCTTGTTTATTATTCAAAATTTGTACATGTATGTATAAAACACCTCATGTCATTATTATTATTATTTTTAATCAGGGGTAGTTAGATGACTCAATACACAGAGTTCTGGGCTTTGAATCAGGAAGACCTAAATTCAAATCTGGCCTCACATACTCACTAACTGTATGACCCTGGGCAAATCACTTTAACCTCTGTTTGCCTCAGTTTCCTCAACTATAAAATGGGGATAATAATAATAATACCTATCTTTCAGGGTTATTTTGAGGATCAAATGAGATGTATTTGCAAAACACTTACCACAATGTCTGGAAACAGTAGGAACATAAAAATACTTGTTTCCTTTCTTTTTTATTATTGCTCTTCTTCCTAGAGACTGAATTAACAGTAAGATTCACTGATAATTCTCCTTATATTGTGTCTACTACTTTCCACAGAATCTGGCACATTAGAAATATGTGGATTCTAAAAGCAAACTGTGGGTTTCTTTAGAGTGGGGAGGACACACAGTTCCCCATGAGAGTGGAAAGCAGCTGTTGTGTGTGAGAAGAGCTATGTAATTTCAATCAAAAGATCTCAGCTT
This sequence comes from Vombatus ursinus, assembly GCF_900497805.2. Taxonomy (NCBI): domain Eukaryota; kingdom Metazoa; phylum Chordata; class Mammalia; order Diprotodontia; family Vombatidae; genus Vombatus; species Vombatus ursinus. The sequence goes on along the minus strand of NW_020954572.1, from coordinate 24,606,976 downwards.
GAATTAAGGTTCTTCCAGTTGTGTGACATTGGACAAATTGCTAAATCTCAGTTTCTCCCCTTGTAAAATGTGGATAATGATAGTAATAGTAATAATAATAATAACTTCATATTTCTATGGCACTTTAAAAGCTACGAAATACTTTCTTCCCAATTACCCTGAAAAGTAGATGAAAATAATAATAATAACTATTTACCTATCATAGAGGTAAGAGAATAATGTAAGGAAAGTGCCCTGTCAGCTATTTTCACTGCCTTGCCTGTGTCTCTGGAGGCATCAGTTTCTAACCCTCTGGCTCCAGAAGCTTTTACACAATGGTACCTTGGATTGGTATGTCATCCTTGAGTCCTACTACATTTGACCTCTGCACAGTTCACTTGCAGCCTGTTCTATTGGATTCCACTGTCTTTTTGACCGCTAACGGGAGATTAAAAGCTTACCTATGTACTTCTAGAAGATGGGCTTCCTGTGTATTTCTTAGAGGCACTTAGGTAAGCAATATATCCAGCAGCCCTTGAGAAAGTGGCTGACCTAGAATTCAAAGGCTGAGCACTAACAGGGACTCTTAATTTAAGCTCATATTGTCTGTTTTCTGCTATGATCTCTTGAATCTAGGGGCAGGTAAAAGAAGCAGGGAATCTCCTTTTCTCAGCATGTTAGGTAAGAATCAAAAGCTCTAAGACTTTATGGATGCACATGAAGTTTGCACTTATTCCAGAAAGATGGAGGACTCCTTGAGGAAAGGAATTGTTTGGTTTTTCATCTTTGTATTCCCAGCACCTACCACAGTGTCTGGTACATTAAAAAAAAATGTTTTTTAAATCTGTACCTGGGGGATGGAGCCAAGATGGCAGAGTAAAAGCAGTGATTTGCTTGAGCGCTCCCACAAACCCCTCCAAACACCTGTAAAAAAATGGCTCTAAACAAATTCTAAAGCAGCAGAACCCACAAAAAGACAGAATAAAATAAATTTCCAGCCTAAGACAGCTTGGATGGTTGATCAGAAAGGTATATCGCACTGGGCGGGGAGAGGAGCGCAATTCAGCGTGGGCGCTCAGGCCACAGTGAACCTGGAGCAGGCCTCAGAGGACTGACTCTTGGGCAGCTGTCTAGACTTCTCAACCCACGAATGCCAGAGACAGCTTAGAAGGTCACAGTCTGTGACTGCGGTGAGAGAGAAACACGGTCCCAGCCCCAGTCCCTGAGCTCGGCTCCAGGGTGGCAGCTGCTTTCAGAGCTTCTGGCCCACAGACTGAGGGGGAATCAAGTGGCTGATCCGAGGTTGATTGCAGGGATCTCTCTGCTGGTGCAGGATTATCTTGCTTTGCCTGTGCTTGGATCTGGGTCACAGTTCTGGGTGGAGGTCCTGGGGCAAGGAGGAGTGCTAACATGGTGGAACTTGCAGTAGTGGTGGAGAGGAAATCCTCCTCACAGTTCCAAGACAGAAAAGAGTGCTTGTGGTCACTCATAGACCAGAGCACAGGCCAGGAAAAGAGTAAACTCCTCACCCCTTATCATACCACCTTGGAAGAACTGAAAATTTACAGGTCCCTAGACGTATCTCTGAAAATAGCTGCACAAAACCTCCGAAGCTTGGAACAGTACATTCTTCACACTGGAAGCAGACCCCTACCTTAACAAAGAGTTTAAAACTCAAGTAATTGGCTGGGAGCATGAACAAACAAAGGTCCAAAAAAAGTCAGACCATAGAATCTTTCTTTGGTAACAAAGAAGATCAAAACATACAACTAGAAGAAGACAACAAAGTCAAAGCTCCTACATCCAAAGCCTCCAAGAAAAATATGAGTCAGTCCCAGGCCATGGAAGAGCTCAAAAAGGAGTTTGAGAAACAAGTAAGAGAAGTAGAGGAAAAACTTGGAAGAGAAATGAGAGTGATGTAAGAAAATTATGAAAAACAAGTCAACAGCTTGCTAAAGGAGACCAAAAAAAAAATCTCCCCTTAGCAGTCAAAAAGAGAGTAGAATCCAATAGAACAGGCTGCAAGTGAACTGTGCAGAGGTCAAATGTAGTAGGACTCAAGGATGATATACCAATCCAAGGTAGCGTTGCGTAAAAGCTTCTGAAGCCAGAGGGTTAGAAACTGATGCCTCCAGAGACACGGGCAAGGCAGTGAAAACAGTTGACAGAGCACTTTGCTTACAAAGGAGATAGGATTACAACCAAGAATCACCCACCCAGCAAAACTAAGTATAATCCTTCAGGGGGAAAAATGGACATTCAGTGAAAGAGGGGACTTTCTTAAAAAATAGCCTAACCCAAATGGCAAAAGAGGTCCAAAAAGCCAATGAGGAGAAGAATGCACTAAAAAGCAAAATTGACCAAATGGAAAAGGCAGTCCAAAAGCTTACTGAAGAAAATACTTCCTTAAAAATTAGAATGGAGCAATTGGAAGCAAGTGACTTTATGAGAAATCAAGACACTGTAAAACAAATCCAAAAGAATGAAAAATTAGAAAACAATGTGAAATATCTCATTGGAAAAACAACTGACCTGGAAAATAGATCCAGGAGAGAGAATTTAAAAATTATTGGACTATCTGAAAGACATGATCAAAAAAAGAGCCTAGACATCATCTTTCAAGAAATTAACAAGGAAAACTGCCCTGATATTTTAGAATCAAAGGGCAAAATAGAAATGGAAAGGATACACCAATCACCTCCTAAAAGAGATCCCCAAAATATTGTAGCCAAATTCCAGAATTCCCAGGTCAAGGAGAAAATATTGCAAGCAGCCAGAAAGAAACAATTCAAGTATTGTGGAAACACAATCAGGATAACACAAGATTTAGCTGCTTCTACCTTAAGGGACCAGAGGGCATGGAATATAATATTCCAGAGGGCAAAGGAGATAGGATTACAGCCAAGAATCACCTACCCAGCAAAACTGAATATAATCCTTCAGGGGAAAAAATGGAAATTCAGTGAAAGAGGGGACTTTCAAGCATTCTTGATGAAAAGACCGGAGCTGAGTAGAAAATTTGACTTTCAAATACAAGACTCAAGTGAAACATGAAAAGGTAAACAGCAAAGAGAAATCATAAGAGATTTATTAAGGTTGAACTGTTTACATTCCTGCATGGAAAGATGATATTTGTAACTCATTACAATTTTGTCACTATTAGGGTAGTTGGAGGGAAAAATTATATGTATGTATATAGATAGATAGGTAGATAGATAGATAGATAGATAGATAGATAGATAGAGGGCACAGGGTGAGTTGAAGATGAAGTGGTGATATCTGGAGAGTAAAATTAAGGGGTGAGAGAGGATTATACTGGGAGAAGAAGAAAGGGAGAGGTAGAATGGGGTAAATTATCTCACATAAAACAGACAAGAAAAGGCTTTTAGAGTGGAGGGAAAACAGGGGAAGGGGAGAGAGGATGAGTGAATCTTATTCTCATCAAATTTGACTTAGGGAGGGAATAACATACACACTCAATTGGGTATGGAAATCTATCTTACCCTACAGGAAAATAGGGGGGAAGGGGATAAATGCAGGGAGATGATAGAGGGGAGGGCAGTTTGGGGGAGGGGGTAATCAGAAGCAAACACTTCTGAGGAGAGACAGGGACAAAAGAGAGAATAGAATAAATGGGGGGCAGGATAGGATGAAGGGAAATATACCTAGTTTTTCACAACATGACTACTATGGAAGTGTTTTGCATGACTACACATGTATAACCTGTACTGAGTTGCTTGCCTTTTAAATGAGGGTGGGTAGGGAAGTAGTAAGGAAGAAAATCTGGAACCCAAAGTTTTAAAAACACATGTTTAAAAAAATGTTTTCACATGCAACTGGAAAATAAGAAATATGGGAAATAGGGTATAGAAATCTATCCTGTGCTACAGGAAAATAGAAGGGGAAGGGGATAAGAGAAGCGAGAGAGAGATAGAAGGGAGGGCAGATTAGGGGAAGGGGTATTCAGAATGCATGCCATCTTGGGGTGGAGGGGATGAGATGGGAAGAAAATTTGAAACTTAAAAAGTTGTGGAAGTGAATGTTGAAAACTAAAAATAAACAAATTAAAATCTATGTGTGTATGTGTGTATATATAATATGTATATATATGTATATGCACACACATATATATATGTATATAAATCTGTACCTGTAGGGAACTCTAGGTGAAGATTCCCTCCACCAAGGAATACCAGCAACTGTCCTACATCTTAAACTCAGTCAGTCAATATTAAGCACCACCTATGTGCCAGGCACTGTGATAAGCTGGTCTTGGAGAGTTGTTTGGGGCCACTAAAGGTTAAGTGATTTACTCAGGGTCACAAAGCCAGTAGGGGAACCTGGCTTCACCTGGCCATGGAAAGGATTGACAGATTGAAAACTCCATGTGTGCGTCATTATGTTCTGCTAATGCCCCTCTCATTCTAGAAAGGCATCCGGGTGAGCATGTCTCCTATTTCCTTAGGGGCATCTTCCTCTTCTGGTCACCTGTTAAAAAGATGCTTGAGGTTATTTCATATCAAATAACACTAGGGAGTTGATTTATGATGATTTCATGCTTCTGGTTCAGAAAATGTTGCCTTGTAGCACTTTTCTTCTAAGACTACTTCCTTTTCCACTGGTACCACTCACAGTGTGAAATAAAGACCTGTTACCCTCCTCACACCATGAAGAAGGCACTGCCCCCATACTACTCTGGTTTCTCCTGTCAAGAAGAAAGTAGTCTGATACTTTATAAATGAGTAGTGTCAAATTCAAACAGAAACACCTTCCTGCTAGCCACATATTAACTTAGAAAACTACAAATTAACATTCTCTGTGTTGTATTGTATTTTCATTTTTTTTTTTTGGTTAAACACTTCCCAAGTACATTTTAATCTGGTTTGGATTGCATTTGAGAGTTCTGTTGGCTACATGCTGCCTGTGGGACATGAATTTGAAACCTCTGATTTACATTGTGGCACTAGGGACTTAATATTACCCTTTCTGGGAATATTTGCTTTTTGTTTTAGAGATTAAAAATAAATTCACTAACACTAAGACTTTTAGGACTAAATTTTATTCTTTCTTGGAGTATTTGCTTTTTATTTTAGGGGCAACAAAAAGAAACAATGCTTAACACAATGAAACAATACACTAATGGTAGCATTTCATACATCAGTTAAAGAAGCCACAACACATAGGTGACCTCCAATTCATCCTATAGGTAAGTAAGGCCAGTCTCGTTCTAAGTTTTCTGATACACTTCGAAAATCCACACTTGATCAAAATCTAATTTCTCTGTGGTCATAAATCTTAGTGATCTCTGGTTTTCCCACACATCCTTAATCTTACTGCCTCCCCTCTGAGACAATCCCTAATTAATCCCATATATATGTTTGTACATAGTTGTTTACCTGTTATCTCCTCTGTCAGACAGTGAACTCCTTGAGAACAGGGACAGTTTTTTGCCTTTCTTTGTATTCCCAGGACTTAGCACATTGCCTGGCACATAGTAGGTACTTAATAAATTCTAGTTGACTGATTTTCTCTGGGGAGAGGGCTGCTGACATACTTTGTTGTGCGTTTAAATGGTAGTGAGTATTCAGTGTATCCGTTTGGTGCTTGAGTGTGGCCTCTCTGGGTTACTGGATGAGTCATCTGGAAGAGGAGTCCTTCAAGATCTTTTATTTATTTTCCATTTTGTATGAAGTGTACCATCTTCTTGTGCCCAGAATTCTTTAAAGGAAACATCACTTCCAAAGCAGCATATTGTCACAAGTGGTCACTGACTCCTCCAGATCATGGGGGCAGATAGATACTCAACATTACATGCTGGCAAATGCACTACCCACCACAAACAAAGCTTGAATGGGACCAATGCATTTATTTTATGAATTAAGAACTCTTGATGATCTGTGAGAAGTTGTGGAGAATCTCTCTGTGTATATTTTTAAGAATTAGGAAGCACAATGTCTTACTGTGTATAATCTGGGGTGTCATCCCAGTATAAGGCAAATTCCTTGAGGACAGGGATTTTTTCTTTGCCTTTGTAACCCCAGTGCTTTGTGCCTTCATAGAACCACAGACCCTGAGAGTTAGATGGCACCTCAGAGACAATCTAGCATTTTCTTGTTGTTGCTCAGTTGTTTTTCAACAGCTTCTCACTCATTGTGATGCCATTTGGGGTTTTCTTGGCAGAGAGATGGAGTGCTTTGCCATTTCCTTCTCCAGTTCATTTTACAGATAAGAAAACTGAGGCGAACAGGGTTAAGTGACTTGCCCAGAATCACACAGCTAGGAAGTGTCTGAGGCCAAATTTGAACTCAAAATGATGAGTCTTCCTGACTCCAGGCCTGGCACTCTATCCGTTGCACTACCTAGCTGCCAGAAAATAGGCTATAGGGCTCTAAAAGAGATGATAAGTGGAATGCCTAAACTAATGTCCTCCAAAGAGAAAAAGTAACAAAATCTCAACACATCAAATACAAAAATTATAGCCAACAGTTAAGGTAAATGATATTTGGTTTTTAGTTTTAATCTAATCTAACCCATACTTAAATAAGAATTCCCTCTATGATACAATCAACAAATGGTCATCCAGCTTTTGCTTGGAGGTTTACCATGAGGATCCCAGGGCACCCCATTCTACTTCCACATACCTCTGTTAGAAAGTTTTTTTCTTAAGTCAAACCTACATTGGCCTATTTGCAACTTCCAGTCATTACTTATAATTCTGCCCTCTCCAGCCAAACAGAAAATGTCTCATCCCTCTTTTATGTGATAGCCCCTTGAATAATTGAAGACAGCTGTTATATGCCCCCCTCCAGTCTTCTTTTCTAAAGGCTAAGCATCTCCAGTTCCTTCTGGCGATCTTTATATGGCACAAACTTTGCATTGTCCTATTTGCCTTCCTCTGGTTGTTTGTTAATATCCTTCCTAAAAGGTGGTGACCAGAACTGAGGACAGTATCCCTCTGTGGCATCTCCCCTGGGAGCCTTGTTCCACTGTCTCCTCTTGGTCTCATGGTCACTACTTGGGGTTGCTAGGCACGTAGCTAGCTAGTCCCAGATGGGCATTGCAGGTATCTGTTGGTGTCAGCCTCACAATAGCTCCTGAGTCTTTGCTCCTAATTCCATTTTGTGAGCTTAGTCTCTACAGGGTCAACTGTTGGCCATCTTTATTCTACTTAGTGCAAATGTGTCGAACTGGTAGAGTGTAATAGGTATGAAAGCTCTCAGTGATAAGTCAGGCAGGTCTCTTCTTTTCAACCCCTATGTCTAAAACAGAGTTCTTCTATTTGTGTCATAGAGTCCTTTAAGCAGTCTGGGAAGGCCATGGATCCCTTCCCAGAATGATGTTTTCAAATACATAAAACACATAAAATTACAAAGGAAATCAACGATATTGAAATACAGCTATAGAAATGGTAAAACAAAACCAAACACCGCCCCTCCCAAAAAGAATTCACATACCCCTGGTTAAGAATCTCTAGAGGGAGATTGAAGCTCTCTGTTTCCAGATAACTATCCCATTTATAATTAGATATTCCCAAGTTCCTCTTTGGCTTAGCATGTAAATTAATTTGAACCAGAAAAAAACAAGTAAGCTAAAGAAGCAAGGTCAATGCTCCTTGCCGACCTAGTCTCTATTCCTTCCTCAATATGCATATCTGTCACATTGTTTCTGTGCTTTATTTTGACTAGTGAAAAACCTCACACCAATATTGATAAATGCAAAGAAAACCCAGCCAACCAGGTTCACAGTTCCCGAGTAAATACTCTTCGCTGTCCTTCACAACCCATATCTAGTCAATTGCTGGAGTTGTCAATTCTAACTCTATGGTACCTAGGTCATCAGTTACTTTCTCCCCCACTCACACAACCATCACCCTAGAGCAGGGGCTTATCACCTGTCACCTGGATTATTGACTATTGAAATAGCCTTCCAATCAGTCTTCTGTGCTTCTTGGGTTGAAAGTATCAACTGCACAAGGACAGGATAAGGAAAAGACGGCCAAAAAGCAGTTTCCACTTTTTTTTAAAGACGTGAAGATTTTAGTGGACTAAGTCAATATGAGTCATCATTGTATTATGATAGTCAAAAAGTTAATTCGAGGTAGTATTAATAGAAACAGTGTCCAGAAGTAGAGATGTGATTATTTCCACTGTACTCTGACTTAGTCAGACACATTGACGATGCAGACATACTCTACCTAACAGTCATTTATCTCTTCTTTGAAAACAAGATATTAGGTGAAACAATATTACAAGGAGGAAGTAAGTTACATTAGACCAACATTCCGTATCAGTGATTAGCTAGAAGATGTGGCAGTGAGGATTTATGACCTTAGAGGTACATCCAGATCTCCCCCTTCATTAAAACAACAGCAACAACAAAAAAAACTTTCACTTTCTCCTGCATCCCCCCAACCTAATTATGTGTCTCCTCCCTTTCACAGCCAAATTCCTAGAAAATGTTAGCACACTTGCTTCCATTTCCTTACCTCCCACTCATTTTTCAGTGCCTTGCAATCTGTCTTCTGATTCCATTTCTTGACTAAAATTGCTCTTGCCAAGGTTATCAATGATCTCTTCATTAAGAGATCCTCCAGTCTTTTCTTAGTCTTCATCCTTCTTGTCCTCTCTGCAGCATGTGGCACTGTTGACCTCGCTCCTCTCCTGAATGTGCTCTCAACCCTGGGTTTCAGGATACTGTTCTCTCTGATTCTCCAACTTTTCTGAGAACACTTTTTCAGTTTTCTTTGCAGGATCATCATCCATATCTCACCTCTTTTACCTGGGTGTACTCTAAGACTCTCTCTCTCTTGGGCCTCCTCTTCTTTCTTGGCATTCTCTCTCTTGATGATCTCACTAGAATCCATGGATTCAGTTATCATTTCTATGCAGATGATTCTCAAAACTACTGCACATATGCAACCCTCCCCTCTCTTGCCAACTGCTATTTTGACATCTCTAGCTGGATATCCCACAGGACATATCAAATCCAACATATCCATAACAGAGCTCATTATCTTTCCCCTTAAACCTACCCCTCTTCCTATATTCCCTATTTTTGGTGAAGATCTCTTCAATCAGGTTCAAAGCCTTGGAGTCAGAGTCAACCTTGATTCTTAACTTTTCTTCCCTCCTTGTGTCTAATCTAAGGTCTGACAGCAGAGTGTTGGCTGTGTCAGAGGAGAGAAGTGGACATATCACAAAGGTAAAATTTATAGGACTTGGCAATGGATTAGATATGGGGGTGGTGAGAGAGAGGAGTTGGGGCTAACACCTAGGTTGAAAGTCTGGCTAACTGGGAGAATGGTGGCACCCTCAATATTAACAGGAAAGTTAGGAAGAGGGAAAACACTGGAAGAAAGATAATGAGTTCAGTTTTAGACATGTTAAGTTTAAGATGTCTATGGGACATCTGGTTTGAGATGTCTAATAGGCAGTTGGACTTGTGAATCTGGATGTTAGGAGAGAGACTAAGGCTGGATAAGATCAAAGAATCATTAGCATAGAGATGCTAATTGAATCCAGGGGAACTGATTAAATTAACAAATCAAATAATATAGAAGAAGAGAAGAGAGCCCAGAATAGATCCCTGGAGAACACACATGATCAGGAGGCATGACTGGGATGAATCTAGCACAGGAGACTGAGGAGTGGTCAGTCAGGTAGAAGGGAAATCACGAAAGAGGAGTGTCACAGAAACCTAGAAAGAAAAGAGTATCAAGGGGCAGCTAGGTGGAGCAATGGATACAGCACCAGCCCTGGAATCAGGAGGACCTGATTTCAAATCTGGCCTCAAACACATAATACTTCCTAGCTGTGTGACCGTGAGCAAGTTGCTTAACCCCAATTGCCTCACTAAAAAAAAAAAATTTAAAAAAAGAGCATCAAGGAGAATAGGATAATAAAGTTTCAAAGTTTTCAGAGTGGTCAAGAAGGATGAAGACTGAAAAAAAAACCCATTGGATTTGTCAGTTAAAAGATCATTGATAATTTTGGATTGAGCCATTTTGGTCAAATGATGAAGCCAGGCTGTTGAGAGTTAAGGAGAGAGTGAGGGAAAAAATGGAAGTATCTATTGTAGATGTCCTTCTCAAGGAGATTAGTCACAAAAGAAAGGATGGATAGGTTGAGGTTTTCTTGCGTATGGAGGACATAGGGACACGTTTGTAGGCAGTAAGGAAGCAACCATTAGGGAGAAAGTGAAGATAAATGAGAGTGGAGATGATAGAAGGGGCAATACACTAGGGAAGACAAGATGGAATGGGATCACTTAAGCATGGAGAGAGGTTTATTGTAGCCAAGAGAAGGATCATCTCTTGATCTGAGAAAGGCATGAAGGAGAAGATAGTGGCAGAAAGCATCTGGGAGATGTGAGATGAGGAGGAGGAGGGAAGCTCTTAGTGAATGGTCTAATTTTTTTCAGTGAAATATGAGGCAAGGTACTTAGGAGAGAGGGAGCCAGGAAAATTTAAGGAAGAATTAAAAAGTTTGGAAAAACTATTCTGATGAGTGGAATACTGAGTTAACTAGGAAAATGTAACAGGATTTCCTTATTGCAGTGAGGGCTCAGAAGTAACATAAATTTGTAATGGACCCAGTAGGCCCAGTTTCACAATCTTTTCTAGATGTATTTAGTTGAAGGTGAGTGAGGGCAAAGACAGTGGATGATGAGATTAAACCAAAGCTGAAGTTTAGCAGGAAATGAGCAGCAATGGGATAAGAGAGTAAAGGACTCAAGAGAAGAGTACAGTGTAGCATTGAACTGGTTTACCATGGGGTCAAGACGGAGGAGAATATAGCTAATGCAGGAATGATGGCCTGGGAAATAACTGAGGGGTGAAGCGATTAGCAGTCACAATGAGAGTAAAGAACAGGGCTTGGGATCACAAGACAGATGGAGAGGTGGAATGGTAACAGATTATAATCAAATAAGGGAATTTTAAAGTTCATGAACATGGAAGTGGTGCATCCATGGTTGACAATGAGATCAAGGATATGACTATCTTTATGTGTAGTTGAGATGAAGTGGAGGAATAGATTAAATGAAATAAATAAGTTAGGAACTATGAGGTTAGAGCACTTGAGGCAGAATCAATATGAGTGTTGAAGTCCTCTAATGGGACAGCAGGAGTTGGGGAGGAGAAAAAGATTGAGTCAGACACTGAACTCATTGAAGAAAGAAGGAGAATGTCCTGGAAGTTGACAGACAACACCTACCAAAATTTTGTTTGGGTTCTAGATACGGATTGATTGAACCTCAAAGGAGGAGAGGTTACTTAATGATTGTGGTAGAGGGAGAACCTGGAAGTGACGGTAGGGAGCAAGAAATATCCAACTCTCTCACTGCAGTCAGTGAGTCAGGGGAAATGAATGAAAGTGTAGGCAGCACTGGAAAGCAGGGCCAAGGAGGCTGTGTTATCAGAAGGGAACCAGGTCTCTGTCTCTGTCTCTGTCTCTTGGTCTTCTGTCTGTTTCTCTGTCTTTTTCTCTGTTTCTTTCTGTCTCACTGGTTCAATTTCTCTCTCCCCACCTGTGCCATGAGAAGGGAACTAGCTCTCTTTCCCTCCCTTGTTCTCTTCCTCCCTCCTTTCTTCTCTTTCCCTTCCTCCATTCCCTTCTCTCTCTCTCCCCCCTCCTTTCCCATCATTTCTCTATTGTTTAACACATCAATCTAATTACTCCACTTCCAGCACCCTGCACAGGTCCTTTGCCTATGCCATCTGCTCAATCCTATAATGACCTCATACTCTATTGATGCCAAGCTACCTCCCTTGTTTCTTCAAAGGCTGTCTTATGTCCCTGCCCCCATCATGAAATCAGCTTCTAGTAAGGGGAAACAGAAGAATGATTTCTTTCTGGTTTTCATATAATGTCTATAAGCTACCATCATCCACTTAAGCAACGTGGCATTTCCAAAAATGACATAAAAATCTATCTATTCTCAACGTATCGAGAGAAAGACAGACACACAGAGACAGAGATGGAGAGGCAGAACAAAAACAAGAGAACTCTCTGCTGCTTCTTGGTCACCCTTCATTGTAAACTCCTTTTCAGGAAGAAACCTGTATGGTAATATTAACAATAGCTCATATTTCTATAGCTCTTGTAGAACAAAATCCATAATGAAAGGATGGTGGTGGTAGTAGTGCTGAGAATGAAGACATGATGAAAGACATTGTAGGAGACATTAATTTAGTGCAGACCACCAAGACTATGAGTTTCAAAGTCAAGCACCCTACTGCACCTGGCTCTTTTCCTATAGAATCTTTGCCAAATCATATTGCTTCAACCTCCATATCCAAACTTATGATCATCTTGCCACTTACACAACCTCTACCTGAATTCAAACTGTCACCACCTCTCCCCTGTACTATTTCTAATTGTACTCCCAGCTTCCAGTCTCTTTCCTCTCCAATCCACCCTCCTCATAGCACATCTGCCAGAAGCACTTCTGACCATGTCACTCATTGACTTGAGAATCTTCATTGGCTCTCTACCACCTCTTAGAGAAAGTACAAGTTCCTCAATTTTTCATTAAATCCTTTCACAGTCTTGTTTTAGTCTAACTTTCCTGGCTTATTTCACATCATTCTCCTTGACATACTCTGCATACAAACTGGCCAAATGCTATTCCCCAAACTTGGCCTTCTATCTCCCATCCCTATGCCTTGGCATAGGCTGTGCCATATGCCCAAAATACACTCTTTCCTCACCATTGTCTTTTAGAACACCTGAGCTGTATTCAGGGCTTAGCTAAGGTGCTGCCTCCTAAGTGAAGCCTTTCCTGAGCCCCTTCAGTTGTGAACATTCTCTCCATCCTCAAAGGATAGTTACTTATCTATGTACTTGTTATATATCCCCATTAGAAGCCTCTCTTTGAGGTCAGGGACTCTTCTCAGTTTTGGCTCTGTACCACTAGCACCTAACACAATGCCTGAATTGTAAAAAGACTTAAAAAATACTTGTTGGATTGAATTAAATGAGGTGTTCTTTCCTGCCTGAAATGACTTCCAGTCTTAACAACAGGACAAGAAGAAAAGAGATGGCTACACATTCTCCATGAAGCCTAGAAAGAAGTTGCAAAATAATGTCAAGCTTAGCTCATGACCTACTTGGACTGGTCCTGGACCTCATTGTTTGTCCACCTACCAGACTTCCAGGAAACTGTTTAGCAGGAAATTTATTCCTGCTCAAAGGAAATCTGCAGATCAAAATGTCTCTCAGATCAACACCTTTGCAGTTGCTGGAACGATGCCGGAGATAGAATGGACTAAACAAGGAGAGATGATGCAGAAGAAATGTGTCCGCAAAATGGGTTTGGATCCAGATGGTTTGCTTTTCCAGTATGGCTATGCTGTTGGAGGGTTGGAGACAGATATTTCCCTTAAACATGGCACTTGGAGAGGAAGGCCTGGATGTATGTTGATCAATGGTAAAGGTATAGTCTGTACATGCTTCCCCATAAGCATGTTCAACAGTGTGTGTGTGTGTGTGTGTGTGTGTGTGTGTGTGTGTAAAATCATGCTTCGGTAACCTAGATAGCTCAGTGGAATAATTCATCCTATGTGACTCCTTAGTATGCTAAGCTGAAAAAAAAAAGGGCAGTTTTCTTTGAAAGATGAAAAACACAGGCCTGAAGTACATATTGTTTTCTCCTGTTAGGCAAAGGGCCTTTGGTGGAAGAGGCTGGATCTGCAATCTGTTTGTTGGTCTTTCTTTAGTTAGTTAGTGGATTTTTATTTCATGGGTTCTAGGGTCCTTGTGGTTAATGAAATGACAGCTCTGGACAAAAAAAACCACAAAAATGAAAGCAATAAGACTTTAGGTCTCAGGCAGAACTTTTTGAGGTTTGATATTTAAGGTGTAGTTGGCAAAACACAATCCATGAGAGAATGTAGGGAATGAGTGAATGAATGAATGAAAAAGCATTTAAGGGCTACTAGGTACAATGCACTCCACTAAGTTCCTAGTATATAAATAGAGGAGCAAACAGTCCCTGCTCTCAAGGAGCTCACATTTTAATGTAGTATATAATATAATTTCCTGATTATCAAGAGGGAAGGGGAGGTTTCTCAAAGGGCTTATAATAGAAAACTCATCATTAGACATCAGAATGGCTCTTATAAAAATTTATTAGATAAAGATAAACCAGAAAAAGACATATGACTTACATTTTTCTAGAAACACATGGGTTTCACAAATCAAAGAAATAGTAATCTTGGCAATGTGAGTTTGGGGCTTTCCCAGACTCCCAAATGCTCAAAAATTGGTTCGGGGACAATTCACTGAACTCTGTTCCTGTGGTTGTCTGTAATGGGTTCTTATTTCATGAAGATGACCCAGGACAAGACCAAGTGGAGTGGGCAGCTGAGTTAGTACTTGTGTGGAGTATTGAGGCCCTCTCTTCCAAGAACAAACTTGAATGGCCCTGATGTAAACTTGGATCCATGGTGACACAGATTGACTGTCTGACCCATCACTATACACTTTTTCAGGCTTGTCTGTTAGAAGAACATTCCAACATGTAATCTGTCAGATGAATCTTCTGGTGTGAAGGACAAATTATGTGCAATACCTTATTATAGTTATCTTTATTGAGGTAGTGTAGTAGAGTGAAGAGTCCTGAGCATAAAGTCAGAAAGACCTGAATTCACACCCTGACTTTGATATGTATTGTATAGGTGACCCTGGGAGACACTAGGAGATAACTCATCTGCAATCTAGTAATTCAGACTTGAAAAAGAATTTCCCTTAACAATATACCCCATAAATGACCATACAGTCTATGGTTAAAGACTTCTAGTCAGGGGTGATCCAGCACCTCCCAAAGCAGCATATTCAATTTTTATTTATTTATTTGGTTAGGCAATGGGGTTAAGTGACTTGCCCAGGGTCACACAGCGAGTAAGTGTTATGTGTCTGAGGCCGGATTTGAACTCAGGTCCTTCTGAATCCAGGACTGGTGCTCTATCCACTGTGCCACGTAGCTGCCCCATCATATTCAATTTTTAGATAGCTCTAATGTTTCACTTCAAACTTAAGTTTGTCTTTTTTGCAGCTTCCATGGACTATCCCTTGTTCTGCCTTCCAGTGGTCAAGAAGAACAAATCTAATCCTTCTTCTGAGGGATTACCTTTTAAATACTTGAAAACAGTGATTATGTCCCCTTCTTTCCACTGCTCAACAAGTCTTTTCTTCTCTAGTTTCTAGAGAGGTTAAGAAATCTGTCCAAGTTTATACTACATAGCAAGTGATAGAACTCACGTCATCTGACACTCAAAATAATGATTTCTGCTGTGCTGTCTCAACTGTCTTCCTACTCCAATATCTTTAACCCATTTGGTATGAATCTGAAAAGAACCTGGAGTCCTTAATTTCCTGGTTGTACTCCTTTGGACACTCTCTACCTTATCTATCTTCCTATTAAAATATAGCTCTTGGGACTGGACACAATACTCAAAATGTTGACTGACAAGGGCAAGAGCAGAACAAGACTATTGCCTCCCTAGCCCTGGAGGGCACTATGCTTGTCAAAATGCACCCTAAGAAAAAAGCATATACCCTTTTGGCTCCCATATCACATTGATGATTCCCATTGAATGTGCAATCTACTAAAAATCCTAGGGGTTTTTTTTCAGACAAATTTCTGTCTCACCATGCCTCCCCTTTCTTGGACTTGTAGAATTGATTTTTTTTTCAAGTGAAAACATTTTATGTGAAAATATGTTTAATATGAATGTATAAGTACAACCTATATCAGATTGCACACCATCTTGGTGATGGGGAAGGAAAGAGAGGGAGAAAAAATTTAAAACTCAAAATCTTATGGAAGTGAATGTTGAAAACTAAAAATAAATTCATTAATTATAAAAAACAAATAAATTTTTAAAAGAAAATGTTTATATATTTTTCCAATTATGTGTAATAACAATTTTTAACATTTTTTAAAATTTGCAGTTCCAAATTCTCTTCTTCTTTCCTTGACCCCTTCCTTGAAAAGGCAAGCAATTTAATATAGATTAAATACATGTGCAGTCACACAAAATGTATTTTCCTATTATCCAAGTAGCAAAAGAAAACACTGGAAAAAAAAATCCAAGAAAAATAAAGAAAGTTTTTTTTAAAAAAAGTATGCATTGATCTGCATTCAGACTCCATCAGTTCATACTCTGGAGGTGGCTCCAGAGAAAAATGCTAATTTTTCATTATAGGTCCTTCAGAACTGTGTTGGTTCATTTTTTGCTGAGAATAGCTAAGTCTTTCACAGTTGATTATTGTACAATATTGCTGTTACTATGTACAATGTTCTCCTGGTTCTTCTCACTTTACTTTGTATCAGTTCATGTAAGTCTTTCCAGGCTTTTCTGTATTCCATCACAATCACATAGCACAGCTTGTTTAACCATTCCCCAATAGATGGGCATTCCCTCAATTGCCAATTCTTTGCCATCACAAAAAGAACTGCTATAAATATTTTCATACATATAGGTTATTTTTCTTTTAAAAAAATCTTTTTTGGGATGTAGACATAGTAGTGGTGTTGCTAGACCAAGGGGTATATGCAGTTCTATAGCCCTTTGTGCATCATTCCAAACTGTACTCCAGAATGGTTGGATCAGTCCACAACTCCACCAACAGTACATTGGTATTCCAATTTTTCCACATCCCCTCCAAAATTTGTCATTTTCCTTTTCTGTCATATTGGTGTGAGATAGTATCTCAGAGTTGTTTCAATTTGCACTTCTATAATCAATAGTGATTTAGAGCATTTTTATGTGACTATTGATAGCTTTGATTTATTTTTTTGCCTTATTTTTTGCCTTATTGTTTCCTTTGACTATTTATCAATTGGGGAATGACTCATGTTCTTACAAATTTGACTCAGTTCTCTATATTATTTGAAAAATGAGGCCTTTATCAGAAAAACTGGAATTGACTTTTTAAACCTGAGTATAAGACTTTATAGTTATATTTATTAAATTTCAGCTTATTTAATCTGGCCCAGTGTTTTAGATCATCCTCGATTTGTACTATTTGCTTTGATAAAATGCCATCTATACCTTAATCCAAGTAAATGATTAAAAATGACAAACTATACAGGTCAAGTATAGGTCTTTACAAATCTTAAAGGCTACTTAAAGTCATCTACTAATAAAAACAGCATCTTTCACATGCATAGTGCTTTAGGGTTTACAAAGTTCTTTCATACAAATGATTACATTTGATTCTAACAACTGTGAGGTAGGAGAAGCATTATTACCATCATTTTACAGGTGAGGATACTTAGGTTTAGAGAAGTGATTTGCTCATGGTCATATGGCTGGAAAATGATGCAATTAGGACTTGCTTTTTTTCACTAAATCATGTCATGCCTTAACTATATCTCTGGCTCCAGCCCTATGTAGCTGTATGACCTTGATGGGTCACCTCTCCTCTGTAAGTCTCCAGTTTCTTCATCTGTAAAATGAGGAAGTTGGAAAAAAATGATGTCTAAAGTTCCTTTTCAGCTTTAATGTTTTATGTTTCCAAGTCTTGTTTTCCCCCCCAAGATTTATGACATATATCCTCAGCTCAGACACATAGTCTATGTTGTAACTTTTGAGATGAAGTTGACATGTTGAATTTTGATGAAAAAAAAAAAAAAATCACTCTTGGTATATCCTTGCTTCTAGCATGGTCTTCATGGAGCCATCATATATGTCAGGGTTGTTTGTCAGTCAAAGAACTTTATTTAGAGCTTATTACTGTTATTTCCTTTCTAATGCTTTTCTTGAGCTTAATACATATGTAAACATGTAAAGAATGTGTGATTTCACTAATCTTGGAAATTATTGGTATAGAATCTTTCTCCACACTCCATCTATGACCTATCAGATAAGTCCTAGGGAACTGACTGAGGCACATAGAAGGGCTAATGTCACATAGTGTCCATGTCACATAGGTAGTTAGTATCAGAGGCAGCATCATTTGAACATAGACATTCCTGACTCCAAGCATACTCCAAGGTATGTATTGTATCTATATATATGTATATGCATATGTGTATAAATATATATGTGTGTGTGTGTGTGTATGTTTATTGTATGCTATGTTGTATGAACTGGTAAATATTCTCAAAAATACTCAAATATATCTGTGACATTTTAAATATAGTTATATCCTCCACTGATTCAAATCACAACTCATTCATACCTTCTCATTCTGTCTGTGCCTTCTTATAAATTTGCCATCTAGGGACCACCCAATATGCTGAGGGTCTTTCCTTATTTCCCCTGACATTGTGAGGATAGCACTGAATCACACTGGCCATCCATCGTTTATCTAGGGCACTTGCCATGTGACCAGTCCATATTATTTTTCTATCATGTATTTCTTTGATTATGCCAGTATATTATACGTGAAATTAAACCCAGTGCAAGCATGAACATGACTTTTTTCCTAGCAAAGATGTTAATTTTTTCACTTTAAACAATATATATGTTCTAGATCAATTACCTATATTAAAAATTTGCAAATTAATTCACATCTTAAATGTATAAAAGGGACTTGCTCTTTAGAGAAATTCAGCTTGGATCCTTTCATAGACGGAAGACTCTTTTAGTGGTGTTTATTATTTGTCTCAATAGATGAGCATTTTAAGCAATGGTAGAAGAATAGACTCTTGTCTCCTTACCCATCCTTTTGACTTGGGGCAGACACACAATGGTAGCTGAGGCAAGTTGGCTTACCTGCCACCCTTGGCCTTAGATTTTACCTTCAGTTTATCTTTGTATCTCTAGCATCTAGTGTAATGCCTAGTATATAATAGGCAGTAACAAATACATGTTGACTGACTGATTCAATAACCATGCAGGGAAGTCTGTGCATCTTATGGCCATCTCTGCAGTCTGTGAGCCTAGGGGGTCAAAAAACAGATGAAACAGTGTGAGAATATAAAAGTACTGACATTGTGGCTGGACTGCTTTTGTTATATCCATATTTTAGATTTTCTTAAAATTATGGCAACTTTGTAGTGGTCAGGATAGTAATAGTAATAGCTGGTATTTGAGTAATACTTTAAAGTTTGCAAAATGCTTTAGAAATCTTAACTCATTTAATCCTCACAACAACCCCAAAAGAATTCTATTATTCTTCCCATTTTACAGATGGGGAAACTGAGGTTAAGTGACTTGCCCAGGGTCACACAGCTAGAAAGTATCCAAGTCTAGGTTTGATCTCAGGTCTTTCTAACCTGCTCTTAGCCATCAGATTATCTAACTGCCTAACCTTAGAGATTATATTATCTAATCGTCTCATTTTATAGATGAGAAAGCAGAGGCTAAGATGGGTGAAGTGAGTCTCCCAGGGTCACACAGATGGTAAGTAGCAGAACCAGGATTTAAACCCAATTCCTCTGACTCCCTAGCTGAGGCTGTTTCCACCACATGGTTGGCCTCATTCTTCATCTCTGCAGAGTCATGACTAGTCTCCATGGCCCCTCACCTCTAAACTGATCCCCACCTCCAATATCCCATCAGTGAAAAATACCCTTCATCCTCAGAAGGGCTTTTGATCACTACAAACCAGGGCCAAATTCAGAGCAGTGACTAAGAGGTGAAAGGCTCTCTACTCCATTACCTATCCCATTACCTATCTCCTGAGCCATCCTGACCCTCTGTTCTAAGGGGTATTTTATGACCCAGACAACTCTAATTTTATGTCCCTGGTGAAATTTATGACAGAATAAAGAGAATTGGAAAATGAAGCCGACCAAGATGGAACCCTAAATCTCCCTTCCATCATTCAGACCTCTATTAGCCCCACTTCCATTTAAAACCTCTTTTAAAAAGAAAAAATAGATTTAAAGAAAAAGCAAGTGTTACAGGAAAATCTTCATGGCAGCTTGGGCCAGTGAAAGAATTGGTGTTTTTCTCCACTCTCAGAGCTGTCGCCCCCTCTAGTGGTGTGAATAGAAATTTCTTCCAAACAATGCTCTTCACCTAATTATTTCCATCCCTTTTACACCAAAAGACAACTTGTATCCTCTTTTGTGTTCGGATTAGCAAAGAGTGGGTTCTATAATTTCTTTGAAATCAAATATGTTGGAGTGGATTTTGTTCCATATTGTGTAAGCTTAAATGAGAAAAGACTCTTGAAACAAGAAACAGTTCTGCATGGCTAAAATCTCCAATTCCCCTTTGTTACCAGACAATAATGCTTTCTCCAGATTAACCTATATCCTGTTTGGACTAGAGAGCACCAGCTTCATTGAGTTATTGAGTATTGCTTGTAAATAAAGGCCACCTTTACTTTGCTCCTTAAAAATGACATGTTTTAGCGATCAAAAGTCCTATCAGTAGGAAAAGCACTGGCTTCAGTGCTAGATTTTAAACCAAGGTTTAAAATGCTATCCCTGATACTTACTCCTTGTAATGTGTCCTTGGGCAAATAATTTACCTCTCTAAGCTTCAGTTTCCTCATCAGTAAAAATGAGAGGCCAGGGCTAAATGTTGTTTAAGGTCCCTTCCAGTCTTAAATCCTATGGCAGGCTAGATCCAACCATCACTAACTAGCTGAGTGACCATGAGCACATTGCTCAGCAATCTGGGCCTCAGTTTCCTCTTCTGTAAAATAAGGGCCTTGGACTAGATGATCTTTAAGATCTCTTCCATTTCTAAATCCTTTGATCCCTTTATATGGCAAGAAATCTCCATTTTAAAAGGATCCTGTCACTAGGTAGGTGGCTTTGGGCAAATCATTTAACTTCTCTCTTTACTAATAATTCATAGTGGTTAGCCATTTTTTCTATCAAAGGCAATCTTCTTCTTATGATCATATTAACTCTTATATTTCCTTCCTTTATAATAAACTCCACCTTCCAATGTTATGGAGGAAATGTCGTTTTTTTCTTTTCTTTTCTTTTCTTTTCTTTTCTTTTCTTTTCTTTTCTT
>NW_020954572.1:24413184-24586061 GCF_900497805.2 Vombatus ursinus | reverse complement strand
TTTTCTTTTCTTTTCTTTTCTTTTCTTTTCTTTTCTTTTCTTTTCTTTCTTTCTTTCTTTTTTTCTGGAAGGTTGTCAGCAGTAGCAGCCCTGGATCTAAAAAAGTTTAAATACCATCAGAGGAGGTACCAACCATGCTCAAATAAACTTTGTTGAAAATTCAACAGTTCAATTTAATTCAATCCATATATCAACTCAGCTCAGTTCAATTCAATCTTTGTATACAGTCTTAATCTCCATTTTGTTATTACCTAATTTATTGCCATTTGGACATCTCTAATGAATGCCCAGCAGGCATCCTGCTTTCCCCCGCCAAAATAATTCCCCTCCCCTCAAACCTACTACACTTCAAAACTTCTTTGTTTCAGTTTGTCACCACCATCCTTTCAGTTGCCCAAATTCACCATCTTGGAGTGATGCTTGACTCATTCTCTAGCTCACTCCCCAAATATAATCAGGTACCAAGTCTTCATCTATTGCCTTCTCCTCGTTCACATAACTACCACTTCAGTTCAGGTCTTCTCCATCTCTTGCTTCCTAACAGGTGTCCCTGCTTCTGTTTTGTCACCTCTCCTATTCATCCTCTACGAAGTTGCTGAACCGGTGCTCTTAAAACAGAGATCTGACCATTTCACTCCCCAACTCAAAAATCTTCAGTGGTTTCCTATTGCTTTGGGAATAAAATACCAATGTACTTAGCCTGGCATTTAAAGCATTCTAGTCTGGTTCCTACTTACCTTTCTATTGTAATGTTATATTCTTCCTCATGTATTCTCCATTATTGTCCAGGTGGCCTTCTACAATTCCGTTTAGATAGGGGTATGTTTATAAAAGTGTAACAACCGGACTCTCTCGGAGAAAAAAAGTATATACACACACTATTAAGTTTAATCTGCATTATCAACATGCTCTTAAGTCTAAGCAATCAACAAAATAATAAAAAGCAAGTCCTGATTTGTAGCAATTGATTATTTCTGAGCTGTAAATACTCTCCCTGAAAATTTAACAATGGACTCTCTGAAGCCAATTAGAGCTGGCTCCAACACACCAATTTCTGTGCTTTTACCCAATCTTCTATCCTTTTTCCAGTCTTAATCTTCAATCTGGTATCACCTAATTTATTGCCATTTGGACATCTCTATGTGTCCTTGGGCAAATAATTTACCTCTCTAAGCTTCAGTTTCCTCATCAGTAAAAATGAGAAGCCGGGGCTTAATGTTGTCTAAGGTTCCTTCCAGTCTTAAATCCTATGGTAGGCTAGATCCACCCATCACTAACCTCAAACTCAACATCCCCTCTCCTGCCAAAATAATCCCCTTTTCCCTCCCCTCCAATGTCTAGACTATGATTCTTTCTCACTTCCGTCTTGTAGAATCCCTAGCTTTCTCTAAGGCCCAGTTTATATGACATCTGCAACCGGAGACGTTTCTGGGTCTTAGCAGTTGGTTGTTAGTGCTCCCTGCCACTTGAAATTATTCTGCATTACTTATTTTTTTTTTTTTTTGGCTAGGCAATGGGGTTAAGTAACTTGCCCAGGGTCACACAGTGAGTAAGTGTTATGTGTCTGAGGTCACATTTGAACTCAGGTCCTGATGAATCCAGGGCTGGTGCTTTATCCACTGCCACTTAGCTGCCCTTATTCTGCATTACTTTGTTTATACTTTGTATTTACTGATCTGTGTAAATGCTGTATCCCATAGTAGAATGTAAACTCCGTGAGGGCAGGGACTGTTTGGTTTTTGTCTTTGTACCCCCAGTACTCAGAGCAGTTAACTTGCAGTAGTAACATTTAATAAATGTTTATTGAATCAAAGTTCCCAAACTGAATTTCATTGAAAGATATGAATAGAGATTCCATGAGAAAGTTTTGATCATAGAGAATTTTTTTCTGCTAAAATATTCAAGATGATATTATGTAGTTGTCAGAAGTACTTATCAAATGTGGCAATTTTCTGTTACATAAATAGGCTTAATGTTTCTCTATTTTGTTCCAAGATATTCCCTAGCCCCCCTTATCTCGGGGTTATTCTATAACTTCTGTTCTCCTCGAAGCAATATTTATGGGTTCAGCTGGTTTCATTTTAAGCCCCCAAGTGTTCTGTGGCCAAATTAGTTTTAAAAAACTTTGCTCTGGGCTTCAGTCATCAGGGCCAGTGTTCAGTACAGCCAGAATGATCACCCAGCATCATTCTTCCCCTCCTCCCTCTCACCTCATTTTAGCTATAAAAAAATATGTGCAGGGGAAAGAAGGAAATTCTTTGAGTAAATATGGTCAAAGTGATGAGGCTTTCCTTTGTTTGCTTTTCCCCCAGAGACAAGTAGGAACAGGTGGGATAGGTGGTCCTTAAGGGCCTTTCCCACCAAAGCAGTCCTGGGATAAAAAAACAAAACAACCTAAGAAGTTCTACTGCTCTGTAGAAACATACATAGGTCATATCCATACACAGAATATGGAACGGGATGCAGCTGAAGGATTTGGCTCTCTACCAACAATACTTTCTTCTCACAGAGTAATGTAGAAAAATAAAAGTCCTGAAACATGTAGAAATAATAATGCCTTTCCCTTCTTTTTTTCTTTCTCCCAGCCAGATGGGTGGTCATTTTGCTAGCTGAGTAGAGTATGGGTTTCTGTTTTGTTAGTCTGTAGTCTGGGGAAATCTCCTAGTGGTACATTTGGAATTCCCTCAGCCTCACATTCAGCACCAGGCTGCCCCTCCAAAGCTGGGTTATCATAAACCCAAATCCAATGTGGAGGGGAATATATGATCCTTTGTCTATTTTTAAAAGTTCCAGCCAACTTTATAATATGGTGGTATCAGTCCCATGTCCACAAATGGCACACCAGTCAGTTAACAAGTAAGTGCTTACTATGTGTCAGGCACTATGGTAAATGCTGAGGAGAGAGAGAGAGAGAGAGAGAGAGAGAGAGAGAGAGAGAGACAGTCCATATCCTCAAAGTATTAACATTCTAATGGGGCAAGGGAAACATAACAATAACTATATACTTACAAAATGTATATAGTGTAAATGGAAGGTAATCTTAATGGGAAGGAACTGGGAGCTCAGGGGATTGGGAAAGGCCTCTTGCAGAAGGGATTTGTTCTGAGTCTTGAAGGAAGCCAGGAAAGCCCAGAGGCAGAGATGAAGAGGGAGAGTAAGTTGGGATTTCAGAAAAACCTGGAAGGACTTACATGAACTGATGCTGAGTGAAGTGAGCAGAACCAGAAGAACATTGTACACAGCAACAGCCACAAGGTGCAATGATCAGCTATGATAGGCTTAGCTCTTCTCAGCAATACAATGATCCAAGACAATTCCAAAAGACTTGTGATGGAAAATGCTCTCCACATCCAGAGAAAGAACCATAGAGTCCGAATGTGGATTGAAACATACTATTTTCACTTTTTTGTTGTTTTTTGTTTTTTCTTTTTCGTGGTTTTTCTCTTTTGTTCTGATTCTTCTTTTACAGGACGACGAATGTGGAAATATGTTTAACATGATTGTACATATATAACCTATATCAGATTGCTTACTGTCTTGGGGAAGGGAGGGAAGAAAGGAGAAAAATTTGGAACTTAAAATCTTACAAAAAATGAATGTTGAAAACTATCTTTACATGTAATTGGGGAAAAAAAATACTATTACGTGAAAGAAAAAAAAAAGAAAGAAAATGCCTAGAGTCAAGAGATAGAATGTCTTGCACCTCGGCCAGTCCTCATCTCCTGCTTTTTTTTTTTTCCTATTCTTCTCCAAACCAGTGGGATCCACAGGCTTTAAATTTTTTTTTTTATTTTAACCCTGAGCTACCATTCCCACCACTATGGCTGCTGCTGGTCTTTTTTAGGAGTGTATTAGGCTTGTAAGCCCTGTCTCCCAGGGGAGGTGCTCAACCTCGTTCCCACACTTGCCCTGTAGGGTTGCTGTATTGGCACTTCCTGGGGGTGGGTGTGTGTGCTTTCCAAGCCTGTATGTCCTCAGGGATACCGTGAGAAACAACATTTCCTCTTCCTCTGTCTGTGGGCGATTTCTTCCCAAAATCTCACCCTTCTTCGAGTTTTGAATTCCACTGTCCTTTGTTTATATTTCCTAACCTGGTGACAGTATAAACATCCCATTCTACATAGCATTTAATTTAGTAATATCTCCAATTTAATTTGATTCAATTCAATTGAATTCAATGCTTATTACATACCTACTATGTGCAAGATATTGTGCTAGGAATTGGGGATACCAAAACAAACTGGTCCCTGCCTTCAAGAGGTTTAAATTTTATTGAAGAATATAATACACATAAGATAATATATATGAATAAATACAAAATAATACAAAATAATTCCAAGAGGGAGAGAGTCTCAATAATTGGGAGAAAGTACTAATAACTTTTCTAATAGGAAGATCTTTGGTGTAGCATTTAGAGTGCTGTAGTGGACATCAGGAAGACTTGGGTTCGAATGCAGCCTATGATACTTACTAGCCCTGCGACCACAGACAACAGACAAGTCACTACATCTTTGAGTCTCCTCCGTTTGCTCATCCATGAAATGGAAGAAATAAAATCTGTAGTACGTCCCTTACAGGATTGTTCTGAGGATAAGATGAGACAATTTGCCTAAAGTACTCGGCAAACCTTAAAGTACTGTTATTACTCATGAACTAACATGTTGAGTATCATAGGTATCTGTGTTATTGGCAGTTAGGTGGCACAGTGGATAGAGCACTGGGTTTGGAATCAGGATGACGCATCTTCATAAGTTCAAATCCAGCCTCACTTACTAGCTGGGTGACCCTGGGCAAGCCACTTAACCATTTGTCTCAGTTTCCTTATCTGTAAAATGAGCTGGCGAAGGAAAGGGCAAACCACTCGAGTATCTTTGCCAAGAAAACCCCCAAAAGGAGTCCCGAAGAGTTGGACACTACTGAAACAACTGAACAATAACATCCGTTGTTGTCTTATCTCCCCTCCTAGACTGTAGGTTTCATGAAGGCAGAGACTACCTTCCTGACTTTGTATCTTCTTCAGTGCTCATCATAGTCATCTGTACATGGTAAGTGCTTAATACATTGAATATGTGTCTAATGAACTCTACCATCGCCTTTTGGCCTGCTGCAATGAAGCCCGTGTTTGGTTGTTCCATCCTGCCCTCTCCTTTTTGCACAAGCCCTAATGGGTTTGTAAAAACCGTAACTCACCCTTTGAGTTGGTCTTGTTGATCTTGTACCGCTTAGAGAGAAACATTGCTTGCTGTTTTTAACAATTTCACTCCTCCTCTGATCAACCACCTTTCCATACGCAACGTTAACTACCACCCCCAAGCTCATGCGGGTGCCACATCATAATGTAT
Organism: Vombatus ursinus; assembly: GCF_900497805.2. Classification (NCBI taxonomy): domain Eukaryota; kingdom Metazoa; phylum Chordata; class Mammalia; order Diprotodontia; family Vombatidae; genus Vombatus; species Vombatus ursinus. Next base: position 24,580,719 of record NW_020954572.1, on the reverse strand, counting down.
AATAACAATAATAATAACTACCATTTATATGACTCTTCAAGGTCTGCAAAACATTTTATAAATTTTATCTCATTTGATCCTTTCAACAGTCTTGTAAGATAAGTGCCATTATTTTCCTCATTTTACAGATAGTGAAACTGAGAATGAGAAGTTAAGTCACAAGCTAGCAAAAATCTCAAGTAGAATTCAGACTCAGACCTTTCTGCCTCCCAGTACAGCACACTATCCATTATGCCATCCCCTTCTCTATTACCTAATCTTTTCCCCCTCTGAATCTCTGTAATTTCCCATTAACATATATGCACTTGCTTTAGGGTGTGGAGAGCTACATATTAGTAAGATTTACACAATAGTTCTGCCTTCTTCATCTTGTGTACCTTTGCCCCACTTGGCGTTTGTCTAGATTCAGTTCCTCCCTAATTGTCCTTGGGAAAAAGTTTCCTAGTGAGCATACAGTTCTTAGCCAATCCTTGTGTACTATTTTATCTATCGTATTTGATAAACTTCTGATTGAAAAATTCCAGTGTATCTAAGTATTGTGACACCAGTTTCATCCTAACACTATGATCTTTTCTGTAGAATCCCTCCCAAGGAAGGAAGGTCACAGGCCAATGATTAGGCAAACCTAACATGGGGCAAATGCAATTTCCTCTTGGGAATGGAAGTAAAATCAACAGTGGGATCCTTATAAGTAAAACCCAGAAGACCAGGCCAGATTGTCAGGGTTTCTTCAGGGTGCCAAATTCTAAGGAGCTGAGACAAATGGGAAAACTAGTTGGTAAAGAGTGAGAAATATATTCTCAGATGTGGCCAATGTGTTGATTTATTTTGTTTGACTATATGCATTTGCTACAAAGGGAAAGGGAAGGAGGTGTGAGTTAGTGGAAAGCCTTGCAAAAATAGAGTCTTTGTGAGCAAAAGAAAACAAGAAGATATGCAGAAGAACTTTGTTACTACCTTGTTAAATTTAATATGCATCTTGAAAAACTAAGTTCATAATTTCTTATACAATTTTTCTTGTTCTTTGTATATTGAAATATTTGTATTGATGATTGGTAATTTCACAATAAAAAATTGTTTAGAGTTAGCTAAAAAAGAAAACTTCTCTGGAGAAGAGATTCCAATTGGTCTATTATTACTGCATCAGGTGTAAAACTATACAGCATGTTGATAGGGCCTAGAAGGTGTTGATCATTTTTCTGACTCAACTCTTCTTCCCAAAGCTTAGTCTTTTGGGGCATTTGCCTTCATTTCCTGCCCTTGCCCTGTACTGCCATGATGATGTGGTCCTGGACCAAGTCTGTCATGTGCCTTCCTTACTGAACCATCTTAGTAAGGCAAAGGGCTCAGATCCTTTTGCAAGCCCATATCCATATAATCTAATGTGTCTATAAAAATGGTGGTTTGTCTTAGATACCTAGTATGAATAAGTCAGAATCAGCTTGAGAATGAATAGTGAAGGCTATAAAAAAGGCATGAAAAAGTAAGATCCTGGCACAGCACATGCAAGGGAGGGAACAGTACATGTTCCCTAAATCACAGAAGTTAAATGATTTGTCTAACTCCAAGTAACAGTCTCTGGCTCAGAAAAACTAAGTGACTTGTCCATAGTCCACATGATTGTTTGTCCATAGTCAACATCATTGTTTGGCTATGAACAAGTCACCTAACTTTTCTAATCTTCAGTTTTCCAGTCTGTAAAAGGGGGGCAATAATACATGCACTGCCTACTTCATATGGTTGTTGAGAGGGTAGCATTTTGTAATTTGTAAATACTCAGATGGATCGATGATCTCATTGATGTGAGCATTCCCTCCAGTGGTGCAGACAACAATCTGTCCATGCCTGGTTCTGGGTGACTGTTGTAGATCTCCTCCTATAAGATGGCCGCACGAGGTCTGTCCAACATTCTGCAGCCCTTCCTAAAGTTCTCTCAACGTGCTGCATAGATCAATGGAATACACAGGTTAGCCATCAGCTGAGAGTGAGTACTGCTTGCCCTTATCACATCTTCCTTTTTGATTATATATTTTGTTGATGACATCCTTTAGACCGCTTTTCTTTCTACCTTCTTCTTTGTTATTTGTTGTGGCTTCTTCATGCCCACAGAGTGCATCGCCATTGCCCTTTGAGTTATCCTCAACCTCAATTCTCCAAAGACTACAGTGTTCCGTGACTGATAGCTTCCCATCACTGGAAGATTATTGGTATTAACCAATCGATAAACATTTATTAATTACCTACTATGTGCCAGGAACTCTTCAAGGTGCTGGAGATACAAAGACAAAAATATTCTCAAGGACCTTATTTTACAAAGGGAAAGGAACAAACATAAAAATAAAAACACAAAGACATACAAATATGTGGTAATTTGGGGGTGGTAGGGAGATAGAGGGGTCAGGAGAGGCCTCAAATAGGGAGTGGCTCATAAAATGAGCACTAAAGCAAGTCAGGGATTCTAAGAAGCAGAGGTGAGGAATGAATTCATAGCAGGCCTATGGAATGGCAAGGAGGCAAGAGATGGGATGATGGGTATGAGAAACAGCAGATTGACTAGTCTGGTTTAACCCAGAGAGTGCATAAAAGAGGATACTGTGTAATACTGTACAAAGCACTTTCCTCATGAAACATTTTCAGATAGGAAATACACGTATCCCCTATTCAAGGGAAAGGGTTTTTCATTTGTTTTTGTTTTTAGGATGGGGGGAGACGGACCTGAGCATATTTATTCATAATCAGAGGGGAAAGGGTATGTGGAGAGGAGGCAATTAAAGATTCAAGGGTGCAAGGAGATAATGGACTGAACAAGTTTTCAAGGAGACAGGAAAGGATGGGGTCAAAATCACAGATAAATGTATTAACCTTTTACAACTGTGATTAGGGGAGAATTTATAGCCAAACAATAGATAAAGAAGATGGCAAATGGCAAAATAAACAATTTCAATCATGCAAAAGTTTTTGTTTGTTTGTTTTTTTAACCAGACCTGTGATTTCAATGATAAATCTATCAGTGCAATTCAGCACGGCAGGGGGACTTATAGTTAGTTGCCTGGAATTCTGAGGGGTTAAGTGATTTGCTTTGGGTCACACAGATGGTATGTGTCAGAAGGGAGACTTGAACTCAATTCTTGCTGATTCCAAGGCCGCCTTCTATCTGCTATACTAAGACAGCTTAGTATTGCCTCTCCCTTAAGAATTTTTTTGCAGGACAAACCTCGCAGCAGCTAGACTAGAAGAGAATATACCAGATGGTTGCTTGCTGCCACCTCTTCTCCAAGCAGAACGTTTATATAGGTTTAAATTTCCCTTCCTAGAGCAGATAGGTGGCACAGTGGAGAGAGCACTGGGCCTAGAGTGAGGGAAACCTGAATTCAAATCTGAACCCAGACACTTACTAGCTGTGTGACCCTGGGCAAGTCACATAACTCTATTTACCTCAGTTTCCTCATCTGTAAAATGAGCTGGAGAAGAAAATGGCAAAACCACTCTAGTACCTCCAGCATCCAGCCAAGAAAATTTCAAATGGATTCACAGAGAGTTGGACACGAGTGAACAACAACAACATAAGTGATCCTTTTACTTGCTGGAATGCTGCTCACCCTTCACATGAGAAGCAGTGTGATGTGGTAGAAAGAATGTTGAATAAACATCAGCACACCTGGGTTCTAATCTCAGCTACGTCATCACATAAGGCTCACTGTAAGCAAGGGGGCCACCTCGCGTCACTCTATATACCTCAGTCTCCTCATTTATAAAATGGGAGTTTCAGACTGATATCTAAGACCCTTTCTAATGCTCAAATGAACCGTTTGGCGATTTACTATCCACTGTACGTCCTCTAGAACATCGTACCATTTTCTTTCAACTATTTTAACAAGGCAGAAGGGCCTCATCACTGTAATTAATAGTGCCAAGTTCTATTTCAATGGATCAAGAAAATATACTCATTGAAAATCTGTAACAAATGGCACTGAAAAGAACAGAAGAAGGAAACACTTGGAAGGCAGTTACACAACAACATTTTCTCCCTTTGATGATCATATTATGAGTCTTGTTTTGATAGATCATTTCATTTCCAACTGTGCTAAATCTGATCCTAATACAATGAACTTTTCTTAGCATGCACTTTCAGATGACATGAAAATTACTTGGTTCCTAAAAACAGCTTTCTAGTGATGATTCATTCTAGCAAGGAGTCCTTTGATTCGTGTCTTTTGGGGACACTTAGCAAAATTTTTATTTTTAAAAGGCATCAAGCTCATACTAGAGAGCAATGAAAACTTTGGACTCCAAATTAGATGAGTTTGAACTTCTAGATCTGTTTTTCTTTTCTTTTTTCCAGTTTAATGTTATAATTGAATATATCTTGTCAATTTGAATCAAATAAATTTGATCATTAGTGAGTGGAGTTTATAGGGACAACCCAGTGTTTTGAGAAACAAATGTGTATTTTATTAAAATGGAAAGAAATATAAACCATGCCATGTGAAACAGGACAAATTCTTTTATCTCTTTGAAGCTCAGACTCATCATCTGTAAAGTGAAAAAAGTAATACTTATACCCTCTAGCTCATTGGATAAGTATAATGAAAGCATTTTGTAAGCCTCAAAGTACTATGCCAGGAGTTCTCAGACTTTTTAATGTCAGAATCCCTTTATACTCTTAAAATGACTGAGGATCCCCCAAGGAGTTTTTATTTATGTGGGTTGTATCTCTGGATATTTACCATATTAGAAATCAAAATATCTTATTATTATTGAGAAAATAATTTTGATCTTATGGACCCCCTGAAAAGATCTTGTGGACCTCCTGAAAGCATGAAGGGGACCCCCAAGATTCCTTAGACCACACTTTGAGAACTGCTGTGTAATGCAAACAAATTATCATGACTCTGAGATTATAATGTTTAAACCTGACCTAAGATTTATTAAGTTTTAGAGCAAAGATAATCCAAGTTCTGACCACCACGCTTCTCTATTCAATTGTTTGTATTTTTATAAAATCACAGTTTAATAAAATGTGCAGGGGTCCTGTCCCTTTTATTAGAGTGGAAGCCAGGTCTGTTGATGTCTTCTAAACGCATAGATTCCTGCATTAAAATAAAGTCAGATTTTGCTCTCCAAAGGCAGAGGGGTGGAAGAGCATTTGATATATTGGCAATACAGTTAGCATGCCCATTTTAGGTAGATTAAGAGGAAGAAAAAGTCAAGGGAAAGGTGTTATGTTTTGTTTTTGGAATAAGGAGACCTCAAAATGCTTTTATATAGTGAGAAAGGAACCAACGGAGAGGGAAAATTAAATATGTGTGTGTGGCGGGGGGGAGTTTTATAATTGACAGAGCAAAGGTAAAGGGAAGGCAGGAGAAAATAGGATCCAGGTTATAGACCTTGGGGCTATAGAATAGAAGGTGGTAGTAAGAGTTATCCAAGGTTTGGAGTTAGTCAGCTAGTTAGTGAGGTAGAAAGTCAAACGGTTGAGGGATTCAAGGGTGGATAAGAATGTATCCTTAAAATGTCTGGCCATTGAATAATGACAGATTAGAGAGAGAAGTGAAATTAGAATAGTACTGATGTTGTGGATAAATTGGGATGAGTTAAAAAGAAGATCATCATGGTGATGCTGAAAAGCAGAAAAATATTTCAGAGTTCAAGATCTTGGAGATGGAATAGTTTTGTTTTTGCTGGTGAAGTTTTAGATATGACTAGCCTAGTAGGTGGCCGAAGAATGGAGATGGAGATCATAGGAGTTAAGGACATAAAGAAATTATGAGGTAGTATCTTAGAAGGGTCATCAAAATAAATATCAAATACCCCAAAAATGTTGATAGAGGAAAGGATGGAAAGGAAAACTCTAAGCATGTGTTTAAATCATTGAAAAAAGTGGGAGAATGTCTTAGAGATTACAGATGGCTATAAGATTTGTGAAAGGGTGGTATAATCAGATAGAATGAATTTCAGAGGAGGAGAGGTTGTTGAGTGATGGATAGTTGAAGAGCAAATGTCTAGAAGTGAGGTTAACTTCTACTCCTGGGAAAATTCTAGAATGTATAATTAAAGAGCTAGCAAATAGAAAAACGAACAGTGATTAAAAAGAGCTAGTATGACTTTGTCAGGAATAGGCCATGCAAGGTTAACCTTATTCCGTTTTTTGATAGAGTTATTATACTAAATTGGTAGATCAGGGGAATTCTGTAGATACAGTTTACCTAGACTTTAGCCAAGCATCTGGTAAAATATCTTATTAATGTGAAAAAGATGGAGAGATGCATCTAGAAATGACTCCTGAAGCTAGTAATTAGTAGAATAAGTATAACATGTCCCCTTACCTATGTGGCAGCCTGATCTAAGAGGGAGGAACCCTATATTAGAACGTAAGCTCCTTGAGGGAAGGGACTAGGTATTTATCAGGGATTTAGCACAGTGTTTGGCACATAGTAAAGACTTCATAAATGTTTGTTGATTGTTGACTGAATGATCAGACTGTATCAATTACCTCAGAGGGGAAAAGGATAAGATATATAGACCAAAATAACTAGAATAACTCAGGATTCATAAGTGAGCACCCAAGAAATTTTACCAACTCCCATAAATATCCTTACCTAATTTACTCCAGAGCTATGTATTCAAAAAAGTCTTGGGTGTACTTATCCTAGATCGCATGGATTAGAGGCACTGATTAATGTTTACTCCTAAATATTTAGCAGTGTAAGTCTCAATGTTTGAGAACCACTCAGGCCTACTAGCCTACTACAGTCTGCGGTCCTACTAGCCATGACCAGGTCCTGGTGTGGTGTGATGTATCCCGGATTAGGACAAAAGAGACTCAGGTACCCTGAAGGTATCAGTGTTTTTGCTTAATCCTTTGTTTTTACATTAGCTAACTATATCTAGGTAAGTTCCCTTTGAGTGTGAACTGAGTTTCTTTTCCTTCAATCCAAATGAGTCATAGTATGTTAGGAAGCTGACCCCTGTTTGTTTGTTTTTTGTTTTTTTTTTTAGTGTGGAATGGAGTTTGAAATTAGTTTGTGAATGAGGGCAGAGATTTAATTTGTATTTAGCCAAACAATTTGATGGTATGTTTCAGTCTGCACATGTGGCCCAGTGGAAGTTTCAGGTTATCCTGAGGGGAATCCTTGATTTACCTCTTTACAAGGATAATGAAAATTAAGGCAGGGTGTGTTGGTGGAGCTGTGAAGTGGTCTAACCATTCTGGAAAACAATTTGAAACTATGCTTCAAAAGTTGTTAAGCTGTGCATACCCTCTGACCCAGTGATACCAGTGATACCCCAAAAAGAACAAAGAAAGAAGAAAAAGATCCACACATACGAAAATATTTGTAGCACTTCTTTTTATGGTAGCAAAGAACTGGAAACTGAAGGGATTCCCAATTGGGGAATGGCTGAATAAGTTAAGGTATATGAATATGATGGAATACTATTGTGTTATAAGAAATGATGAAAGGAATGGTTTCAGAGAAACCTGGAAAGACTTGTAACTGATATAAAGTGAAGTAAGCAGAACCAGGAGAACAATTGATGCAACAACAATATTGTAAAGATAATCAACTTTGAAAGACTTAGGAACTCTGATCAACACCATGGCCCACCATAGTCCCAGAAGACTCATGATGAAACATGTTATCCATATAGCTGATAGAGAGAAAATTGTCTAGAAAAGAACATTTTTATTATATTATTTTTATACATTTGTCTATCTATATAGCTACAAATGGAAAGTTGATGGAGTTAGAGGATAGTTGGAAGTATATTTTCTTTTTTTTCCTTTCCTTTCTTTCTTTCTTTTTTTTTCTTTTTGGACATGGCTAATGCTGGATGTTTTTTTTCATAACGATGCATATGTGTAATGGGATTTGTTTTTCTTGCCTTCTCAAAAGATAAAAGGATAGAAAGAAAAAATTTGGAACTGAAAATAAAGTGAAATTAAAAAAAAATTAAGGCTGTGTGTAGAGGTAGCCCACATCCTGCCAACAAGATTGAGTATGCCCATACCCTAGTGCCTATCTCCACAGAGTGATTCTAGCATTTGGGTAGAGTGATGGCAAGAATACTAACAAATGGAAGGTATCTGAATAGTACAATTCTGAACCCTCAATAATCTACATATAGAAAAAAAGAGTACTCATGAGTCCCTGAGATGAAGCATTAGAGTGTGTTTATACATTGTATACATTTTTTTTTTTTTCTTTTTGGTGAGGCAATCAGGGTTAAGTGACTTGCCCAGGGTCACACAGCTTATTGTAAACATTTTTGATTACATATTTTGCACCACTTTTCCCTCTAATTCCTTGTCTGTAAGGTGGGACAGCCTCTTGGTGCCCTCCATAGCTCTTTCCATTACTCTTTGGGTAATTGTTAAAAAAATAGACATTGATTTCAAAAGTTAAAAGCATTTTAACATGTTGTTGTTTTCTCTGCATGCTTACTTTAATACTTTTTAAAAGTGTCTGCGAACCCCTATACATTAAAGTACCTTAGCCTGCAGCCCCCAAAACTGAGGATTCCAGGATACACTCCATCATGCAGGAAGTGACATTTTGGAGCCAGAGGGAAAGAACACATGCTAAAATCATTCACTTCTCATCTCAGCCCCATTAATATTTACTATATAAGGGAAAGTTAAGTCACTTGCAAGGCAGTCACTTCTGAGTTTCCTCCAAGGCATTTTCTTCTGTTGAAACACTGGGGAAAACGTTCTTTTGGTTGTCACATAAGAAGGACATAACTGCAAGAGGTATTCAGGGTATTGGCCATACCATATGCTAGCCTGGATCAATAGGACAATACCAGAGGCAGGTGGAGGGAAAGAGTACTAAGTTTTGAACCCAGATACTCTCAGTCCAAATTCTGGTTCTGCCACTTACTACTTCTGCAACTTTGAGCAAATTATTCAATTTTTCTGTGCCTCATTTTCCTCATCTGTAAAATGAAGAGGGAGTGGACTGGATGACCTCTAAATTCCTTCCATCTCTAAATCAAACATCCTCTGATCACTAAACAGCTCCTGAATTCTCTCTGGTGATCTTGATAAAGTGTTTACCAACTTTATAGAAGTGATAAACTTCTTGTGACGTTTGCTTCCGCTTTATAACGTCAGGTTTGCAGCTGAGCCCAGAAGAGACTTGGTTTTTCTTGTTTGTTTGTTTGTTTGTTTTTTTAAGAAAGAAATTTATTCAGTCATTTGGTAGAAGAGAATGAGCCAAAAAGAGTGACTCTCTCTTGTCCAAGTTCTGGAAGGTTTACATTATATAGGACTTAGACAAGAGTACCTGCACATGAACCACTCATATACAGTTAAGCAATTTTGCTGAGAGGGCAACCTGAAAGCAAGGTAGATTGAGATGGATATTAGTAAATGTAAACATCAATAAGTGTCTTTTAAATACACCTAAAGTAAGCCTTTGTCATTTGTCCATCCTACTCTAATTAGGCAAGACTTGACTTCAGCTACATGAAGTGTAGGTAGGTGTGCCTTGAAAGAGCTGTAAGTCTTTTGTGGATCTTGCCTTGAAACCTTTCTTAGTAATAGAAATATCAGCCCATTTGTCAGATCCACTCCTACTATGGGAATGGGTCCGATGTATTCAGGCCAATGTGTTCAAGGGTGATTAACAGAGTCCAAGAAAGAGAAAACATTTCTGGAGAAGAAAGTATATGAACCAAGTTGTAGTCCAAGAGGGTAAACCATGGGTCAAATTGGAGTTTACTGGGGTAGATAAATCCAAAAGGCTAAAATGGAATACTAACAAAGTTTATAGCCATTCTCCAAAACCAGGAGAGTAAGGAAAGGAGAATGATGCACATGTCCACAAAATGATCATGTGTATCATATAATTGCTCCCATTACAAGGCAGCATCCTTTTGTAGCAACTATACCCTAGCCTTGACCCATGCTGTTTTAGCCTCACTATGGTCCTGAACATGCCTACATCAGATTAGGAGAATCATAGAGTCTCAGCATTGAAAGTGACAGTAGAAGCCATTTGGCCCACCTGAGTCTTACTTAACATACTCAAAGTACCTGACAAGTGGCCTTTGTTAAAAGATGTTAAATGAGGATTAACTCATTATCTTTTGAGCTAGTTCATCTCACTTTTGGATAGCTCTAATTGTTAGGAAGTTTTTCCTTATCTCAAGTCTAAACTTGATTCTTCCTGCCTTCTACCCACTACCTCTAGTTCTACTCATTGAGAGCTAGCAGAAAAAAAGTGAAATCCCTCTTTCAGGTAATAGCCTTTCAGATACTTGAAAATAGAAATGATGTCTTTAGGTAGAGTCTCCATAGCTCAGGAGTTAGAGCACTGGCCTTGTTAATGAGGTTGGATTTGAGGGTCTCTATGGTCCCTTCTCACTCTAAATCTATGATTCTATGACCCTAAGATCCTGACATTGAAGGCCTTCCATATGCTAGATTTAATCTATCTTTGCAGCTAGCTTTTATTATTCCCTTTCATATACCCTGTTCTAGCCAAACTAGACTACCAGTGGTTCCCTGAACTTGACATTTACACGGATTGCATTCTTATGCCTGCAATGAACTTTTTATCTCTGCCTATCAGAATCTTTGTCTTCATTCAAGACTTAACTCAGACACCATCTCTTCACTCAAGCCTTCCCCTGTCTCCATAGTTGAAAGTGTTCTTTCTCTTATATTTTCCTAGACAACTTAGTCTAATTCTCTTCTTTGACCCAATTACCCCTTACCCTCTATTATTCTTATCTTTGTACATGCCGCATTTCACCTACCCTAGCAAAATATAAGCCCCTTAAGTGCAGAGAAAGTTCTTGGTTTTTGTTTCTCTGCCACCTGGTGTCTTGCACATAGCAGGTCTTTAATATTTATTGAAATCAATAGAATTTTTTTTTTTGCTCATGACACATTTTAAGCTCAAATCATAATTTTGTTTCTATCATGTTTATAAAAGTTTACATAATCTTATTTTGTGATTTTCGCAATAGGTAATAAGTTTAAAGTACATTATTATTTTTAAGAACTTATCATTCATTTGATCTATATTTTCTCCCGTACTCCTTGTAAAGATTTTTTTTAAGTGTGGGGTTTGCTGATAAATTCTCTGAGATTTTGTTGATTTTTAAAGAATATTATCTTGCCTCCAAGCAACATTCTCCTGTCTACAGGGTACAATTTTTTTGGATTTACTCCTAAGACTTTTAGATTTGTATATACTTTTGTCCAGTTTTGCCAGGTATCTCTTCTTGTTCCTTAGAAATCTGATAGTATTTCAAATGGTGTTTTTTGATAAGTAACATCTTGATTTTTGGAATATCCTTTCTTTGTCATCATAGCTTTGAAATCTAATAAATATATACCTGGAAGATTCTCATTTACTATTTTTCCTTGCTAGTGTTCTGAATTTTTTTCCTATTTGCCTATTCTTATATACTTTGGCAATTTTTATCTAATTAATTTTCTAATTATGAATGCCTAATCTTTTTTTTGGTAATAGTATCTGGGATCCCAATGAATCTAGGCTTCAACTTCTTTATTTTCTAGGACTATTACATTGTCTTATATATCCATTAATTCCCTTTTAAGTTTTGTTACAATTTGGGTTTGTCAATTTTTATTTTTGTTATTCATTGATTTTTTTAAAAAAAGCTTTATTGATGTCTTATATTTTTATATCACAGTCATTTGGGAAACACTCATCAAAGCTTCCTATCTGTCTAGAGGGATCCCTTTCATTTAACAAAGAAAAATTAGCAAAAACACTTGATACAGTAATCACAGCTAACAATGACATTCTGTTCTAGTAGTCCTCTATCTCCCTGCCATAAGGAGGGAGGTGTATGTTATACCAAGGACTACCATAAGATTTTCAGTGCTCAGAATTTAGCAGTCTTTAGTGAGCTTTTCATTTTACATCATCATGAATATTATTCTTTTGGTCCTTCTTATTTCACTCTGCATCAGTGTATACAAATTTTCTCATGTTTCTCTGAATTCCTCATATTTGTCATTTCTTATGGTATAATTACACTTGATTACATTCATATTCCAGTTTATTTTTCAGCCATTCCCCAACTGATTGGTGCCCACTTTGTTTCTAGTTCTTTGCTTCCACAAGGAATGCAAAAACAAATATTTTGTTACATATCAGAATTTTTTTTTCTATCTTTAGTAGCTTTGGAGTATAGGTCCAGGAGCGAAATTGCTGAATCCAAAATGTGTCAATGATTTTCTGTTATCTTTTTTTTTTTTTTTTTTTTTGCGTCTTTTTAGGTGAGGCAATTAGGGTTAAGTGACTTGCCCTGGGTCACACAGCTAGTAATTGTCAAATGTCTGAGTCCGAATTTGAATTCAGGTCCTCCTTACTCTAAGGCTGGAGCTCTATCCACTGCACCACCTAGCTTCCCCCTCCATTATCTTTAAAAGAACAATTATTCTACTATTTCTTATTTTAACTGATGTTTTTAGTTCTTCTATATTATTTTGCATTTTTGTTAGTTGGTTTTTTATCTCCTGTGCTTTTTTTGGGGCGTGGGGGGCGGAGCAGGAGAAGGATGGATTAAAGTCTTTTAAAGTTCATTTATTTATCAATTTTATTTATCCATTTGTATTTTTTTTGCATCTCCTTTAGGGGCATTTCAGCATGCATTTCTGAAGAGATTTCATTCCTTAGATGTTTTATACTGCAGAATTTCTTTATTGTGTCCTAGTTTTTCTTTGATGTTATCATTATCTTTTGAATAGAGTTGTTTCCTCTTGGTTTTATTTCTAAGGGACACCATGAAGCATTGAAGGTCTACTTTTAAACTAATGATTGTTGAATTAAATTGGGTTTCTATTTCTATAAATCTTTGCCTCTAGGTCTTTTTAAAATTAATTCCCCTTTGTTGTTTCTTTCATTGTTTTTGTTTTTGTTCCTTCTCTTTCCCAGAATAATCAGGATAGTGTGGGTTGCTCATTTGGCTTGTGCACTTCAGCAAATTCTACCCTATGCATTTTTTTTTTACGTACCCTACTTTATGCCCCTTCAGGGATGATGGTGGTAATAGGAACAGATTTTGAAATTAGGAGCTGCAGCTAGCTAAATGCACAAAGGTGAATATAACCTTTGCCAGGCTGGGGTAAGTCCTTTTCTTCACAGAGCTCCCACACAAATCTCATTGGGTCTTTGCTGTGAGGATTGCTCAGCTAGGTTCCCAGAATCTACTCTTTTCTTTGGCCAGCTCTCTTCTATGCTGCCAGGGGTCATATGCCTCGAAGCTACTTACTTTCTCAGGAGATTGCCTCTATGTACTGGTGTCTGTCTAGAACAGGCCTGCACAACCTGCATCCAGCCTAAGGATTTTGAGTGGCCCGTGAAAAATGTAGAGGATATTTTCCCTGGGCCGCAGTTTGTGCAGCCTGGTCTAGAATGTGTCTCTGCTCCCTGATGGACACAGTATCTCTTACTAATCATTAGCCCTGTTTTAAAGCAATATAGCTAATAAAGAGTTAAGAGAGTGAGTGTGAGAGAAAAACACTGTCCTCCTCCCAAGAGCTATTTCTCTTCAGGGGCCAGGTTTTTCTTTACTTCTGGCTCTCAGAAAAGGCCTACAAAGCTAGCAACTCCATGTTTGAATAGCCCTCAGAGGCATAGCCAGTTTTCTGCCCAATCAATCATATTACTCCTTCTGATTCACTCAAGGGATTTATTCATACCTCAAGCAGTAAGCCTGCAACTTTACAGTTAGTTTAATGCTTTGTTAACACATTAAAACTTCCTTGTTTATGACTAAATTTTGTGACCACAGCAACCCAGTTTGAGGGGTGGGGTGGGGAAAAAAGGTCATATCTCACCTCCCTTATAGAAATAAGTTTGGAATAGCTCTGAAGCCTTAGGGAAAAGTGAGTTTATTGGATAAGGGAACTGCTTCTGTTTTTTTTCCCCTACTTTACTTCCATCATTAACAAAACGGTCATTTTTTTGGTAAGCCTCACTGTTTGCAGGGGGCAAAGAATCCTTAGAGAGATGGATAAAAAGTAAAATGTTCCTGGAGTTGTACCATATTCTTAGTATAGAAAAGAAGGAAGAGGGATAACACTTAGATGTTTCAGTGGTGGGAAGAGACAAAGGGCAGCAACCTGTCAGAAATTCTCTAGCCTGATAAGTAGTTGATATTTGCACAGAACAGAGGTACTGCTGGGCTAAATTCAAAAGTTTCTCTACCTTAGTGTCTCTCAATCCTTTTCACTTTCAGGAAACAGAGGCCTGAGATTTGCCTCAGTCATGGGATATGATAAGACCTAAAACAAAAAATGAGTTTATGACTATGTTAGGTGACAGTTGAACCCAGGGAAGACAGCACAATTCACTGAAGTTCAGAGGAGAGATCTAAAAAGAGCTGAAAGGGCAGCTCTGATCCCAAAATAGTGCTTTTTGATGAAACCTCCTTAAATTCCATGACTTACTTCTTTGCTTCATCCCGGCTACATATAAGGATAGTCATATAGTAGATCTCAGGTTTCTTCAGATGTAAAGTATTACCTGTGCACCCCCCATTATACTCAAATCAGGTGAAAATTTTTTAAAGAATGGAGATCTGAGTATGATGATAAGCAATAGAGAAGGAGCCAATGGATAAGGAAATATGGAAAGTTAGAAAAATGATCAAATCATTCAATCAATAAACAAGAATTTATGAATCAATTCCTAGGTGTTGGTCATTGTGGTAGGCATTCAACATGCAAATACAAAAGTAAATTCTTCAAGGAACTTACATTCTAATAATGTGTTACACACTGAATAGGGTTTGACACATATTAGGTAGTTAATTGTCCTTCTTCCTTCTCTAAGAGGACTGATGACATGTCTTGACTTGTGCATGAATTTGATATGAAGTGGGGCAGAGTCATCAGCCTCACTCTCTCTAGAGTCACTACAGTCCAGTGGCAAGACACAGGTCAAGAAGACTGACAATGGCCCAGGATTCAGTATGTCACCTTAGCCTTTCTAAATTAAGGTCTTTCCCAGGTCTCAGTTTGTCAGAGGCCATGCCCATTCAATGACTGAGGACTGGGTAAGAGTTGAGAGAAAAGATGGCTCAATTTACCATGATAAAGATATCAATCTGGGAGGGGGAGACTCTCAGAGTTTCTGGCTAGAACAGAAAACAACTGCCATTTACGCTCATTCTAAGCCATCAAAAACCTGAACAATAAGCCACAGAGGCTCTATTATTGGCTATTCAATGAAAGCCAGAGTGATCTGGGTTTCTCCATGGAAAACACTGTATTTCAAGAAATCAAAAATGAAAAGCATGCAGGACAAAAGTAAATTGTCCCAGCTTCTTGAAGAAAAAAAAAAACAACTAATAAAAATAAACAAAAGAAGAGGAGAAGGAAGAGACCAGAGGGCAGTGACTACTACTCTCAGATAACATGGTAGAGACAGTTAATACGAAATGTTCTTCTAAGAACCTAGCTCACTCCTTCCCACAAATACAGCTTCTATGGTAGGAATGAGCTTAAACTTAGACCACCATAATTGGAGTGAGGCCCAGGTTCACTGGTGGATGGCTGGAAGAGGATGTGAATGATCTGGGTAAAGGAGCTGGGTATAGTGAATTAAAGAGATTTCACTTACTCATTTGCTCACCATTTACAACTCAGTCTCAAAGGAGAGTCCTATACCTGAATGAATTAATTCTCTAGGAATAGGGGTTAGGAGTGTGGGAATAGTATCTATAGATCTAACAGGCCTCTCTTCCTGGTGGTGAGATGAGGGCAGTGGCCATCAGTGGCAAGGAAGATGGCATGCTTCCAGCAATCACAGTAGGAAATGGAATCAAGGCCACAAGAAAAATTCATGTCATTTGCAAGGAACAGGGCTTTCTTCTGATATTAGAGCAAAGGAGGAGAGAGTGGGGGATGATTTTTAGGGGATTTGTTTGGAGTGCAGAGTTGAGAGGAAGAAAGAACTCTTCACCAATTACTTTATTTATATTGCTATTTAATTAAAATGTCTTTGAAATAAGCACATCCCATGGTTGACTAGTGAAAGTAAAACACATTGATAGGGACTTGTGAGAAAGGATTTCGAGAGGATTCTAACCCACAAGGGGTAGTTAAGTAGAGGACCAAATTGAATGGATTCCTATGAGTTATATTAGAAATAGAGAGAAGCTCCCAGTATCAAAACCAGACCATGTAAGCTCAGACCTGAGATCTTGAGCCACAGTTATTAAGGGCATCTTGGAGGTAAGGATGAGAACTGTGGGTGACAGCTATATCTTCTATGACCTGCAGTGAGAATGGACAGGAGAGTAATAGGCTCCACATGGATAGTAAGACTTGAGATGTGATTATGGGGGCTCTGGGAATGATAGAAACAGCTTGCAATATCTGGATTGGGGAGTAAGACTAGAGATGGTAGCTATGATCTTATGGTCTTGGGACTGGGGGGAGATACTCTGGCTATAGTCGGGCTAGATGCTAAAGTGGTCACTTCCTGTCTGGTAGAATTAAAAGACAATTGGCCTTCCCAACATTATTAGAGACCCCGAAGTAGAAAGATAGAAGCCGTTGACTCCCTTGCTAGGTTGGAAGTTGGAGCTGTTGAAATGGCGGATGAGAGGGGAAGGCACAGGCGTGTGCTGGAGTCAACTCCAGCTGGGTGAGCTAATTATTAAATTTTCAATGTGAGCACATACACTTCAGAAATTGGCAAACACTGCAAGCTTTATGTATGTATATATGTATATATGTATACATATATATATATTTTAATGATCTAGACTTAAAATGATGGAGAAAATGTTATTAATGTACATTAAACTTAAAAGAGTGCTGTGCATATATTTTTAAAAGCCAGTTGTTAAACATTTACTAGCATTCCCCTGGGGGTGGGAGAGGAGTGGAAACCATATCCCTTATCTAGAGTTCAGAGTATTGAGGTTCAGGGGCAGGTAATCTAGTTGCCCTAGCAATGCTCCTTCTACAATGTTAATCAATGTGTGAAAGGTGGGATCTGTTTTCTGGGATTCATCCCTAGATGATGCAATTCTTGGAAGAAGCCCATCTCTCATACCTGGGAAATCTGGCAGATATTTTGAGTCATCTTGAATATTTATATCCACACCAAAATGGAATATCCCTGACAAAATTATTCTGTCAAAGGGTTGAGTTAAACTCATACCAACTCCAGTTGGGGATTTACAGAAGTGAAGGTCAGGGTCTGTAAAACAATTTGAGCCCTGACATAGGCTTTTGTTGCAAGGGGCTACAATGCTTTTTTCAGTTCAGGGACTAGTCTGCCTAGTTCTTAATAAAGCATTGATTAAGGAAAGGAAGAAAGACCAATCTGTCAGCAACTCTGCCAATTTATGTCAGCAATCTCTGGGCAGCCAGAGAAGATGTGTGATGATTCTCAGGATGGGGTCAGATAATGAGTGGTTTCGGGCCCTGATTAAGCAGGAAACAAAAGGAGAGCCATAACTAGATTCCGACATTGATTAAGCAAGAGGAATTGATGCTGGCACTCTGGGTGCACTTACAGCATTTGCTCATACTGAGAAAATATTCAGGGAGGTTTCCAGGGAGCATATTCCCTTGGGAAAATCAGCTTCTGTGTCTTTGTCAGAGCAACAGTTTCAATAGCCATCGTCCAAAGTCTGAGAGAACAGTGAAAGGCCTTCGAGTTGTGAGTGTAAGGCCAGGCTTGCTTTCAAGAAATTCAAAAGTAAAAGTTATAGGCATTTATTTTCACTAAGATAACCAAATCTTTTCCTTCTGGGACAACAGGCTCAATCAGATACTAATAATTCTGAGAATTTCATTTGGTTTTTTAATTGCATACTAGGATTGCTAATAAGACAGATATCATATTTTTATCAAAGTCTCAAAGGGGACAATAGTTATACAATTTTATCTGAGTGGATTTTCTACTACTGAAAAAATACAAGGAATCACAATATGAAAGAAACCAGAATCAGGCTTGTGGCCACAAAAATACACTTGTATGCTAAGTTGCACCAAATATACCAAAAGCACTGTTAGTAAATATCAAATAGCAATAAGCAGTTTCCTTTATGAGTGAGGACCAGCCCAAGGGATCAGAGAATTCAAAAACTGAAAAATGGTGATGCTATTGGCTGGTTTGAGATATTTGGGACAGCATTTGGAATGAGTCTGTAATCCACAATAAATTTTGACTAATGGAATTAAAAAGGATCAAAGAGATGGCTTGTTTGAAGGGTAAATGGGATAAAAATGAACAATTTGTTGTTGTTCAGTTGTGTCTGACTGTTGGTGACTCTGTGGATCATAGAATGCCGATACCATCTACGGGGTTTTCTTGCCAAAGATACTCGAGTGGTTTGCCACTTACTTCTCCAGTAGATTAAAGCAAACAGATGTTAAATGAATTGCTCAGGGTCACACAGCTAGTAAGTGTCTCAAACAGGATTTTAATTCAGATCTTCCTGACTCCAGACTTGGTGCTCTATCCATTAAGCCACCTAGCTGCCTTCAGTAAAGGAGACAACTATGTGCTAAAAAAACGTTTACAAGATAAATTGGAGGTAGTCTCAGAGGGGAGGAATTAATATTAACAAGGACTAGGAAAGTCTTCTTGCTGAAAGAGAAAATTTAGCTGAGATCTGAAGGAAGCTAAGAGGCAGAGATGAGGAGGAAGAGAGTTCCAGGCAAGAGAGACAGCCATTGAAAATGCTTGGAGTTTGGAGATAGAGTGTTTTGTGGGAGAAGTAACAAGAAATCCAGTATTACTGGATTGCTCAATTTGAAGCTCATTCTCACCAGCACTGATCAACTGAGATCAATTTCTTGGTTCCCACAAGTTAATGAATGAATGAAAATGAATGAGTGGATAGATAGCGTCCCTCATCTCCACTGTCCTCAATGTCAGAATCCTCTCTCTTTGTCAGGGGAAATTTTACTACATTCCCAAAACTGATGAGAAAAGGAAAACCTCCAAAGAAAAAGCACCAAAAGTACTGTAGCTGAGGAGAGAGGGGAATGGTATCGAAGAATAATGTTACTATTCACTGTATATTGTCCTCACCAGATCATATCTAGAGTTATTTTATTTCTGGGGCCCACATTTTAGAAAGGACATCGATTAGTTGGAGAGCATCAAGAAAAGAAATAGGATGGTGAAAGACCTCAAGTTCATACCATCAGTTGAAACAACTTAGAGAGTTTAGCCTATAAAAGAGAATACTTGGGAGAAATGTGTCTTCTGTTACCTGGAAGTGATTTGACATGTTGTTTGGCTCTATAGTGCAGAACTACAAGCAGGACATGGAAATTGCAGACATAAATGTAGGCTTGATATAATGATCAACTTTGTAAGGATTATCCAAATGTGGGATGGGATCCCAGTCTATGAAGGCCTTCCAACAAAAGGTTGGATGTCTATTTATTGGGAATGTTGTCAAGATGAATTCTTTTCTAGGTTGGACTAGATTGCTATGATTTCTTTTCCAATTCTGAAATTCTATAATTCTATGACATGTAATCCTAGGTTTAGGTCTGGAGCATTTGTGTAAGATTCTTCTCATTGGTGGAGAGAAGGATGATTCAATATTGTGCGCCTGTGTGAGAGGCAGAGTTGACTCAAGAGCTTGGAAGAGAAGAAGACTTCCTTTCTCCTTTGAGAAACCACATTCATAGTTCTAGATCCTTTTCAGGGTGAAATCAAGAAAGAAAAACAAAAAGACTAGGAAGCAACAGACATGTAGGGGAC
Organism: Vombatus ursinus; assembly: GCF_900497805.2. Lineage (NCBI taxonomy): Eukaryota > Metazoa > Chordata > Mammalia > Diprotodontia > Vombatidae > Vombatus > Vombatus ursinus. Next base: position 24,560,989 of record NW_020954572.1, on the reverse strand, counting down.
TCAGCACCTTAAATAGTTCCTGATTTCCATCTTGTCTCCTTTTAGGGGTGGTCCTGGCTCAATCCAGTACCAGGTTTGATATTGGTATGGAATGAATTACTTGTAGGTCATTGAAGTTTTTTTGTTTTTTTTTAAAGAAGGTTTACCTAGTCCTAACATAAATAGGATATTCAACAAGGATAATTGGCACTTAGCTCAAGTTGACATGTGACCCCTTGTCTCCATTTGGAAATGCATCCAGTCAGCAGGGCATAGTGGCCCCAGATCATGCTTTATATCCTCTTACAACCAACCGCCATTGAACAATACAATTACAGTGGTCTAAGTTTAAGCATACTCACCCCACAGAAGGAGTGAACTAGGTCCTTAGGGAACCCTGGCAGACATTAGTCCTATCACACTTCCAATAGAGACTTTGCAGAATTTCTCCTTAGGTGAGAATAGGGATTCTGTATCTCTTTGTGTTGAGCTAAGATATCCCATTTCCACTCATATAGCTCATTCACACTATTTATTTGTCTGGTATACTGTAATTTGTACAACTTCTCTGGTTTTTGTTGTTATGTGCTTGGATAGTTTCATTTGTTATTATTTGTGGCCTTTGCATAACATGAATTTGGTGAGAAGGAATAGCCTTCCTACTCCACCACTAAAGCTTTACTGCAATCTAAAAACTGTCTAGTTGAATAAAACCTTCATCATTCTGATTATGGGATAGAGAACTGATACCACTGTTTAGGCCTGGGAAGGGCCAGATAAAGTAAACAGCCACAAAACATTTTGCTGTTGAGTCGTTTTCACTGGCATCTGACTCTCTGTGACCTCATTTAGGGTTTTCTTGGCAAAAATACTGGAGTGGTTTGCCACTTTCTTTTCCAGCTCATTTTACAGATAAGGAAAGTGAGGTAAACAGGGTTAAGTGATTTGCTCAGGGTCACATGGCTAGCAAGTGTCCCAGACAGCATTTGAACTCAGATCCTCCTGACTCCAGTGCCAGCACTGTTTCCACTTTGCCACCTAGCTGCCCCTGCAAAAGATAGGCCTCGATAAAAAGTCATCTACTTGCCATGATAACCTGAATTTCCTACCATTCTTTTGTGTTGATGTACTGTCTTCAGGAAGGCCACACTCAAAAACTTTGTACTATCCATGATTTTACTGGTGTGAGTAGTTCATCTACTGTGAAAGTCTCATTACTAGTTGTGTGACCCTGGGCTTTTTCTCAGCCTCAGTTTCCTCATCTGTAAAATAAGGGAATGAGAGAAATCCTTTCCAGCTTTAAATACAAAAGTTTGTGGAGTTGAACTGAACTGCAATCATTTGACGTGCTTGAACTTAAACTGTGACTAAGACAAGATAGATCTTCTCGTGATTATCGTTGCCAGGAGGGCCATTTACAGCATCTAGGCCAGATCAACAACGAGCAAGCGCACTCGGGGCGGTTGGGGACTACAAATCCTCAGCCAGAGGCAGCGTCTTAGGCATCACCCGGACGACGACGGCGGGATGGGCCGGATCCCGGAACTCGAGACTAGAGCCGACGGCTTCCGGCCGGGATTTTTAGAACGGTACACCGACCGAGGCCGGCGGGCCATGAGAAGGCCGGAGCCAGGCCCGGAGCTGAGCATGGAGGGGGATGTGCTGGACACGCTTGAGGCCCTGGGGTGAGTGGGTTTGGGGGGCTTTCCCCTCGGGGAAGAGCTCCGCTTCGTCTTTTTCTCCGGGCCTGTGCGGGGAATCTTGGGCAGAACCGCTCCCGGGGGTTGAAATGCGCGGGCCTGGGCCGGGAACGGCGTCGACGGGGTTAAATGAGGAGTGGGCGAGGGGTCCCGGCGCCCCCTGGGGTCCAGAGCGAGGCTGAGGCCGAGACCGAGACCGAGGTTGGGGAGGAGTGTGGTGTGTATGTGTGTGGGGTGTTTCTTCTTTTGAGGGGAGGGGGCAGGTCCCAAGCGCCATTGACACCCCTCCCCCCTGGTCTCCCGCCTTTCTCGTCTGTCTTCTTTACGACCCCATTGTCCGGCCGCATCGGGCACGTCCCGCCCCCTCGTGGCGGCCTCCTGCCCAACGGGACGAAGGAACCACACTGGGAGCTCGCGCCTAGCCGCAGGAAACGCCTCCCGTGGAGACTTCCCATGGACGGGAGGGAGGTGGCGGAGGGGGGGGTTTGCGGAGTCACCCGCTCCCCCCCCCGCCCCCCGCGTGTCCAGCAGCTCGGGACCATCCATGGAAACTTTCTCGAGGCCGCTAGGTGGCGCAGAGGAGAAAGCGCCGGCCTAGTCGGCAAGTCCCCAGTTCAAACTCAGCTTGGATGGAATGCTTTCTGTGGGACCCTGGACAAATCCCTGCACCTCAGTCTGTCCCAGTGTCCTCATCTGTAAAACAGGAAATAAAAGCACCTACCTCCCAGGGTTGTTGTGAAGATCAAAAGAGATAATAGGTGTAAAATGCGTTACAGACCTTAAAGCTCTGTAGAGGGTGTCCCAAAGCTCTTAGTGCAGTTTTAACCTTTATTGTTATTAGTATCATCTAGCATTTATACTGAGCGTCCCAAGACCCTTAGTGCGGTTTCGTATTTTATTATTATTACTAATACTATCATCACCTAGCATTTATACAGGTTGTCCCAAAATTCTTAGTGCAGTTTTAAGCTTTATTGTTACTAGTATTATCATCTATCATTTACACTGAGCGTCCCAAGACCCTTAGTGCAGTTTTAAATTTTATTATTAGTAGTATTATCATCACCTAGCATTTATACAGGTTGTCCCAAAACTCTTAGTGCAGTTTTAAGCTTTATTATTATTATTGTCAGTATCTCGCATTTATACTAGGTGCCCCAAAACTCTTAGAGCAGTTTTAAGCTTTATTATTATCATTTTTAGTACCATCATCACCTAGCATTTATACAGGATGTCTCAAAACTCTTATTGCAGCATTAAACTTTATTATTAGTTGGCATTTATATGGGGTATCCCAAAAGTAGACTGCACTAAGACTTATGGGACACCATGTATAAATGTTAGTTATTTTTATTAGAGCTACTACCACCACCACCACTACCACTTTTTCCCTGAGGCTATGGTAAAGGCATTTCCTTGAGTGAATGAACATGGATTTTAAAAAGCATTTATTTAGCGCTTAATCATGTACTAAGCATATAACTAGAAAAGATAAGACAGTGTCTGCTCTCTAGGAGTTCACATTCTAAGGGAGAGACAGTAAATGGAGGGTTCCATCAGCAAATTAGATGAATCAATAGAACTGCTTTATTTCATTTGCTTTTATTCATTGTACAGTGTCCAGCAAAGTTTATCTCCAGGCTGGCACATAGTAGGTGCTTAATAAATGCTTGCTGATTTGACTTTTGCCCCTGCAGTGACAGCACTTGGTCACAGAGCATACTTACTGCTGAGTAGAGGTAGAGTGCTGGTTTTGGGAGTGCTGAAAATGATCTACTCAGCGACAGACTCTGTGGGAGCAAAAGGGTGAAGTTTTGGTGAGGCTGTTAGTTTACTTACTATCTATTGGGTTCTTTCTTGCTGCCTACAAACATGTCCATGTCTCCCCCTTCCTTAAAAAACCCTGGCTCTATCCCACCATCTAGCTATCTTTTCATATCTCTTCACCCCTTCTAGGCTGAACACCTTGAGAAAGTGGTCTACATGAGGTATCTCCACTTCACCTTTTACCAGCTTATTAGCACCACCCCCCCACTGTCTGGCTTCTGACCTCATCATTCAGTTGAAACCACTTTTTCCAGAGTTGTCAGTTATCTCTTAATTGCCAAATCCAGTGGCCCATTCTCAGTCCTCATCCTTCTTGACCTGTCTTCAACTTTTGATACTGTTGATTACTCTACCTCTCATATGTTCTCTTCTTCCTAGGTTTTTGTGACAGTGTTCTTTGCTGGTTCTCTTCCCACCATCTGACCACTCCTTTACAGTTTCCTTGCCTGTATCTTCATGTCATACCTACTAACAGTGGGTTTCCCCCAAGACTTTGTCCTGGGCCCTATTCTCTTCTCTCTCTCTATACCAGGGGCTTTTAACCTGGAATCCACAGGATACATAGATATATTTCAGGATATGTGTGAACTTGGATGGAAAAAATACATTTTTACTTCAGCATAATTGGTTTCCTTTGCAATACTATGTGTTTTATGTGTTTAAAAACATGATTCTGAGCTGGGGTTCATAGGGTTTCACTAGAGTGCTAAAAGGGTTCATGACACAAAAATGTTCACATAAAGAAACCCTGCTCTGTACTTTGTCATTTGATAATCTTATCCACTTTCATGGGCTCAGTTATCATTTTTATGCAGATGGTTTCCAGATCAAGATATCCAGCCTGAGCCTCTCTCCTAAGCTCTAACTCCTCACTGCCAACTGCCTTTTAGGTATCTCTAACTAGATGTCTCATAGGCATCCAAATCCTCCCTTCTTCCCGACTCTTCTGTTATTGTCAAGGGCATAGACTTCCTTCCAGTCACCCAGGCCTGTGGCATCGGTGTCATCCCAGACATCTCACTTGTATTCACCTCACAAATCTGTCTTCACCTCACAAATTGTATTCACCTCACAAATACTCCCCCTTTACCCCTCTGACATGGCCTCCACCCTGGTGCAAGCCCTCATCACATATCACTTAGATTATTGCAGTAGACTGCTGGTGGGTCTGCTTGCCTCAACTCTCCCCACTCCAATCTATCTTCCACTCAGCTGTCAAAGACTTTTTCCTTTTGGCTTGACACTGTCACCCCACTACTTTTTGCCTGTTGTGAGGATTAAATGACATGATTTATGTGAAAGTACCTTGAAAATTCTAAAAGAGCTCTCTGGGTCCCTGGCTTTGAGACTTACCTTGCTGAAAGCCACTTTACTGTCACTTCCTGCAGATGCCTCTGTGTGTGTGTGTGTGTGTGTGTGTGTACGTATGTGTGTGTACCCATTCCCTTCTCCCCTCAGCTTTCTAGCAAGCCTTTATTTATTGTCTTCCCCCAATAGAATTTAAACTTCTTGAGGGCAAGAACTGTCTTGTTTGCTTATGTTTGTGCTCTCCAGCTTAGTACAGTGCCTGGTACAGAGTAAAGGCTTGATAAATTCTCTGTCAATCCATCTATTAATATATTAAGTGTGTGAACATATATCTAACTGAAAATAAGGCCATTAAGAAGATACCATGCCTAACCCTGTATGGTTTCTCAACAGTTATGACAGACACTAACTTGTAAGAAAAATCAAGTATTAATTACTCAGAATTATGTTGCTCTAGTTTTTACTTCTTTATTCTTTTTTCTCCAGGTATGATGGTCCTCTCTTGGAAGAACAAGCACTTATCAAAGCAGTGGAAAGTGGCCTGTCCTCACCTGAATTTTCAGAGCTCTGCATTTGGTTAGGATCTCAGATAAAACCATTATGTGACTTAGAAGAAAGCATTTCTTCAACAGCTGGTATTTCCATTGAACCTCATTTACTTTTTTGTTCAGTTGTAATATGTAGTTAAACCTTTTTTTTAAAAATTGTTTCCTTAGCTTTATTCTTGATTTACAAAGAAGTTATTATTTAATATTTTTAGCATTTGATGATTGGAATCAGTTTGGCTTATTGGAAAATGTGAAGAAGTTTATAACTTTGAGGATATTTTGATTTAGAAAAACAATATATCAAAATTGTTAATCTAGTATAAATTTATCCAGAATTGATGATTATAGTTTATATTCAAAGTAATGTTTTTCAGATATCTTAGATGCCATTTTGGTCTTTAATTTTTAAAAGAGACATAGTCTAAACATGTTAATTCAAAGTCTTTTTTTTTTCCCTAGTTCATAGACAATATAAAACAAAAGTTTGATAAAATTTTTTTGACAGTTTGGAGGACTTCCTGGGCAATCTTTCCCCAGGAATCAGATTGTTAGCTTGTTTGAACTTTTTATACCTCATTTGCTACTGAGCAGCTCCAAGTTTCAATGACAGTGAGAACAGTAGCTACCATGGCTCTATATGTGACATGTTTTTAATGGAAGGACTACTTGTATGTATTGTATTGAATCAAATCTCTAGAAGAATGTATTCTTTTGACTACATGTGGAAAACTTTCTGAATTAACGTTCATACATAGCAATCAACAATCAACATAGCAGCAAAACAGGCTGCTATCATATGACTTCAGAGAATAAAAATGAGCAATTAAATTCAATCTAAGGATTGTACATAACTGAATATACACACAGATAGGATGCAAGTTGTTAATTTGTTGTAAAATTAGTGAATATATGGTGGTGGTCCCACATGGTTTTATGTAACATGATGACAGACAAAATTTTCAAATCATCTCTTTATACAGAAAAGTGTGTTACATGTTTAAAAAAATTATAGTGATTTAATTATGAAAATGCTCATAAGCTCTAACTCGTCAAATTAATGTCTTTATGTTAAATTGTCAAGACAAGCAGCTAGTCATTTTTTAAACAGATTAAAACTTTAATTTTCAGTTGCCTTTACCTAAACTTGGCAGCATATATATGTGAGGATATAATTTGAAACAAGGGGGAAAATGTAAGTTAATAATCTGGAATTAAATATGAGACTCATTTCAATTTGAATTTGAGAGTTGAGAGAGATTCCAGCAACCATCTAGACCACCCCCATCCACAGAAGGAATCCCCACTATAACAAACGAAGTACATGGTCATCTGGCCCCTGCCTAGAGACCTCCAAGGAGATGGGGAACCCTTTACTTCCTGAAGCATTCTGTTCTGTTTTTGGACTGCTTTAATTAGTTAGCAGGCAGCTAGGTGGCACGGTGTTGGAGCGTTGGAGTTGGAATCAGAAGAACTTGAGTTCAGATTTGGCCTCAGACAACTTACTAGCTGTGTGACCCTGGACAAGTCACTCAACCCTATTTGTCTCAGTTTGCTCATCTATGAGCTGAAGAAGAAAATGGCAAACCACTCCAGTATCTGCGAAGAAAACTCCAAATAGGGTCACAAAAAGTCAGACATGATAGAAACAACTCAACAACAACAACAAATTAGTAATTTTTTCCTGGTATCAAGTCTAAACTTGAGTGTTTGTGACTTCCACCTATTACTCTATATTCTGCCCTCTGGGTTCAGACAGAAAAAATTCCTTCTCCACAGTGCAGCTCTTCAGATTATTGGAAACCTGCTATCATGTCCCTCCTTGAGTCTTTTCTTGACTAAACAGCCCTAGTTTCTCAAGACCCTTCACCATCCTGGTTGCCTTTTTCTTGGTAGAATCCAATTTATCCTTACAAAGTGGTACCCAGAACTGAAAAATAACCCAGGTGAAGTCTGACAGGGCAGGGTACTGGGGAACTATCTCCTTTCTGTTCTGGGCATCATTTTCTCTCTTAATGCAGCCCAAGATCACATTATCTTTTTGGCTGCTACATCACACTGCTGACTTACTGAGTTTGTAGTACACCAAGACTCCCAGATCTCCCAGAAAAACTATTACCTAATCATGCCCCCTCATTCTTAGCTTGTGAACTGGATTTTTTTTTTTTTGGTACTCAAGTACAATATTTTACTTTTATTCCTTTTGAATTTCATTTTAAAAAAATCATTCTAATGCCTCTCACCTTATATCTGTCATCCAATGTGTTAGCTACCCTTCCCCAATTTAGTGCAGTTTGCAGATTTTCAGTTTGCGTGTCATCTATACATTTTTTCAAATCATAGATAAAAAATGTTCAACAGTAAAGGACCAAGCACAAATCCCTGGGGTTCTCTACTGGATCCTTCTTGCCAAGTTGACATTCCACCATTAACAGTTCCTCTTTGACCATCCATCAGTTCTGAATCTGTTTCCTTGTATTATTGTTTAATCCTTATCTTTCAATCTTCTTTACAAGAATAATCAGATATTTATCAAAGTTTTTTTTTAAATCTAGGGAAGCTATATTGACAGCACTCCCCTCTTCTACTAGTTTAGTAATCCTGTCTTAAAAGGAAATAAGTTGAGTTTGGCATTACTAGTTTTTGGTGAGCTATTCTTCCTCTTAATAATCACTACTTCCCTGTCTCGATATTTACCAACCATCCCTTAAATGATCCATTCTAGAATTTTCCCAAGAATCAGTCATACTTAATGGCCTGTAGTTTGTAGACTTCTCTTCTATTTTTTGGAAATTGGAACATATTTGCCCTTCTCCAATCTTTCATACCATGTCCGTTTTCTGTGATGAGTCAGATATCACTTAGAGTGACTCAGCAATTACATGTCATACCTCTTTTTGGACTTGAGAATGTAGTTCATCTGGGCCAAATAACTTGAATTTATCATGGATAGCTAGGTGCTCCTTTACTGTGTCCTTACTTGGTATCAGCTCTCTCATAGTAATTTTTTGTTTTGTCATTTTCAGTGGAAAAGTCATTCTCTTTTGCTTAGAAAACAAAATAAATATTCAGCCGCTTTACCTTCTCCTTTTGTTTACTCTAAGCAAAGGACCTATCCCGTCTTTGACCTTCATTTTTCGCCCACATTTTCCTTAGCTTCCTTTGTCAACCTCAATTCATTTTGAGATTTGGCATTCCTGACACTGTCTTTACATTTCATAGGTAATAGCTGCCTTACTGCTTTACCAAGAATTTCAGAGTTCAAAGGGAACTCAGAGTCTGGCTAGCCCAATCCCAAACTGAAAGGAATTTTCTTTTTAGTATCCCTGATAAGGCATCATCCAGCTTCATCTTGAAGACCTGGAGAGAAGGGGAACTCCTCTCTTAGGCAGTGTATCCCACTTTTTTGGACTTGTGTCTTTGCAGCTTCTGCTCCCTTTTACCTGGTTTTATCCTCTGGAGTAAAATGAAACCAGTCTGATCTCTCACCCACATGATAAACTTTTGAATACTTTAAAACAGCTATATTCCCACTAGCTCTTTTCTCCCCTTGGGGAAATATCCACTGGTAACTCCCATCTGATTCTCATATAACATTTGACATGGTTCTAAACCCCAAGTTGCCTTCTGGACATGCTCTGGCCTGTCAGTGGCCCTCAGAATTGAACACAATACTCAGATGTGGTGTTACTGGGCCAGAATATGGTGGAAGTTGTAACTTTCTTTTATTTGTGTGTGTGTGTGTGTGTGTGTGTGTGTACATATACATACATACATATATTTGTGTGTATGTGTATGTATATATGTATATATTACTTTTATTCAGTATATTAGAAGGTTAGATCTAGTAGAAACTTAAAACTTATCCAAGCCCGACCTTTTCTTTATATAGATGATGAAACTCAGGCCATGGATATACAGCTTTTATTCATCATCTTAGAAGGTTAGAGCTAGTAGAAACTTGAAACTTACCTAAGCTCAACCTTTTCTTTATACAGATGATGAAATTCAGACCCAGAGAGGCCTGCCTGATTTGCCCTTGGTTACAGAGTGAGTTAGTAGTAGAACAGAGTCTAGAACAGGACTCCTAGTTCCCAGTTCCGTGTAATTTCTACTAAGTTACATTATTGATAGGATGAAATACTGCAATGCTGCATTAAATTCTCAGCACAGAAAGCCAAGAGACCTACCTCACTATTGAGGGCTACAGCCTACCTGGGGAGCCAATTTATAATACATGAAGCACAGGTATGTCCAATATATCACCCAGTCTAGATGCTTTTGGTAGTTATGTGTTTGTTAAATACTTGTTGGCTCCTCGGTCATTCTTCCTGTCTCAACGGGCCAAAAAGTATTTGTTAAACACCAGATTTGTACTAAGAACTGATTATTCCCTGACAGAAGCAAAGTAGTTAAGTGCCTGGCTCGCTGTCTTCTTCTCCACCTCAGCCCTTTTCCTTGTTTATACACATCAGAATTCTGGCTCTTGGAGTAGAATACTTGTGGTTGGTGATTCCTGGGGCCAAGTCCATCAGTTTCCTTAGTTCCCATAACTTTTAATTCCCATAACCTGTCTTCTCTCATCCTTACCACACACAAGAGTGGCCGTATCTTTGAATGCTACATCACTCGAAGGTATTCCATTTCCATTGCCAAGAATCTGAAATTCTTTTATCCAACCATAATCCCCTGTCATACTCCTAAATCTGTGTATACTTATTATGGTTTCTAGTCCCTCTACCCCTTAGTATTCTCCCAGAACATTTTTCATCTCTGTTCCTGCTTCACTTTTCTTTTTTCTCAAACTTGACACTATAGCTAACCAGTCAACTGTAAAAAGTCCACTACTTTTGAATTTCTTATCCTAGCACCCCTTATCTCTTGCCAGGCCCTGATCTTATATTATTCCCATTGTCTGATTCCTCTGCTTCTACTTTTATGGAAATCATGTAAAAACTGTGTTGTCTAGGTCTACTACATGTTCGTTATCTAATCTCAACTGGTCCCTTGGAGTGACAAGCCAACACTTTTACATTTACTCCCAACAAAAGCTATTCTAAACCTTCTTTTCTTTCTTCCAGCCTCCTATACCACCTCTTCCCCAACTCCCTCAGCAGAAGTCCTTGTTTTGTCCTTTACTGAGAAAATAGAAGTCTTTCTCTTTAAGTTCTCTTTTCTCTCTAAATCTCAAACATTCTTGATATCATCCCTATTCCATTGTCCTTTATTCTAGTGTATGAAAAAGAGGTGGCTTTTTTTAAAAAGTAAGGACCAGTATCCCTACTGGTACCCTGATCTCATCCAACAAAGGGTAATTTGAATAACTTAAAATTATCTACACTCATCCTCACCACCAATTCTCAATCTCCCTATATACTGATGCACTTCCTGTTGCCTTCAAAAACACAGCTAGGTCTCCCTCAAAAAAAACCTCACAGGACCCTAATGTGTCCTCCAGCTATTTCCATAGCTTACCCTGTATCTCCATAGTTACCAGTGATCTCTTAATTGCCCAATATAATGGCCTTTTCCCAATCCTTGTCTTTGCTGACTTCTCTGTAGCTTTGACATGAACTACCTGATCTTCCTGGATAGTCTATTTTTTCTAGGTTTTTATGACATTGTTCTTTGCTGGTTTTCTTTTTACGTAACTGCTCCTTAGTCTTCTTTGCTAACTCGTCATCCCTGTCATACCTCATAAATGTGTATATAGCCTAGGGTTCTGATCTGGGCCCCCTCCTCTCTCTATAGTGACTTCAGCTATCATAGATTCAATTATCATCTCTATTCAGATATTTCCCAGATTTGTTTATCCAGCCCTCGTCTCTCTTGAGCTTGAGTCCTGCATCACTGGCTACCTGTTACTCATTTCATATTAGGTGTCCCATACATATCTCAAAAGTCACATGTGTAAAACAGTTCTCCCAACTCACTGATCTTATGAACTTGCCTATTTCAGTCAGTCACCACTGCTCTTCTAGTTGCTAAGGGTTATAACCTCAGGTTATCCTTGACTCTACTCTCCCTCATACTTTCTCCCTATATAATTAGTTAACAAATCTTCTATCTCTTGTGTCTGACCTATTCTTTCCACTCAAACAGCTATTACCTTAATCCAGTCTCTCATTGCTTAGACTTGGTCTTTTTGCCTCGTCTTTCCTCTCTGCCTTCCATCTTCCACATACATACCTGCCAAAGTGATTTTCTTTTTTTTTTTCTTTTTTCTTTCTTTTATTTATTTATTTAATTTTTGGCATGTGTTTTTAAAATTTTGGGTTACAAATTGTCACCCTTCCTCCCTCCCTACCCACCCTCATTGAAAAGGCAAGCATCTCAATACAGGTTATAAATGTGTAGTCATGCAAAACACTTCCATAGTAGACCTGTTGTGAAAAACTAAGTATATTTCCCTTCATCCTATCCTACCTCGCATTTATTTTATTCTCTCTTTTGACCCTGTCCCTCCTCAGAAGTGTTTGCTTTTGATTATCCCCTCCCCCACTCTGCCCTCCCCTCTATCAACCCCCTGCTCGCTTGTCCCCTTCCCCTCTTATTTTCCTGTAGGGTAAGATAGATTTCCATACCCCATTGTGTATGTTATTCCCTCCTTAAGTCAAATCCTGTGAGAATAAGATTCACTCATTCCTTCTCACCTTCCCCCATTTCCCCTCCACTGTAAAAGCCTTTTCTTGTCTGTTTCATGTGAGATAATTTACCCCATTCTACTTCTCCCTTTCTTCTTCTCCCAGTATAATCCTCTCTCAACCCATAATTTTATTTTCCAGATATCACCCCTTCATCTTCAACTCACCCTGTGCCCTCTATCTATCTATACATACATATAATTTTTTCCCTCCCACTACCCTAATACTGAGAAAGGACTCATGAGTTACAAATATCATCTTTCTCTGTAGGAATGTGAATAGTTCAACCTTAATAAGTCTCTTATGATTTCTCTTTACTATTTACCTCTTCCATGTTTCATTTGAGTATTGTATTTGAAAGTCAGATTTTCTATTCAGCTCTGGTCTTTTCCTCAGGAATGCTTGAAAGTCCCCTATTTCATTGAATGACCATTTTTTACCCTGAAGGATTATACTCAGTTTTGCTGGGTAGGTGATTCTGGGTTGTAGTCCTGTCTCCTTTGCCCTCCAGAATATCATACTCCATGCCCTCTGGACCCTTAATGTAGAAACTGCTAAATCTTGTGTTATCCTGATTGTGTTTCCACAATATTTGAATTATTTCTTTCTGGCTGCTTGCAATATTTTCTCCTTGACCTAGAAATTCTGGAATTTGGCTACAATATTCCTAGGAGTTTTCCTTTGGGCATTTCTTTCAGGAGGTGATTGGTGGATTCTTTCCATTTCTATTTTGCCCTCTGGTTCTAGAATATGAGGGCAGTTTTCCTTGATAATTTCTTGAAAGATGATATCTAGGCTCTTTTTTTGATCATGGCTTTCAGGTAGTCCAATAATTTTTAAGTTCTCTCTCCTGGATCTATTTTCCAGGTCAGTTGTTTTTCCAATGAGATATTTTATATTCTCTTCTATTTTTTTCATTCTTTTGGATTAGTGTTACAGTGCCTTAATTTCTCAAATTGTCACTAGCTTCCAATTTCTCCATTCTAATTTTTAAGGAAGTATTTTCTTCAGTAAGCTTTTAGACTTCCTTTTCCATTTGACCAATTTTGCTTTTTAGGGCATTCTTCTCCTCATTGGCTTTTTGGACCTCTTTTGCCATTTGGGTTAGGCTATTTTTTAAGGTGTTATTTTCTTCAGTATTTTTTGGGGTCTCCTTTAGCATCACTCTCAGTTTTTCCTCTACTTCTCTTATTTGCTTCTCAAAATCTTTTTCGAGCTTTTCCTGGCCTGGGACCAATTCATGTTTTTCTTGGAGGCTTTGGATGTAGGAGCTTTGGCTTCTTTGTCTTCTTCTGGTTGTGTGTTTTGATCTTCTTTTTCACCAAAGTAAGATAATATAGTCTGAGTCTTTCTGCGCTGCTTGCTCATGATCCCAGCCAATTACTTGAGTTATAAACTCTTTGTTAAGGTAAGGGTCTGTTTCCAGTGTGGAGAATGTACTGTTCCAAGCTTCAGGGGTTTTGTGCAGCTGTTTTCACAGATACTTCTAGGGACCTGTAAATTTTCAGTTCTTCCAAGGTGCTATGATCAAGGGCAAGGTATTTACTCCTTTCCTAGCCTGTGCTCTGGTCTATGAGTGACCAAGCACTCTTTTCTGTCTTGGAACTGTGAGGAGGATTTCCTCTCCACCGCTACTATAAGCTCCACCACCAGGGCTCCTCCTTGTCCCAGGACCGCCACCCAGAACTGTGACCCAGATCCATGCACAGGCAAAGCAAGAGAATCCTGCACCAGCAGAAAGATCCCTGCAATCCCCCTCTGATCAGCCACTTGATTCCCCCTCAGTCTGTGGGCCAGAAGCTCAGGAGGCAGCCGCTGCCCCTGGGCCAAGTTTGGGGAATGGGGCTGGAACCCTACTGTGCTTCTCTCTCACCACTGCAGAAACAGACTTTTCCCACTGACCTAAGTTGTCTTTGGCATTCATGGGTTGAGAAGTCTGGAAACCTCCACAGCTGCCTACAATTCAGTCCTCTGAGGCCTGCTCTAGGTTCGCTGTGGCCTGCGCGCCCACGCTGAACTGCGTTCCTCTCCCAGCCTGGTGCCATATACCTTTCTGTTCAACCATCCAGGTTATCTTGGGCTGGAAATTTGTTTCACTGTGTTTTTTTGTGGGTTCTGCTGCTTTAGAATTTGTTTAGAGCCATTTTTTATAGGTATTTGGAGGGGTTTGGGGGAGAGCTCAAGCAAGTCACTGCTTTTACTCTGCCATCTTGGCCCCCCCCCCCAAAGTGATTTTCTGAAAGTACATGTCTGAGCATGTCAGTCCACTTGCTTAAATAAACATCAGTGGCTCCCTCTTGCCTCTAGGATCAAGTAAAAATTCTTTTGTTTGGCATATGGGTACCTGTTGTCTTTGTCAATAGAACATAAAATCTTTCAACAAAGGAGCCATTTCATTTTGTCCTTGTTTCTCTCAGGGCATAGCATGGTGCCTGGCACTTAGTAGGCACTTAATAAATACATGTTGATTAGTGTTTTCATTAGTAGGAAATCCTGCTCTCTACCATGTCTTTCAGTTTAGTTTTCACGTAAGTTGGGATAGTATTTTATTCATTTTGCCTAGGTGGTCACTATATGTTTGATGAATTATTTTTTATCTTTTTCTTTAAAGGAAGTGAAGATATAGAGAGCTTCCAACTTGAGATAAGTGGCTTTCTGAAAGAATTATCCTGTCCCTATTCAACACTCATCTCAGGAGACATTAAAGATCGTTTAAAAAAGAAAGATGATTGTTTGAAACTCTTATGTAAGTTATATCTTACTTAATGTATTTGAGTGATTTGTACTGTTTTTAACCTGTTATTTATATGTGCATACATGCATGTATGTATGTCCATTCACTTACAAACAAACATATGTTAAGTAGTATAGAAGTGATTGTATTTCTCAAAGGCTTTGCAGGAGAGCATTTAAGTACAGGGCAGAGATGGAGTGACTATATGTTGTCCAAGGATAGAGTTTAGACCAAAAGGTGAGCCATGTATTGAAAGCTTGCTACTGAGGTATAGAGCAGTTGCAGGCTTGTTTTGGTGGAATGAGTTATTACCCCCACAGATGAAATTATAGATCCTTAAAACACTTATGTATGTATGTGTTGGTATCTCTGAGATCAAGATTATGATAAAATTTCACTAGTGGAATATGGATTTTTAATCATACTATTGAAATTGGTTTAATTTGTCCTGTTTTAATAGGTAGTATATTTTGGTCACACTTGCATTTTTCTAATTGTGGTAATAGAATACTAGCCAGGATTTGTAAGGCTTTTGATTTTATTTTACATAGCTCTGTGGTAGTTTTTGTTATACTTAATCTCTTCATGTTTATAACTTTGACATGTCATATTTTTAGGTATTTTTAGAGATCTGATAGTAATTAACACAAATTAAAATTTTTTTTTGATAAAAGGCAACTTGTGAGAAAGTGTCAGACTTGGAGTTGGGAGACACTTATATTTGGATTGTACCACCAAGATCTACTATTTTTGAGACCATGGGCAAGTGATTTAATGTTACTGAGCCTTAGTGTTCTCATCTGTAAAATGGCGATAGTAATACTTATAGTATTTGTTTCATAGGGTTGTTGCTAGGATCAAATGAGATAATGTGAAAGCATTTTGTAAACCTTAGTGGAATACTATGTAAATGTCGGCTATTATTAGTAGTACTTTGGGATAAAAGGGAGATGCCATGGGGTTTTTTTTTTATGTATATATATAATGGCAAGAGATTTATTTTTAATCATTTTCTAGACATAGATTTCTAACCCTAGCCATAGGTTTAGAAATTATATCAAAGATCTGTTTAGAGCAAGGGTTCTTAACTTTTTTTGTATCATGGACCCATTTTGCAGTCTGACTAATCCCTTATCAGAATGATGTTTTTTAAATACATAAGATAAAATACATAGGATTACAAAGGAAATCAGTTGTGTTGAAATAAAGATGTATTTTTCCCTTTTGAATTAACAGACCCCCTTAAAATCTATCCATCCACCCTCAACCCCCTTTCCCCCCCAAATCAACTTAGACCCTTCAGAGAACACTTGAGACTGAATGGGAAAGTTACATAAAACTAGTGTGTTTATACTGTGGTAATACATAACTTAATTCCCTCACTTCTGTTGTTTTTTGTTACTTTCACCACTTAATATTTATGTGAAATAGATGTAATACTTTACAGATTATTTTATCTTTGCATACTGACCATTCTTAGTAATGAGAATCGCACTGTAGTTATTGTGTAGTTAGTTAAAATGATTTGTTTGTCCTCTGAAATCTTACTCTGATGTCTCATGGTGGCATTGAGGTCACTCTGAATTTTTGAAGTTTCTGCTAATATAATATAAACTCTGTTAGCCCAGGAAGAGTTCAGGTATGGACCTGGTGGTCCATAAATGAAGGGTTTATTAAGCATGTACTATATGCCAGACACATAGTACAAATTCTCACAAAGAATGAAACAATCCTTAATCTTAAGGGCCCTTCTAGTGATGGAATAACAGCACATAAATAAATAAATGACAAATACAAAGAGAATATGTATAAAGAAATACCAAGTAGACAAATGCATGATATTCAGGGAGGAAGGGCCCTAGCACTTGGGAAGATCAGGAAAGGCTTCATGTAGAAGATTATGCATGAACTGCATCTTGAAGGAAAAGAATAATTCTTTAAGGCTGAAATGAAGAGGAGTGCATTCCAGGCATGGGGCACAGCCAATGCAAAGGAATAGAGATGACAGATGCAGTGCTATGTGTGAGGAAAAGAGGATAGTATTGGCTGGATCACAGAGTATGAAAGGGGACAGTTATGTAGTGAGGCTGGAAAATTGGATTGGAACCAGTTGTGAAGGGAAAAACAGAGAAATTGACTGAGCAGGGGTGTGACATATTCATATCTGTATTTAAGGAAGATTGGTATTTAAGGAAGATTTTTTTGGGCAGAAATATGGAAGATGGACTAAAGTGGGAGGTCTTTGAAGAAAGGAGAACATTTAGGTGTCCATTGCAGTAGTCTCTGTGAGGTATGATGAGGGCCTGAACTAAGAGGGAGGTGATTTAGGAGACTGTTGCAATAATCTAAGTGAGAAGTGATGTGGGCCTGTGTGAGTGGAGAAGTGTTAGATGGAAGAGATGTTATGGAGGTAGAAATGGCAAGACTTTGCAGAACTGATTAGATATGTGAAATGAAGGAGAATGAGGAGTTGAGAATACTACCCAACAAGGTAACAGATTGGCCACAGCAACTGATGAAATCTAATTAATAGTTAATAGAAGATTTATGATGTGTGTCATTGGAAAAAATATCTAAATGGACAAAATCCCAAATGCTTCAAAGTATTGAAAGCAGTTCCTTGTTTCTGTGTCTTATTTCTCAAACTGTAAATTCCTCAAGGGAAGTGATTTTGTCCTGATGTACCTTAGTTATCCTTGTTTTCTTGAAGGGCTTGGCACAATGCTGAGCACATCCTCAGTACCCAATAAATGTTTTTTTAATCAATGAAAGTGAGTACAGCAAAATCTTATTTTCTGACTGATTCAAATTGAGAATGAAATTAGATTTTATTGGGCTTCTCTGATGTATGAAGCACAATGCTAGGCTCTGAGGGGGATACAAAAATGAATTCAGGGCATTGTCCCACTCAGTGGACATTTAGTCTTATGGG
This sequence comes from Vombatus ursinus, assembly GCF_900497805.2. Classification (NCBI taxonomy): domain Eukaryota; kingdom Metazoa; phylum Chordata; class Mammalia; order Diprotodontia; family Vombatidae; genus Vombatus; species Vombatus ursinus. The sequence goes on along the minus strand of NW_020954572.1, from coordinate 24,543,320 downwards.
CTCTAAGGAGGGAAAGATAAAAACATTTATATAACAATCAGGACATTTAAAGAATGAAATAAATTTTCCCGTTTCACTTCATGGAAGTATTTAGTTCATTGTAAATTTGATTTTATATATTCTTTTGTGCATATCAAAACCATTTAGACTTTAAAATAATGACCCAAATAAAGATAACATAATATGTAACATAACATTAATAATTTATTTTCAAATTTCTTGTCTTATATAAGTTACTGTGTTTCAAAAGTAGTCAAATATCATTATTATTACTCTTGATCCTCTTGAGAAGTTGTTTCACCTTTAGTAAAATATTTTTAAGGAACAGAAAGTTTCTGTTCACATATTTATGTTTTTCTATTTTCCTTCTAGTATTTTTGAGTACAGAACTTCAAGCTTTACGGATTTTGCAGAAGAAGAAGCTCAAAGGTTCACAATTGGACAAAAACAATGAAATTTACCAGGAAGTACAAGCTATCTGTGATACCCTGTGCTTACCAAAATCAACCACTTCTGACATTCCAGTTGTGCTAAGTCATGTAGAATCAAAGGTACTAATTTTAAATAGTTCTCTTAAGTATTAAGGGAAAAAATTATAACTACATTTATATTTAAAATCGCATATATATATAATTTATTAACAGATTTACTAATAGAGATCTCATCTCTATGTTGGTTTCTATCCTAATAATTATTTCTTCTACCTTGACAATGGAATTTTCAAACCAGTATTTTCCCCCAGCATGATCTGTAAATTTACACATTAGATAGCTTAATAGATTATTTATAAAGCATTTACTATTTGTTAGGTATTGTGCTAAGCACTAGGATTACAAATATATGCACAATGTATAGTCCTCATTCTCAAGGAGCTTACATTCTTTTTTTTTAATTAATTTATTTTTAGTCTTCAACATTCACTTCTATAAGCTGTTGAGTTTTAAATTTTCTCCCCCTCCCTCCTCTCCTCCCTCCCCAAGAAGTAATGCAATATGATATAGACTCTACATATACATTCCTATTAAACATATTTTCACATCAGTCGTGTTGTAAGGAAGAATTAGAACCAATGGGAGGAACCACAAGAGAGAAGAAACAAAACAAAACAGAAGGAAAAAAAAAGCAAATAGTATGCTTTGATCTGCATTCAGACTCCATAATTCTTTCTTTGGATGTGGATAGCATTTTCCATCATGAGGCCTTTGGAGATGTCTTAGATCTTTGCATTGCTGAGAAGAGCTAAGTCTATCAAAGTTAGTCATCACACAACATGGCTGTTACTGTGTACAGTGTTCAAGGAGCTTGTATTCTAACATGGGAAGACAACACATAAAAGATATATAGAGAGTACATAGAAAATAATCTCAGCGGGAAAGGCGCTAGCAGCTGGAAGAACCAGGAATGACTTTCTGCAGAAGGTGAGGTTTGATCTGAGTCTTGATGGAAACCAGAAAAGCTAAAAGGCCTCTGAGGATGGAAGAAGAGCATTCTAGGCATGAGGGTCAGCCAGTGCAAAGCCATGGAGATAAGAGATGGAGTGATGTGTTTGAAGAACAGCAAGTAGTACAGTGCCCTTGGTTTGTAGAGTATATAAAAATGGGTAAAATGTGAGAAGACTGTAAAGATGTGAAGGAGCCAGGTGATGAAGGGATTTAAATGTCAAACAGAGGACTTTTTGTTTACCATCCCTATACTGATGGAGGAGATAGTGGGGGGGGATATGTCTAAGTGATGTGAAAAAATGAGAAGGGAGAGCTTTCAGTGAATGGTCATAATGAAGTGTGGAGTATGAAACAAAGTTCTCAGCTTAGAGGGTGGGGGAAGAAGGTGCTATGGGAGGTTTGGGGAGGGATGAAAAGGTTTGGAAAAGTCACTATGATGAATGGGATAATCACTTAATGAGGGAGGAGTAGAATGATTGCCTTGCCATAATGGTGGTCAAGTTGAGATTGTGTAGCATAAATTTGTAGTGGGTCAATGGACATAGTTTCCTGATTTCTTCCAGCTCTGTTCAACAGCACAAAAACAGGAGCCAAGGAGACGGATGTCATTCATGATTGGGCTTTGGCTAAGTGTGATGGACAATAGGGCAAGGGGGCAGGTGATTCAAGAATAAGGGATAGTATAGCATTGACATGGTGTTCCCTAAAGGGTCCATATAGGGAGGGGAGAAGAGCATAGCCAGTGCAGGGAAGGTGGTCTGGGAAATAAATGAGGGAAATGAGATCATGATGAGGATGAAGAAAAGGTTTGGGGTTATAAGGTAGAGAGAAAGATTATGATCAGATGAAAGAATTTTGGAGTTCATAATTATGAGAGTAGAACACTTATGGGTGATGGCAAAATGAAAGGTATGACCATTTCTCTGTGTAGCTGAGGTGGTGTTGAGAAGTAGGAATTAAGTTGACTCAGGATCTGGGAAATTAGGGTATTTAAAAGAACATCAGTACATAAGTTGAAGTTTCTGAGTATAAGGGCGTGAGCTGGGGGATGAGAGAGAGACTGAACCAGGCCTTGAATTCATTGAAGAATGAAGGAAAATATTCTGGGGGTTCAATAGATAATGGCCTCAGAATATGAATTGGGTGATAAATGTGGATAGTGTGAACCTCATATAGGGAGAAGTTGCTGATCAGTTGTGGGAGAGGGACAAGCTGGAAATGGCAATAGGGAGCAAAGATTATTTCAATTCCACCATGGTGTCTTGGTGGACCAGGAAGTAAGGAAAAAAATATAGTTAGCCCTGGAAAGGATGGCCAGGGATACAGTGTCATCAGAGGGAGCCAACTCTCAGTGCTCGAAGATGGCAGAGACAGTGAGAAAGGAAAGGGTTTAAGATGAAAGGAAGTTTGTCATTTATAAAGTAGTCATTCCAGAGGGCACAGTGGAAGGAGCAGACAGGTCAGGAATAGGACACTGTGGAGATAGGGTTGAGGTAGAGAGGAGGAGAGTGGGCATTTGGGGATGGGGAATGACATTGGTATATCAATAGTGGGAAGGAGGGAGTTCAGAATCACTACTAGGAATGAGAGATTTAGGCATTTGAGTGCTCTGAGCATATAAGAGTGAGTTCAAGTAGTTCACTACTGTTTGGAGATGAGTCGTTGAGATACACGTGTGGTTATATTGTTTGAAGTCTAGCTTCATGGCAGGTGGTGATGTGTCTTGTGAAACCTCAGGAGGACTGTCTCACTGCAGGCAGGAAGAGGAGTCCGTACAGAAGGCAAAGTGATCTTGTCCTGGGACAGACTGGCACTGGAGAAAGCCTCTGAGGCCAGGAAGTGAGAGGTAGGTGGTGTTGCCTGGACCGGGCATTGGAGGTGTCCCCAGGGCAAGGCCTAGAGAAGGCTATAACCATATGACTACAGGATTTTTCAGCTATTGAAAAGCACTGATGTTCCCTCATTCAGTGCTTCCCTCTGGCCCTCCAGTTTAAGTCAACAAGTATTTACTAAGTGCTTACTAAGAGCCAGACATTATGCTTACTCTAGGGATAAGTAAAGTCCTCAAAGAACTCACATTCTAATGGGGGAGACTACATGCAAATAACCTTGTACATAAAAGGTATATGCGGGCGTGGAGGACAGCCAGTGAAAAGTCTGGATGTGGAGTGTCTTGGTGTCAGAAGGAACATTAAGGAGGGAAGGATTGCTGGATTGTAGAGTAGGGGGAGAAAGTGTAAGAAAATCAGAAAGTTAGAGACCAGGTCGTGAAGAACTTCAAATGCCAAACATAAGATTTTATATTCGATCTTCAAAGTCCTGTGGAGCCACTTGAATTTATTGGGGGACATAAAGGTTGATGTTGTATAGTCTGACCTGCACTTTAGGAAGATCACTTTGGCAACTGAGTGAGTGGAGCATGGATTGTCATGGGGAGAGGCTCGAGCAGCGAGACTAACCAGAAAACTATAAAAGTAATTGAAACGTGAAGTGATGATGTACCCAGGGTAGTGGCTGTGTCAGAGGAGAACAGCCTGTGGTGCAGTCAATCGAGCTTAGACCTGAGTTCATATCCTGCCTTAGACACTTACTAGCTGTGTGACCTGGGCAAATCACTCCACCTCTCAGATTGCTTTTCATCTGTAAAATGGAAATAATAGCACTGACCTCACAGGTTTATTGTGAGGATCAAATGAGATAACATATGTAATGTGTTTTTCAAAACTTAATGTGCAGATGTTGGTTATTGTTATACTCCTCTACATGCGCAAGTGACCTCATTTTATCCTGTCTTCCCTGGCATATTGCCATCTCAGTCATCTGCACTGTCTCTAATCTTCAGTCCCATCCTGTCTATTGACTGCTTACCTACTGCCTATGACCACACCCGTGTCCCTTCTATCCTCAAAAAATCATTACTTCCTCCATCCATCTTTGCTAGCTGTCATCCTCCTATATCTATCAACCTTTTTTGTGGCTGAACTCCTTGAGAGCTGGATACTATGCCTCCTTCCTTCTTCCTTAACTCTCTGTAGTCTGCCTTCCGACCCTTCATTCATCCAAAAGTACTTTCCACAGTTACCAGTGATTTCTTAAATGCCAAAACTAATGGCCTTTTCTCAGTCTTCATCTTTCTTGACCTCTCCGCAGTCTTTGACATTGTCCATCACCCTTTTCTCCTAGATACTCTCTTCTCTAGGTTTTTGTGACACTGTTCTCTCCTGTTTCTGCTCCTGTCTGTAGGACTACTCCTTCTTAGTCTCTTTTGCTCGATCTTCATATCATACCAGCTAACCCTGGATGTCCCCCAGAACTCTGTTCTGAGCTGTTTTCTCTTCTTCCAGATCTCATTACCCCTCATGGATTCAACTAACATTTCTATGCAAATGATTCTCAGATCTCTTTGTCTCTGGTCTTATATCTCAAGCTCTTGACTCTTGAGGTGGATGTCCTGTAGCCATGTTAAACTCTACATGTCTGCAACTGAATGTATTGTATCTCCTCTCTCTCCCCCCGTTCCCCAGCCTTCCCTTCTTCCTAATTTCTCTCTGACTATTGAGGGTACTACCATCCTTCCAGTCACACAGGTTTACAACCTAGGTGTTATCCTTGAATCCACACTTTTTCACCATCCATATCCAATCACTTGTCAAGTCCTATCAGTTCTACCTCAGCAACATCTCCTCTGCCTCCTTCTCTTTTACACTGCCACCACCCTAGTACAGACCCTCATCACCTCAGGCCTGGGTGGTTGCAGTAGTCTGCTGGTGACACTCTTTGCGTCTGGTCTCTCCCCATTCCAGTCTGTCCTTAGCTTAGCTGTCAAATTGATTGCCCTTAAGCACAAACCCAACCATGTCACCTCCTCCCCCTTCCATTAGTTCTGTTGGGCTTCCTTTTGCCTTTCAGATCAAATACAAAATCCCGTGCTTAGCTTCTAAAACCCTAGCTTGGGTCCTTTTGACTTTCCTAGTCTTCTTATACCTTCTTGCCTACCACAGACTTTGGGATCTCCTGGGTGTTCTTTATATAAAATTCTCCATCTTCTAACTCTGGACTTTGCACTGGTTCTTTATACCTGGAATTCTCTTCTCAGCTCTTCCTCTTGGCTTCCTTCAAGTCTCAGCTCAAACCCCACCTTCTAGAAGAAGCTTTTCCTTAATCTTTGTGCCTTCCCTTGGAGATTGCCCACAATTTATCCTGCATGTATCTCATTTGTATATAGTTGTTTGCATGTTGTCTGTCTCTCCTATTAGAATGTGAGCTCCTCAAGAGCATGGTTTTTGCCTTTCTTTGTATTCCCAGAGTTCAACACAGTGCCTAGCACATAATAGACACTTAATAAATGATTATTGGCTTGACTTGAACAAGTAAGAAAATAAGGAAAGAGCAGGGCCACGAAAAGCTAGAGGGAAGAAGGAATCAAGGAGAAGAGGCAATGACAGTGTCAGATGGTCTGCAGAGATCAAGAAAGGAGGAGGGTTGAGTGGTTCAATGGTTGAGGCCATTGAATTTGGCAATTAAAAGAGCATTTGTCACTTTGGAAAGAGTAGTTTCAGTGGAATGATGAATGGAAGCCAGACTACAGAGAGCAGGAGGGATGCAGGCACCAATGGTAGATGACTCTCTCCAGGAATTTAGTTTTAAAAGGGAAAAGAGATATAGGACAATGGCTAGTGGGGGTGGTTGGATCAAGTAAGGGATTTTTGAAGGTGGGGAACCTGGATGTGTTTGTAGGCAGTAGGGAAGCAGCCAGCAGATAAGAGTGAGATTGAAAATTAATGAGAAAGTGGGAGTGATTGAGAAGAACAATCTTTTGGAAAAGTCAAGATGAAATGGGATTGAGGCTGCATGTAAAATGGTTGGCATTGGCGAGGAGAAAAGCTACCTCTTCATTTGAGATAGAGGAAATGGAATGGAAGAATTCATCTGAATAATGTGAGATGACAGGGACAGAAGAAGGGAGAGATCTCATCAAATGGCTTCAGTTTGTTCAGTGAACTTCCTTTAGTGCCCCCCCTTTTATGTGAAACCATTGCTGATCTCCTCTCCTTAACTGCTAGTGACTACCTTACAAAATCACCTTGGATTTAATCAGTTGATTAGTAATTAATTAGCTTTGTACATATTTCATATGTACATATATGTGGTCTCTCCCTATAGAATGTAAGCTTCTTGAGGGCAGGACTTGTTTCACTTTTGTCATTGGTACCCATGTACCCAGTGCCTGGCACATGATGGAGTCTTAATATAAGTTTGTTGATTGATTTGAGAGTGGTCATAAACTACAGCCTTTATATCTAAGTATTAATATACCACAATTGCAGCTTCTCCTGTAATAAACAGAAACTCCTGTGCTTCACAACATTTAAGTCAAATACAGATCTAAAATGTGTGTTAATTATAAGTCATAATTGAGTTCTTGTGGAGAACCAACATTGGTTACTTATTAGGAAGCTAAGTAGGTGTACTGTGGTCTCCTTCAATTTAACATTTTTAGTTAGCTGTGATATTATGGGTTAAGAATGGAAGGTTGTTTTCTCCCCTCAAAGAGTAGGAGTAACTTTACAAAATGGGAAACTATCCAAAGGATAGCATTCATTCATTCTAGTGATAATTTGTATAATTGGACCACTTTATTCCCTGCTACCTTGCAACTGGGTAACTGGCTGTAAACATTTCTTGCAGTTTTGAAACTAACAATTATTTTAGATTGTTAAATATCTACAATTAAAAGGCGCGTGAACCCTGCAGAGGCTCATTTGTCAAAGCCTTTTTTCTTTATGGTGAATTATCATGGCTGTATGACCCCTAGTGTTGCTAAAGAAAAAGAGTGTCTAATTTCCTGTTTTCTAAACTGCATCTCATAGTTTGAATCAGTGGCTGTAAGATCTCTGGCATTTCAGTAGTTTTGAAAACAAAAATCCAATATATATTCAGTGACCTAGGCAAACAGTTAACATATAAGCAGAAAGACTGTACTTCATGAGCAGGGCTCCCCCATGTGGTTAAAGTTTGCATTCATCTTATTGAAAATGTGAAAGCTGAGTGTTTTATGTATGTGAATTATGTTTAATGAGGGGAGAAAAGTTACCTGTCAAAAATTTCTGTAAAACTTTGGTATTAAACGAGTATACAAAGTGATTAGTATGTGATTTTAAAAAGTAGAAATCCAAAATTAATGATAATCTTTAAAACTCCAGAATTTTATATATTCCCTATAGTCTCTCCCCTTAACAGACATTTCTATAATTCTGTATATAAATGGTATCTTTTAGTTATGGATTTAATTTTACAATTCATTAAACTTATCTAATTTTCAGGAGAAAACCTTGAATAAGAAGTAAGATTATTAGGAGTTTTGATGACATATGTTTTTCACATTATCATGTTTTTGTATATTTCAGATGAAAGATATTCTCTCAAAAGTTCAAAATAACCACATAGGAAAACCATTGCTGAAAGCGGATTTAAGTCCAGAACAGGCGGTAAAATCCTTTTCTGGGGGGGGAGGGGTTATGTAATTAAATAAGTACGTATGATTTAATTTTCCAAATAGTCACCCAGATTTTAAAGTGTTACTTGTTTATATAACTTTAGTGAGTAGAACTTTAATTGAGACACTGTGGAATGGTGGATTTTTATTCATAATGTCAATTGTTAGTTAAAACAACTTGTCCTTGAAACATTTTTATAGCTCCTAAAGTGATAATACTGATATTGCATTATATGAACACAAACAAAAAATGCTTGGCTTTCCTCTCTTCTGTAGATTATGTAGGAAGCAAGTTTTTACATGACTTAAGATGTTTGACCAAAGATAGATTTAACACTAGTGAAAAGAAAGAGTTTGCATAGCACTTTAGGCTATAGGCTATAGGATCATGAATCTAGACTTGTAAAGGACCTCCGGGCCATCTAGTCTAATCTCATGTCACAAATAAATTCGGAATATAAGACCCAGAGAGGATAAGTGACTTCCCATGGTTATGTAGGCAGTATGCATGAGTGGTGGGATCTGAGCCCAAATCCTCAGACCCCAGAGCCAGTATGCTTTATTTAAATGATTTATCTTCAAGGCTTATTCAGTGGCATTAGAGAAGGACATTAAATGGGACATAAAGTGAGGTGAATCAGTCTAGATTTGTTTCTTATAATTTCTTATTTGTTACCATTTAAAACTGGTCACTTTTATTATTTAAATATCTTAGGAACAATTGGAAAGGATCAATGATGCCCTCTGCTGTGAATATGAATGCCGGCGGCGGATGTTAATGAAGCGATTAGATGTTACAGTTCAGTCCTTTGGGTGGTCTGATAGAGCCAAGGTAAGAATGCTTTCTCAAGTGTGCCCTGTAGATGGTAGCCTGTAACAGTTCTCTAAGCAGTCTCATGTAAGTATCTATTAATTGTATTTATGGGCTAACAAAATTGCTTGAGTGTTCACCCGCTGGCCATACTCTTTTTTTTTTTTTTAATTGGCAATTGCCATGAATCAGGGCTATTTTATTATATTGTTGCATGTCTAGACTTAGGAAAGCAAAGGAGAATATGTTTATAATACAGGTTAAATTTAAAAATCTCCAATAAGTACAGATTTTTCCAGTGATATTGCCATTAAACATTTAACAGCACAACCCTTCACCCCTTTAACAGTCTGTTAAAGCCTATTGATCCCGTCTCAGAATAAAGCTTTCAAATGCACAAAGTAAAATGCATAGAATTCAAAGGAGATCAATTTTATTAACATGGTTATCAAAATATTTAGAGAAAGTTAAGGACATCAGGTTAAACTCCCTTTTATTTTTCATGTGAAGGAACTCAGGTCCAGGAAAATTAAAGCTGCTATAAATAGTAAGCACAAAAGTAAGATTTGAATCCTGATCCTTTAAATCCAGTTCCAGGGTGGCCCGACTCTTAAATCCTAATGATGATTGCATTTTGCGGTAGTTGTTTTCTTCATCCCTCTCAAAACCAAAAACCTAAATTTAAAAAAAATTTTAAAAGGTGAGATAAATATATGTGATGTAAAATAACTAAAGATGAATCCACACATTAAAAAAGATGCCTGCTATGATTGTAGAGGAGTTAAGTGACTTGGCCAAGGTCATATGAGTACTGATTGGCAGAGCCAGGATTCACATCTAACTCCTTTGACTCAAAATCCAGCATTCTTTTCACTGCACCCCTCTGCCTCCCAAGTCCTGCACAAGGTAACAACCTCATGAAATAACTTTGGAGAACAAATTCTTAAGAGACTGTATTTCCCCTCCCCCTTCCTCCAGACATACTTTGTATTCCAGGTACAGGCAGTGCAGACAGTCTTATGAGCTGTGTTTAAAGGTCCAGCTGTGGGTGTCCCTCCCCCATCACTCCATGCAGTGACTCTACTTGAACCCTCACTTACTCTGCAAGAGGTGGCAGACACTTATTCTGTCCAACCACCACAAAGGAAATGTAGAATAACTAGAAGATATGGATAGCCAGTGCTGGGGTGTAATCAGCTAGAAGGGAAAAGAGCACCTATCCCTTAGGGAAGGAGGGAACTTGCCAAAGTTAATTTATAGTTTTAATGCTATACAAATCAAATTATTAAAGGGATGCTTTACATATCTTGATAAAATTACAATTCATTTGGAGAAACAAAAGATCTAGAATATTAGGGGAAATATTGAAAAAAAAGTAGGAATGAAAGTTGAATAGGAATTCCAGACAAACTAAGTTATAATGTAGCAGTTATTCAGCCATTTGTTATTGATTTAAAAATAGAGATCAGTGGAATAGACTAAACAAAGGAAAATCAGAAATAATGGAACTTAAGACGATGGACTAACAGGAGATATGGTCATCCCCTCCCCCACAACACTTCAGAAAGTTGTAGAAAACACATTTGGCCAAGTCCTGATCAGGAAATCGGGGGAAAAAATCATTCCAAGTCATTTTTCCAGCTCGGGTCAGCATAAAGATGATAGACATGTCTGCAGACATTGGTGTCTAGCTAGGAGTGGCATACAGTACCTATTAGCACAGAAACTAAAAGATGATAGAAGTTGTGCATGAGGTCAAGAAGAGGTTCCAGACCCATACACAAGGTCCTGACCTTATTCAGGCTGCAAGAACAGGTATCAATTGGCAGGTTTGTTGCTTACAACCTACTTCTGAGTCACAGATGCAAGGTGGACTGAGCGGGTCTGCCATACCGTAGAGGTAGAGTTCTGTGGTGAAGCATTGTTGCAACCACTAGGCTGTGTACAGAGCAAATTGAGAAGCAAGCAATAGCTGTGTGACTGACTTCAGGAACAGAGTGTGGTCTTAGTTCCAAGTTGTAGACCAATCTGAAGCCTGCAGCAGAGTAACCAAGGCAGGAATCCCAGAATAAAGGGGAGCCTATAGTTCTGTCACTCTGAATCTGATAGTGGCTGAGTTCAGAGAGACTTTAATGGAGCTCCAAAAGAGACAAGCCCACAGGTGTGGTGTTCAGACCTAAACCCAGGTCAGAAACTTGCAGATTTCAGACCCAGAGGGCTACAGTCAGACCTTTTGCCCTCTATCAAACCATTTTGAGAACACTTAAAACTTGCAGATCAACAGCCCATGTTGTCCCTGAGAACGTGGAATAATACAATACCCAGGAAAGCAGCAGCAGAATCCAAGAGGACACAAGTTTAACCCAGATATTCCCACCAGAAGTACACAGAGCCTGGCCCTGACATAAAGTCAGGAAGTAGACTGGAAGAATGAGCAAACAAAAAGTTCTACCATAAAGAGTCATTATGGTAATAGGATCATTCAAGGCACAGATCCAGAAGAAAATGACTCCAAAATATATATATATAAGAAATGTCTCAAAGAAAAGCACAGATTGGACACAAATTCATTTAGAAATCCTGGGAGAGATGGAGCAAGAATTAAAAAGTTTAAACAGTATTTTTATAAATGAAGTAGAGTGCACAAGAAAAAACTGGGTAAAGGAATCAGTGCTGTGGAAGAAAGGATTGGTTAGAGAATTAACAGCTTGGCACAAGAGGGTATAAAATCTTACTGGAAAAACAAACTCCCTGAAAATCAGAGTGAATCAAATAAAAGCTAATGACTCCATAAGACAACAAGAATTAAAAACAAAGTTAAAAGATTGAAAAAATAGAAGAAAATGTGATAGCAAAAAAGAATTGACCTGGAAAACAAATTGAGGAGAGAGAATTTAAGAATCACTGGACTACCTGAGAGCCATGACCAAAAAAAGGCTATACATCATATTTCAAGAAATCATAAAAGAAAACTGCCTAAATTTCTTAGAACCAGAGGGAAAATGAAAATTAAAAGAATCCACCAGTCACTTTCTGGAAGATACCCCAAAATGAAAATTCTCAGGCACATTATCATCAAAATAAGAAGAAAAAGCTTCAAAGAAAAAATACTGCAAGCAAATAACAGAAAGAATTCAAGTCCTGAAAATCCATAATTAGCATTACACATGAGTTAGCAGCCACAATGATAAAGGAATATAGAGCTTGGAATACAACATTTCCGAAGTCAAAAGTTCACTTACCACTACCCAGCCCAATTGAGGGGGGATGGTGGATCTTTAATAAGACAGTGGCCTTTCAGGCATTTCTGATGAAAAGATAAGCGCTGCATAGAATCTTTGAAATACATAGGAGTCAAGAGAAACATAAAATGGCGAACATGAGCAAGTAATCATACAGGACCGAACAAGGGAATGTTTACATCCTAACATGGGAAGATGATTCATGTGTCCTCTTAGCACCCTAAATCCTCAGGGGTCATGGAGGGGCCTGGGAGTAGTTTTGTTATGCTTTGATAATCTGAAAAGAAGATGGGAAAGGGAGGGGGAAAATGAATACAGTGGGGTGGGTGGGAGAGGAAGAATGGGAGAAATTATATAATTAAATTGCTCCAAGTTATAGACCATACAAACAAAGAGGAGTGGGAGGAGCCAGCAACAATTGAACCTCACTCATCTGAACTGGTCAGAGGAAGGAAGAATACATAGACTCACAGAGTTGAGTACAGAAATTTATTCACTCAATAGTGAAACAAGTGGAGAAGGGAAGGTAAATTAAAAGAAGGATTAGTTCTAATCAAAAGAGATTAGCTAAAGAGGGTCTCTAATGAATTTTAAAAGAAAGGATAAGAAACCTGTGATTTAGCTCTAGGAGAAGGAAAGAGAAGGGCAGTAAGCACAAGCCTGTTGCAACAAATTTAGAGCCCTGCTGCTGAACACAGTCCTCTCTTTAAAAGAGAAGGTGAGGAACAGAAGGAAAATCAGAAGAGACTAGTATGGAGGGATACACAAACTTAATAACCATAACCAATAACCAAAACTGTTTTGCATAAACAAAACAAATAAAGCTAAAAATAGAAGAGAAGCAGGTAAATGAGAAAAGATCTTGGCAATAAATTTCTCTGTTAAAGGATTTATAGAGAACTAATTCAAATTTATAAGAATAATAGCTATTCTACAAATGATAAATGGTCAGAGAATATGAATAAGCAGTTATCAGAGGAAGAAATCCACACTGTTAATAGCCATATAAAAATGTTCTAAATCACTAATAATATGATATATGTGAATTAAAACAACTCTGAGGTTCTATCTCCCAACCATTATTATTGCTAAAGTTCATAAAAAAAGGAAATGGCAAATACTGGAAAGTCTGTGGGAAAATAGGTATATTACTGTTGGAGTTGTGAAATGTTCCAGCCATTCTAGGAAGCAATTTAGGGCTATTCTCAAAAAGTTATTAAACTGTGCATACCCTTTGGCCCAGTGATAGGAGTGCAAAGTCTATACTCAAAATAGATCACATTTATACCAGCTCTTTTTGTGGTAACAAAGAATTGGAAACTGAGGGTGTGCTCATCAGTTGTGGACTGGCTAAACAAGTCATATAGGAATGTGATTGAATACTGTTGTGCTGTAAGATCGATGAATAGTTTAGTTTTAGAGAAACCTGGTAAAACTTTAATGAACTACACAGTGAAGTGAATAGATGCAAGAAAACAATTTATGCAATGCCAACAGTACTGTAAAGACAAACAACTTTGAAAGACTTAAGGAACTTTGATCAGTTCCATGAACAGCTATGATTCCCGAGGACTCAGGAAACATGCTCTCCACCTCCTGATAGAGAGGTAATGGACTCAAGAGTGCAGATTGAGACATATTTTTAGACATGGACAGTGTCAGATTTTACTTTGTTACATGTGTTTATAACAGGGGGTTTGGTTTTCTTGTTTTCTCGATTGGGGGAGGAGGGCTAGGTGTGTTGGGAGGGAGAAAAGGAGGATTCTCATAGATGAAAAAAATGAAATATAATTGGAAGAGTAATGGAATTCAATAATCCAATGTTCAGTAAACACCAAAAGAAGAACTACTTAGTAAAGAGCCTCCTTTTTGGTACAATCTTCTGGGAAAATGGAAAGTAGTCTGGCAGAAAATAGGTTTAGCCCAATGACTTAGACCGTATTCCACAGTAAATTTAGAATGTATACCTTATCTGAGTATAAAGATCATATCATGAAAAAATTAGGAGAGATGAATCATGTACTTTTTATAGTTATGTTTTCTTAATCAAATTAGGTTTTGAGGAAATCAAAAGATAAAAATAGATAACTGATTATATGAAATTGAAAAGCTTCTGCACAATCAAAATTAATGTATCTAGGTTAAGAAAGAAAGTGGTTGAATGGGAAAAATATTTGTCAGATTTCTCAGATTAGAGTTTAGTATTCAGGACACACACACCATTCTTTAATAGATAACTGGTCACAAGATATGAAAAATTCTCAAAAGAAGAATTGCAAACTATTAACAACCATAGGATAGAATGCTTCAAATCAATAATGCTAAGAAAAATACAGATCAAAGCAACTATGATGTTTCACCTCATAGCCAGCAAATTTGTAGTGATACAAATTAGGGGTAATCGGTGTTGGAGGGATTTTGGAGGATATGCATGCTAGTACATTGTAGGTAGAGCTGTGAATTAGTACAACCATTTTGGAAACAGCTTAGAGTTAGGCAGATCAAGTTACTAAACCATCCATACCTTTTGACTCAGATTTCGCTGCTAAATATATACCCCAGGAAAGCCATTCATAAGAAGAAATTCTTGTACCCCAGAATATTTACAGCAGCACTTTTTGTGATATCAAAGAACTGAAAATAAAATGGATGCCTAAACAAACCATGATATATGAATATAATGGAATATTGTGCTATAAGAAACAACAAATATGAATGCTGAGAAGTGTGAACAGACTTAGATGAACTAATGTAGTGAACCAAGCTGAATCAACAACATACACAATAACTATAATGTAATGAAAGAATAATGACCACAAAACAAGTCAGAAATGAATGTTGCAAAATTAAAAGGAACAAAGAGATATGAGAAGACACTTCTCCCACTTAGTTGCAGAGGTGTGGAACATTGCGTATATTTTCAGATTTTTTTAATATTTGATTGATTTTTACTGATCAGTTTTTTTTCTTCTACCTCTTTTTTCCTTTGTTGTTTGGGGTGGATCTTTGGGAGATAGGAGGGGAAGGTATACAGCAGGGAAATAGGTGATAGAAAAATAAAAGTTTTCATTAAAAATAAGTACAAAATGCATTCAGTGTCTGGAAATAAGTTGTCCAAGCCACCCTCTAGACTTAAATACAATTAGAAACTACTCTTTAAAGAAATAAGGAGTGACTTAAGTAATTGGAGGGAGATTTATTGCTTATGGTCAGACTTCATCAATATAAAAATGATGATATTGGTTACATTACTTTGCAGATTAGTTGCTATGGCAGTCAGACTACAAATAATTTATAGAGCTAAACAAAATAAAATCATTTGAAGAAACAAGAATTTCAATAATGAGAGAAAAGTAATGAAGGGGCATTATATGTCTACAGCTCAAGTTGTCATAAAGCAGCAGTCATTAAAACTATTTTGCTATTAGTTATGAAATAGAAAAGTAGATTAGTAGAACAGATTAGCTAAGTAAGAAATAGAAGCAATTGAACTCAGTACCCCAGTATTTGATGTACCTGAGAACATAAAATTACTTGGAAAAGTCCCTATTTGACAAGAACTAGGAAAACTGGAAAGCATTTCAGCAGAAAGAAAGTTTAGATGAATATCTTATATCACATACTACCATGAACTTTTCAAGAGCTACTTGACCAGACTAAAACTAGACTATAAAAATATTAGAAGAGAAACAAGAACAGGTACTTTCCTTAATTATGGTTAGAGAGAGAATGACTCCAGCTTTGGGTCCCCCAAAGACACTGGGGGAAAGAACTCCTCAGACCACTTTTGCTGCCACCATTGGCCTTGCTCCCCAGGCCTTGAGAACCAGTACTTGTATAGCTGTGCTCAGATACATGTGGGTGGCTGCTCCTAGAATGGGTACTAGAAGATCTCCACTTGGAGCAGGCAGATGATGGGTGCTTTCCCCTGAAGCAGGTGGTAGACAAGACTGGAAAATCAGGGGCTGTGGGTGTGGTGGTCCAGGGCAGCAAACCATATCTGCCAGTGTAGGCAGGACTGGTGGGGAGCCACAGTGGAGGGAGCCACACTGAGATTCCCTGGCTTATACATGAACCCAGTCTCACCCAACTCTGCCCATCATAGCTGCCCTCCGGGACCACCTGGAACCGCCCACCCAGGCCTGTCATGCAGCAGAAGAGGCTGCAGGAGTTAGCCAGTGCAGGTGTTCCACAGTGCCAAAGAAGCGGTTGGCCCCAGGTCAGAGCTGCCTATTGGTCCCCGGCTCCAGATAGGTGTAGGGTACCAGGCTGATTGTGAACATGGGCACCGTGGCTGCACCTCTGAATGGACAGCTGGATAGGAGAATTCTTAAAAGTTTTGAGTTCCAAATTCTTTCCCTCCCTCCTTGAGATGGTAAGCAGTCAGAAATAGGTTATACATGTGTGATCATGTAAAACATGCCCATATTAGTCATTTTGTACAAGAAGAAAGAATTCTTAACCAAGTAAAGTATTAAGAACATCACAAAGTATAAAATAATTTCAGTTATATGAAATTGAATAGTTTTTGCACAAAGATAGGGCAACTGGAATAAGCTAGGAAATCATCAGTTAGGGAAAAACCAACTTTGTATCACATGTCTTGTAATTGTCTGATATCTGAGATATAGGGAGAATTAAATATATAATACCAAGAGCCCATTATAATAATATCCATTCTCCAGTGGATATGTAGGCAAAAGATCTGAGCAGTTATCAAGTAAATTGTGAACTATTAATCATATGAAAGATTGTTCCAAATCACTAAAAAGAGAAATAAATGCATATCAAAACCTATCTGAGATTTTATCTCATAAGCAACAAATTGGACAAAGATGACAAAAGATGGGGAATAGTCAATTTTGGATAAGCTTCCAAAAAACACTAATAAATTGTTGATGGAGTAATGAATTGGTCCAGCTGTTTTGGTAAGCAGTTTGGAATCATGCTTTAAAAAAATTACTAAAAATGTCCACTACTCTTGGACTTAAGAAATATCACTGCTGGGCATATAGTTGAGAGAGAAACGGGTCTCATACCAAAATACTCATTAGAATACTTTTTGTGATAGCAAAGAACTGGAAACAAAGGTGCTTGCTGATTTTTGGAATGGCTAAACAAATTGTGGTATGTGAATGTAATGGAATATTTTGTATCATTAAAAAAAAAAGGATGAATATGAACAATTCAGAAAAAATGGGAAGATTTACATAAACTGTTGTAAAGTGAAATAAACAGAACCAAGAAAACAGTATGCTCAATATTTTCAACAGTAAACAAGCCAACTGAACACTAATTATCGTAATTAAGACTAAAGAGTTGAGAAAACGAGCCTCTCTTTCCTTGCTGAGGTAGGGGATTAGGGGTATTGAATATTACATATATAGTCAAATTTGATTCTTGGTTGATATGTCGGTTAATTTCACCAAATTCCTTTTTTTTCCTCCTTTTAGCAATCTCTATTACGAGAGGTGGCTTTCTGGTGGGTGAGGCAGGAATAACATTTGGAAATGAATGTGTTAAAATATGACATCAATGAAAATAAGAATTGAATTTGAAATGGGAAAAAAAATCAGTATTAAGGAAAAAATGCACAATGATAATAAAAAGATAAAACATTCTGCTTTACAACCAGATGTAAAATCCTAAACTAGATACAGAAGCAAAGAAAATTAATCGGTCCTGTTTAACCAAGGGAAATTTTGTGGAAGTAACTAGCACCATAGTCTTCACCATTGTGAAGATACCACTTCCCTGAGGCTTAACTCTTCTGATTGGTGTCTTCTGCCTGGACAAGTGTTTCAGGAGATGCCTCAGCCACGCTTCACTTCACTTAAAATTCAGTTACTCCCATTTGTATTTCTTCTGCTTAGCACAGTGCCTGGCACATAGTAAACACTTTATAAATGCTCTATCCAATCTAAATATTGTTAAAGGAATTTGATGGCATTTGTAATTCATTTTTTAATAGTTAAAAACATGAAAATTCCATTTTCAATGAACAAATGCACCAAAACTTTGCCTATACTGATAATTGTCAAAAATAATAGAACCAGTGTAAATTAAAATAATGTAATGATCATGATTCTGTTTGAAAAATGATAACTTGGTTCCCACATCTTTCACATATTTTGTATCTTATGTGTAACTTGCTTCAGTTTTTAAAAATGGAATTTCTAAATAACTCTCAGGTTCAAGAGCTTCTCTAAAAATTGTACAAAGTTTGGAAAGTCTTTCAGCTCTGTGAAGTGTACTCACTAATGCTTGGCCATGTGTCAGAGGTAGAAGTGAGACTTCTGAATGTGCATAGTACATAGTAATCACTTAATAAATATTTATTAACTGACTGCCCATCGATTCAGGTGAAGGAATGGTTAAGGGATATTCAAGCCTAGCCCAATTTGGTTTTGTGTTTGACATTTCTTATTCTACACTTTTTTTTTTTAAAGTTGCAGAGCGTGTCTTTGCAGTGCAATAATTGCAGAATACAAATGATGTCTATTTTAAAATCTCTGTACTTAATACCCAGTTTTTTTTTTGGCACTACTTCCAATTCATTCCCAATTACCAGTAATATCAGTAGCAGCCATTCATTAAGGCAGGGCATTAAAATACATTTTTTGGTAGCAAGATAATGAAGTTTATTTTTGCCATCCTTCTTTAGCATTATGGTCCATTGCCTAAGTAGCAGTGTTGTTGTGCAACATCATATTGAAGTAAATGTGGCATATCAGAGCATAACTGTCCTTTGTTTTTTATTTTGTTTTTATATGAATCAGCCCCTCCCACTATACTTTCTCCCTTCTTCCCAGCCAATAAAAAAAAAAAATTAAAGCCCTCAATGCATAACGCATAGCCTGGGAAAACAAATTTCTGTATTGGCTGTATACACAATATATATCTCTCTCTGCATTTTAAATTCATCACCTCTCAGGAGGTGAGTAGTGTGGTTTGTCTTCATTCTTTTGGTCTTGTGGTTTTGTCATTGTTGGCCTGTATTCTGAAGCCTTTCTAAGTTGTGTAATTGTTCTCCTAGTTCTGACTTTATTCTATATCAATTCATAGAGATATTCCCAGATTCCTCTGAAATTGTCCATGTTTGTCATTTTGTTGTTGTTGAATTGTTTCAGTTGTGTCTGATGCTTTATGACTCATTTAGGGTTTTCTTGGCAAAGATATTGGAATGGTTTGCTGTTTCTTTCTTCAGTTCATTTTACAGATGAGGAACTGAGGCAAACAGGGTTAAGTGACTTCTCCAGAGTCACACAACTAGTAAGGGGCTGAGGTCAGATTTTTTGGGTGGGGGGTGGGGCTAGGCAATGGGGGTAAGTGACTTGCCCAGGGTCACACAGCTAGTAAGTGTTATGTGTCTGAGGCCGGATTTGAACTCTGGTCCTCCTGAATCCAGGGCTGGTGCTCTATGCACTGCACCATCTAGCTGCCTCCTGAGGTCAGATTTGAACTCAGGAAGATGAGTCTTCCTGACTCCAGCCCTGGGTCCCTTTGTCATTTCTTATGGCATAGTAATACTCTGTTACATTCATGTTCCTCAAAAGGTGGATACCCTTATTTTCCAGTTTTTGACTATCACAAAAAGAATTACTGTAAATATTGTTATACATATAAATCCTTTTTGTCTTCTTTGAGGTCTAGGCCTAGTAATAGTAGCTGAGTCAAATGGTAGAATAGTAAATTTTGAGGGAATAGTTCCGAATCCTGGACCAGTTCACAGTCTGACTAACTGTCCACTAATTCCCTTGTTTTCCTGCAGCCCCTCCAGCACTTAGATCATTTTCCTCCTTTTTCATCTTTGCCAGTTTGGTGGTTGTGGGGTGAAACCTCAGAGATCCTTTGATTTACCTAACACTTACTTCCAAGTAGTTGGAAGAAAAATACTGAGGTGATTAGAACTGAGCTTGAGTCACAAGATTGCTGTGGGTAAGTTTTTCAATGTAGTGATGAATTTATTATGAGACAGAGTTGGACACAACCGACTATACCTGGTGTTGCATGTATTTTGTTCTGATGGGAGCCCAAGGTTTATATAAGATTCTTAGACCTGTTTTGCCTTATCCGCTTAGCAGGTAGCTGATGCTTGATTCTTTTCTGTATATGGCCGGGCTCAACTCTCAGGTTAGCCTAGTGAGACTGGTCATCCACCATGTTATGGACAGTGCACCCTTAGAAGAATTGTTGGGACTTAGAAAGAAAATGTAGTAAGTATACTGTATAAGCTCTGCCTTCAGAGAATTTATTATGTGTAATGGAAATTATAGGAAAGATCTAAATATGTGAGGGCACAAGACTACTGTGTGTACCTGGTTTGTGGCCAGTAAAAGACAGTTTTAATACTTAAATGTAGTAATTCCAGGGCAAGTTTTCAAAGATGAACCATAACTGAACATTACACAAGAGAAATCACCTAAAGCGGATGGGTTTTGATATTTTTGGGAGCATTGGATTCATAGAAGGACCTTTTGGAGATCAAACTGCAACACAGACTCAAAGGTTGGAACCTGAGTTTCTACATTGTTCCATGAATAATATGTCAAAGGTACCAAGTGAAATGTTGGTGTGATCTGTGTCCTTATCTTGGCCTTTTCACAATGGCCTTGATGTTCCTCTCCATACATTCTTTCCCTTTTTTTCCTTCTTTGATCTGAATTTTTACACCCTTTCATTTACTTTCTGGAGTTCATAGAACTTGAGCTTTCACTTTTCTGAATTGTCTCTCTGTACTTTCTTTTTTCATTCTGTTTCTTAGTTATGCCATTTTTTGCTCTTTTTCTCCAACTAGTTAAAATTTTTAGGTATTGTTTCAACTTATCTTTTCGCAACTTAACTTTTTCTATTTTTATTATCCTGATTACCTTCTTCAAGCACATGAGTTCCAAAGCCATTATTTTTTTCCCTTTATTTTTGTTCAGTCTTTGAACCTGCTCATGTCACTCCCTAGCTTAAAAGTCTTGGTTTGCTATTGCTTCTATGATAAAGTACAAAATAGAGATTATTTAAAGCCCACCATAGTCAACATAGAGGGAGCTAGGTGGTGCAGTAGAGTACTAGACCTGGAATTAGGAAGCTCTGAGTTCAAATTCAGACCCAGATACTGGTTATGTCTTACATACTTCGGCCATTCACTTAACCTCTGCTTGCCTCAGTTTCCTCATCTGTAGAATGAGATAGTTATGTTATCTTCCCAGGGTGGTTGTGTCAAATGAGATAATATTTGTAATACTGTCTTTAAATCTTACAGCCTTCTATAAATGTTAGCTATTATTTTTATTAAACCTGCCACCTACATTTCCAGATTTCTTTCGTAGTATTCTTATATTCTGTTTTCCAGCCATAGAAATTTAATAGTTATTCTTTAAATTTGATGTTCTATCTCTCACCTTTGTGCCTTTTTATAGTCTGTTCCCCTTCCTTGAGTGAATTGTGCTGCCAGAGCCTCCTATCTGCCTCTCAGAACACTTTCCTTCTGTGGAGGCTCAGCACATCCTTGTAGCCCCAGTTGTGAGTTTCTTACATTATCTTTATAGGTATTGTTTCCTTCTTTTAGAATATAAGCTCTTTGAGGGCAGATCTGTTTGGTTTTTGCCGTTGAATTTCCAGTGCTTAACATAGTCCCTTGCACATAATAGATTCTTGATAAATGTTTTATGACTTGAATAAGTGGGTTGTATATTGCATTTTAGAGAGTTTCTTTTTGTTTTTTTGTTTTTTGGGGTTTTTTTGGCAGTTGGGGTTAAGTGACTTGCCCAGGGTCGCACAGCTAGTAAGTGTCAAGTGTTTGGTCTGAGGCCGAATTTGAACTCAGGTACTCCTGACTTCAGGGCTGGTGCTCTATCCACTGCGCCACCTAATTGCCTTTTTTTTTTAATTGCTTTGTAAAGTTTTCTAATATGTATAAATAACATTCAGCATTGTTTTAACAGTGTGTTGCAGTAGAAAGTTCTGGGTGGAGTCAAGAAGCATCAATTATAATTCTCTATCTGACATTTACTGACTGCTATTTATTGGGCTAAGTCTCTTAATCATGCTGATGTTTGGATTTCTCTCAACCATAGGTTTACATAGTTGTTCTACCTGCCTCATAGGGTTGTCAGGAGAAAATTGTTTTACAAATTGTAAAGTTCTTTGGAAGTGAGACCCTTTGTTTTCGTTGTGTTTTTTTATTTAGCAGTTCTTGATTTAGCTCAAATTTAATTGTTCCCAAATATTTTTCTACTTTTTTTCCATTTCCTTTAATATAAATTTTCTTTTTCTTATCTGATAATTGTATTATTTTGCTTTGGTTGACATTTTTCCTAATTTTTGTCATTTAGGTAAAAACAGATGATATAGCAAGAATATACCAGCCTAAGCGTTATGCATTGTCTCCAAAAACGACAATTACACTGGCCCATCTTCTTGCTGCTCGCGAAGATCTGTCCAAGATTATTAGAACAAGCAGTGGTTCTACCCGGGAGAAGACAACATGCGCTATTAATAAGGTTTGCTCTTTAGTTGAGATTTGCTGAGTGTAGAGTCTAGGCTGGAAGTATTAGAGGGAAGTTTTTGTCCCTTGGTTATGTTCACAGATTTTCTTCTTTCCTTTATTCAAAGCCTGCTTTTGGCTCTGGAAAAGAAAGTGCTTCAGCACATCTATGCTTGGTTAGAGATGTTTTTTGATCAGTTGTATGTCAATAAAGAGTTGCTGATGTTTTTTAGTTATGGCCTTCTTCTCTTTCTCCCTAAGGGACAGCCACAGATACAACTTCAGTGATCTTTCCTATTCTTTTGGAATTATAGTCAAGAAAACAATAATTTTTATAGTGGCTTAGCATTTCTTAAATCATCTCATAATTAAGAATTTATAGACATTGTCATAAACATAATTACATGAGCATTTCTTAAGGAATTCACAATGGAGATTTTATTCCTCCTCTTTTAAAGCTATTGATACAGGAAAATGGTTCTTTAAGAAATTACTGCTAAGGCGTATTTTTTATTTAGAATTTTTTTGTTGTTGTGTTAATGATATTTTACTACATAAGCTTTAGAACAATTTAAAATAGTTTTTTTTTGTTTTTGTTTTTTTTTGCTTTTTGGTGAGGCAGTTGGGGTTAAGTGACTTGCTCAGGGTCACACAGCTAGTAAGTGTCAAGTGTCTGAGGCTGCATTTGAACTCAGGTCCTTCTGATTCCAAGGTTGGAGAGCTATCCACTGTGCCACATAGCTGCCCCATGATTTAAAATAATTTTGAAATAAATTTAATTTTGAAATCATTTTAGTTTAAAACAATTTGGTTTTTAGCTTCATGGCTGAATCAATACAATTATTGTAATTTGTTTTTCTTTAACATTTCTTACTGTTGGTGATATGCTTCTCAGTGGAAAAGAAGGAATTGATATAAATTTATTCCTTTTTCTGATTCAGACTTTGCTTTTGCTATTTAAATAATTTCTTATGGTTAGAATTTCTTCATTGTTCAACAAATATTTTTATATTTGCCGTGAATAAGGCATATAAGGCACTCAGTTAAGAACTGTGGGGGATACAAAGGCTTATAAGACAGGGGCCTTGTGCTCAATGAACTTTAAAATCTAGGAGAAGACAAGGTAAATACACATTAAAAAGATAATTCACACATACAGGCAGTGCATATTATGTAGCAAATAAATGTTTCAAACATTAGGCTGGTCAAGGGAGTCTTCACAGAGAAAACAGAACTTTGAATTGATTTTCAAAGATATACACACATCTGTGTATGTATATATTATATGGGGGAAAGGAGGAGAGAAATTATTCCAGATGTAGGTAAAGGTTTAAGCAAAGGCAAAGAGGTAGGAGGATAGGTGTTCCTGATTGCTAGTCTATTTGTTTTTCTGATCTGATTATATCCACATGTATCAAACTGTTCTGTAATAACGAAGTGAATCTTTGTTTGTTTTTAGTGATCTGTACTAGGGCTTTCTTTCATTTACACTTGCTAGATCATAAAAACAGGAATCTCAAAAACTGTATGTCTCCCCCAGTTTCTCGAGTACTCTGTGTATAGTAAGCGCCTTAATAAATGTTTTGAATTGAATTCATTACCATGATTCATCCAAAGTTAACTGCTTAAAGTAATCTATAATTCTTTTATGTAATTTCTGTGTTTATTAAGCCAAGCCTCTGTGCTATTGGCTAGAAATACAATGGTAAATATGATAAAGGTTCTGCTTTTAAGGAGCTTATCATTTGATAGGAGAGATAGGCTATATACATAAATAAATGTGATACAGTGAACAATGGGACAAGTGCGCAGGAAAGACCTAGGCAAAATATTTTGAGAAGTTTGAGGTAGGAGAAGTTACTTGCTGTGCCATACAGATGATGATTGGTTGTAGTTGGGAATATTTAGCTTGAGGAAGAGAAGACTTGAGGACAACATAACAGCTGCAAAGAGGTTAATTCAGGTTTTTTTCCCAAGGTAAAAGTTCTTAACAATCCGAGCTGGTGAAAAGTAGAATGGGCTGCATTGGGGTCTAGTGGATTCTTCAAGCTGAAGATAGTTGACCACTTACGTACATTATAAAGAGAATTCTTTGTTAGGTATAGGATGTGTTTAGATGCTTTCTGAGGTTCCTTCTAACTCTCAGATCCTGAGACATTCACCTAGGAGTGGGTTGGGATTATTAGGAAAGTCATTGCCAAAGAGGCAGTATCTCATCTGGGCTTTGAAAGAGGGGAAGGACTTAGTAGATGGAATTGGGAAGAGACACTATTACAGGATGTGCAAAATCAGTGGAAGTATGGAGATAGAAGAGGACAGGATAAGAATGGGACAGAGATTAACACAGACTTGCTGTAATATAGTACAAAGGAGAGTAGTGTGGGATATGCCTGCCTAGGAAGTTTGGAACCACTTTGTAGAGGGCCTTTAGGCACTTTAGGCATTAGTCAGTGGAGAGACAATGACGTTTATAAGTAGAAGAATGAGTGACGTGATCAGAGCAATAATTAGAAATTGCACTGTGACAGTGTGTGGTTTGGAAGAGGGAGGATGGAGGCAGAAAGACTAGTTAGGAGGCTTTTATTTTAGTTTAGGCCAAGAGGAAATCAAGCCTGAACTAAAGTAGAGAATAGAAAGGAGGGGGAGATTCAAGAGATAGAATCATCAGGATTTGGCAGCTGATTGAATGTAATGGTAAGGGATAATGAAGAGTAAAAGTTGACTTAAAGGTTATGAATTCTTGTGACTGGAAGGATAGTGTTTCCATGATAGAGAAGTTAAGGGGAGAGACATCCTTTGGGGAAAAGATAGTTTAATTTTGAACAAGTTAAGCATATCTGACAGGTCATTGGAAATATAGAAACAGCTCTGGAAAAAGTTTGGATTTTGGAAATGAGATTTTCAACTTTAATGCATAAAGGTAATAACTGAAGACATAATAGATGAAATCAACAAGAGGAGAATAGAGAGAGAGAGAAGACAAGAGGGCCAAGGATAGGAACTTGAGGGATATCTGTCAACTATACAAATTGCTCCTTTTACTTTATTATTTTAGTGGATTTGTTCTCATGCCTTTCATGATGCAGGTCATAACTTATCCACGTGTTCTTATTCTATGCAGTTCAAGTCCACATTTTCCCGTAAGTTCTCTTTATAGGATCTACTCAGCATGCCGGGGAGGGTGGGGTATCTTCACATCATTCTCCATACTCTATACAGGGACAGCTAGGTAGCCCAGGGCATAGAGTGCTGGACTTAGCTTCAGAAAGACCTGAGTTCGAATTAAGCCTTAGACACTTACTAGTTCTGTGACTGTGGGGAAGTCACTTAATCTCTGTCTGTCTCAGTTTCCTCATCTAAAAAATGAAGATAATAGTACCTACCTCCCAGGATTGTTGTGAGGGTAAAATTAGATGTTTGTAAAGCACTTTGTAAATCCTGTGCTTAACAGAGTGCCTGACACATAGTAGGTACTTAATAAATGTTTATTGACTCTGACTATTCTGTTATTATCAGAGAAGCACTAGAACTGTCCCTGTCCATCTGCCACCCTTCATTCTTGTTTTATGACCTGCCCTCTTCCTTTTCTAATCATACATTTCTTAGATGATAAATGTTACTAATCAATCAACAAGTACCTACTATGTTCCAGGCACCTACCAGTTCTTTTATGCAAGTCACCATTGTGATTATGCTGCAGCTCACCTTAATTATCTGGTTGTTTGGGGTCACCTGAAGTTTTTATTCATGGATTAATAGCTGCAGATTGTCAGAAAGATTGATTTCTTTTGTCAGCTTGGAATTTTTGAAAGGGCTGTGAAATTTCCTAAGTGTAGTCCAGTCAGCTTTCTTCCTTTCTCTGGTTCTTGATGCAGTTCATTATCCTTTTGCAGTTTTATCTAGGATATGTGTCTGATGGACTATTTCAATGGACTACCCATCCAACCTGGGTATCATTGCCCTGGACAATAGGCATTCTTTGTTGATTTGTTTTTTTTCTGTATGGATTATTAGGCTCCCCTCTCGTGAATGGTTGTGGACATCATTGAGGAGTTTCTGTAGTATTCTGAGTCCAAATGCAAATAGTAGTATCTGGAGAACCTCTTTTTCTATGAAGGATCCTTTTTTTAAAGCATGTGTACCCTGCATGTGAGATCCTTCTTACAGATTTTGTGAACAAAATCTCTCTTTTTTATGCCTTGCTTGATAGTAATAGAAGATCATTGAACACAATTATCCCTGTGGTCATACCTATCAAGGAATCTTCTTGTAGGGTCTTGACATTTGCATGAGAGACACTTGTTGAGGGAACCACCATTCAGGTTACATTTGCTCTCCTGAATCAAATTTTTTAATAAACCCAAAAAATGAGCTTTCCACACTTTTAAGTCACTTGTATAACTGTAAAATTGCGGTCTGCTTTTAAAAATCATTTGTAAAAACCTTTCTGTTACTTTCTCTTAATATATAAAACTTGTTACCTATACAGATACTCTTGAATGTGCATGAATTACTCTCAAAGCTTTTATAGAGATAAGGAAGTGGTCATGTAGATCTGTAGTTAATGAAGTCCTCTTAATCACCTTTTTGGAAGAGTAATACTGTGGATTTTTTCCTAATTGATATTTCTGCCTCTTCAAGATGTCTTGAAAATTGATCCTTCTCAATGCTTTCAGAATTGTCATCTCCAGCATGGATTTCTACTCTTTGTGTTTGATCTAATATACATAGTTTTTAGTTTCATTTCCAATTCTTCATATATAGCATGTTGGTTACAGCTTGGTGTGTGAGTCTCCTTTGGATGATTCCAGTGTCACTAATCATTAGTTTCTTAGTGTTGGCTTTGACCTTTGTTTTAATGAACTGTTGGTCTGACAGATAGCTGATTATCAAATGGCTCTTGCATTTATAAAAAGTAATTTCTTGCCTGTTAAAATAGAGTCACTTCATTTTTTTTGGTGATGTTCATTGCTAACCAAGTTCTGTACCTTTGGACTCTTTTCTTAAAGTTTTCATGATATAAGGTATTTATAAGCATTTGGTCTCTTTTGTTTTGTAATCTTGAACCGTATTTTCCAACTGTTTTCATCAATCTCCCTTGTGCCCATCCTTGTGTAGAAGTCACTGAGTATCAATATATCTGTTTACTTTCTCCCTTTTATGACTTCTTTTCTACCTCTTTATTCTCTATCATAGATGTTGGCCTATAAGCTGCATTTATTTTTATGGTCATCTTTTTGCTTGTGCTTATCGTAGTTTTTGTTTTATGATAATCAATAACCAAAAGTCCCATGAAATATTTTTTGCTTTTGAAATCAATTCCAGCTCCCTTATTTGGGGAACATATGTAAGAATCCTCATTTTTGGAAGACAGTTAAGCATGTTTGAAATGAAAGGAAATAAGCAGAGTATCTTAAGTAATGGAGATATTTTCCCTGGCAAAATATCTTAAATAACAGAGACATTCTACCCCATTATTCTGTGTGACAAGTTAGAAATAAAACCACATTCTGAGATTTATCAAGTCAATATTTGTGTGTTTAGTATTATTAATTTATATTGCCTTAAGTTTCAGGATAATCAGCATCTTAAATATTTGTTTTTTTTTTCTTTATCATTAAAACAAAAAACTTACAGAATATTTGAATACTTCAGAAGTTTAATTTTTTCCTTTTTTTCACCATAAATTGCAGGTGCTGATGGGAAGGGTTCCAGACAGAGGAGGAAGGCCAACTGAAATTGAACCACCACCTCCTGAAATGCCTCCTTGGCAGAAGAGACAAGAAGGCGGAGGGAGGGGTGGTTGGGGTGGAGGAGGTGGTGGAAGAGGAAGTGGGGGTGGGGGTGGGGGTGGCCGGGGTGGTTGGGGTGGAGGAGGTGGAGGTGGTGGTGGAAGAGGAGGAGGTGGTGGTGGTGGTGGTGGTGGTGGGGGTAGTGGGGGTAGAAGTGGTAGTTTTCAAGGGAGGGGGGGAGATTATGGTGGGAGAGGGGGTTATGGTGGGAGAGGGGGTTATGGCGGGAGAGGAGGTTATAGTGGGAGAGGGGGTTATGGAGATCCATATGGAGGAGGAGGGGGTGGTGGTGGTGGATATCGAAGATATTAGAAATTCCATTATAGATAACTAGATGATGCCTGTTTTCTAGTAGAAGGATGTGTTCGGTACTTTTAGGCATAGTATTTTAAATAACAGATTTGAATATGCTCTATGAAGTATGCACCCTTTAGACCTCCTGATACCATCACTGTTGAGTCTGGTTAATACATAAGAGCATTGTTTTTATATTGGATTTTGATCTCTTAAGGGAAGTGGTCCCTATACTCCATGTATCCTTGAGCGTGTTGGAGCTTTTTTTCCAAAAAAAAATGATGATGAGAAAGTAAAACAAAAAACTTTTTAAAAATGTAAATATTTATTACTACTAATCTTAGATTATGGGAAGGGAAGAATTTTAGTATTTTCCTGGTCAGAGTTTAGACTCTAAAGTACCTATATTTTATTTAAGTTTGTTTCATAGAACTGACCCCACTTTTCACATAGATTGTTGGCTTCATCAGTATTTTTTGTACATCCTTTGTACATCCTTCTGTACATCCTTTTTGTTAATCGCCACCCCCCCCTTTTTTTTTTGCCTGGGAATAAGTAGTCAAGGGGTCCAAAATGGGTTTATCTAGTTTTGCTTTTTCTCTACAGGAGGAACTCCATTTCATCTATATTTTTGCTGGGGTTCCTTCTCTATAGTCCAAACCTATTTGTACATATGAAAAAATAGCAGGTTTTTTCCTCTCCATAAAATTCCTCCCTAGCATTTTAAAATCATTTTCTGATTTGAGTTTAAAATCTTTAGAATTTTCTTATCTCACAAAACAAAGTTGAAATGAAAATTATCTTAAATTGACAAAAGTTACATGTACTGTCTGTGTATAAAAGTATGAAATATCTTTCTTTGGTGGAAAGGGAACAAGCCTTCAAAGAAAATAATCATTTTTGCCCCACTATTAGCCTTAGAATATATGAAAAGACAAGCCAGTCTGTCTCTTGCATTTTTAAGTAAGGAATTGATTGGGCTGAGCCTCTAGGCCAAATTACTTTATCTGTTGATTCTTTAATGTTAAATCTGGCCGGAAATTATATTGGATTGGTAGATTCACTACAGATGGACTGAATGGATTCATGGGTAGTGCTACTTCCTGAAGGAAAGAACTTGTTTGTTTTCTGTAGTGGTTTGGGTGAGGTAGTAGGTTGGGATAGCTAGCCAGGGAGTTAGCTTGGCATCTCTGCATTCGTGATTAGAACAATGGCCTGGTAATCTAGAATCCAGAATTCTAATCTTGGCACTATTTCCTGGAGGATTTGAGGGGTAGAGCAAATGCTCCATCTCTTAGAAGAAATTTCCATGTATCATATGGAGATGATAACACCCTACTACTTGATTCACAAATAATGTGAACATTAGTGAAAAAATATTGTAAAGTCTTTTGGGGGCAGTCCCTTACATTCAAGGAGCAAATGGGGAATGATAAATCTCTCCTAGAAATGGGATTGGGCTGTCCAAGTATTTCTCAGGCAGGTTGTAGAACTGGTGTCCCAGCATATGCAGAACAACTTTTCAGTCTGTCTAATTCAATAGATACGTAAATAGGTTGTTAACCAGAGAAGTGATGTGATTTCTTGTTGAGCAGTTTTTCAAAAGAAGCCATGGGGTAAAAATCCTAAGGAAATGAAATAACATGAAAAAGGGGGATTATTCTGTATGCTGCAGTCTTGAAAATGTATTTTCAAGCCAACCCTCTGAGACACGATACTTTCCAGAGGGAGGGAAAAATGTAGAATTTTTTGATTGATATTTGTGAATATTTGTTTAGGGTATTTTTTGTATGTTTACATTTAATGGACAAAAGCACTCAAATTCTCATTTGTGACAATAGAAAAAATTCTTTCCATATTTAAGAAAACACCTTTTAGTAACAGCTGTGAACACTGAATAAAATACTGTTTTAAGTTTTGCTTGTGTTATTTATATAGAATCTGACAAATTCCTCTGTACCAAATGGTTGTCACCTACCCTGAGTAAATCAGAAAGGACCACTTGAAAAAATAAAAATAACTTTTCAAAAATCAGAGTTGCTTTTATCACTGAATAATACTCCCCCCCCTCAAAAAAAAAGTTAGCTTTAAAACAACTTCATCTTTCTTTCATCTTTCAGAAGTCTGTCTGTCCAGGAGAGCATAATACTGTGTGGAGACCAATTTAGATCTCAGTATCAAAAGCCTGGGGGAAGCATGGGAAGTGAGTGACATGTATGCTTTGGTACTTAGCTTGCTTTCTCTTGTGGGCAGGTCATCCACTCCCTTGCGACTTAAGTTTCCTTATCTGGGAAATGACAGGCTTGGATTAATCTCTAAGGTTCCTTCCAGCTCTTCAATGGATTTTTTTAGCTGTCAAATTCCTAGCTTACTAAATATGTCTGTTCAGAGTAAGTATAAATGTAAATGATCAAGGCTAACCATTGTTTCGAGGTAATCTCTGCTATTCTCTTTTTACTTGTATAATTAAATTGCAGTTGAAATAGGATTGGAAAGAAAAGGGGGACTGATGTCATTAGCTACTCTTGCTTAAGCACTTCATTAACAGCTGTTGTATCCAATGCACTATGCTGGGGACACAACCAAAATGAAGTTGTACCTTTAACCTCTAACATTCCCAAATCCTGGAAAAGTTTTTTTTCTTTTATATCTCACCCTCAACCTCTTCAGCCCCCATTTAATAAGTTTGTTGGGCTGAACCTATGACATTAGAGTTATAAAATAACTCCACTAAAGCCCTATTCTGTTGACATCTTGTCCTCTTCAGTGCCACTGTCCCTTTCCCCCTTAAAACAACATTTTCCAGACCTGACCTAAAGAATATTCCACTAAGTTAATTCACCCAGTTTTGAAGGTTTACTCTGAGGCTGAGCTGTCCTTATTTTTGAGGGTGAACCTTAACAACACTAGCTGACTCCAGACAATGTATCACATCCCATCCAGTCATCGACCTCATATATCTTGGCCCTCCATCCTACTGAATCAGCATCCGCTGAACCAGACCTCCAGAGACATCCCTTTTCTGGCCTGCCTCCCACCCCAGGTTAATCAACTCAGTTTTGGAGTGAGTTAGTAATTTCATTCATTCAGTAATATTGGGTTCTCTGTGTCTAGGCCAGTGTCCAAACTTTGGTCCTGTCAACCTAGAGAAAGATTTCAAATATGGCCCTGGATTGGTGATTCAATGTTTGTCTTTTAACCGTTAACAGGTTAGCTACATTTGGAAGGGCTCATCACTGTTGATGGCAGGGGGTTAAACTTAGCACATTAATTTCTAAATGACTACTTCCCGATTTTAGATACAGATTGTGATCCATTCCATGCTTAGCACAGCGCCTGGCACATAAAAGTTTGTTGACTGGGGGAAGTACCCACATGGACAAAATTACAGAAAGTAGAATGAAGTTTTATCACATGCATGACCACTTCCAGTTTCTCAGTCTGTTATTTGGTGAATTGATGTACTTGGATACTTGGCCATTTCTTAAAAGCCGTAAGTCAACATCCCAGTAGTTTTCAGACAGTTGAAAAGTCTAAAGTGAAGCTTTTTTGTTTTTTGTTAGTTATAAGAAATGACACATGATGATGGTCCTAATATCTTTTATCATATAAATATTAAACAAAGAAAACTTACATCAGGTATCAAAAGACTTTACAATCTGTACATTTGATTTTTCTGTCGGTTCTTTTACATTATACAACTTTGGACAGGTTTACAAATTACGAGGATGTTAAGTACCAATGAGAAATAAGACTGCCTACTAATAGTGACGCTTCTGAGAATAGACATCTAGAGGAAGCACACTTGAGACCAATGGTGGTTAAGCAGGTATTAACCAAATTGTTCTACTTCAATGCTGTGACTTTCACATCTTCATAAGGTTTAAAGCAAATAAGCCTGCCAAGCTCTATTCATTGAGACCTTTGTACAGAGGTCTTAACCTGGGGAATGTGAACTTGGTTTTTTAAATATTTCGCTTAATTATTTCAATTTAATTGGTTTCCTTTGTCATTTTATTAATTTTAAAACATTATTCCAAGAATGGATCAGACTGCTCAGGGGTGTCTGTGACAAAACAAAACAAAACAACCCCCAAAACCTCTGCAGGCTTGATGACTCTGGGAAAAGTTGTGGTTAAATTAGTTACTTCTCATTCAATTAACTTTCTAGTACCCAAATAAATAGGGTCATCTGGAAATGTTAGTTCTGGCTAGTGAGGATATCTTGGGGAAAGCTGAGCATTCAAAGTTTAAAAGTGAAAGACACCCCAAGATAAAAGATAAAACCAAATTCTCATTTGGTAGAGTGAAAGGGAACCAAAATAGGAATTGGTAAAATCTTGTTCAGACAAGCCAGACTAATGAAGTTGAATGATGCAAGATTCCAAAATTGTGGACAAATTATCAACTCATATTTTGTCACAATTGACTAATAAAATTTATCTTACCATACTTTGCATGAAAGTGTAACAAATGACAACATATTTATAAATCTCTGTGCAAGATGTTTTACTATTTTCTGATTTCAGAATACTCTGGTGCATTTGGGATTAATGTAGGAATGTCCAAAAATTGTACATGTTTCACATTCACATTTTTACACAGGAAGAAAAACGAGCCCACATGCAGGCACAATATTTTCTATACACAATGTATACATATTTACAATGTCAGCTATTATTGAAACTACCCATCTAATTAGCTTATACCTCAAAACAGTTTCACTAATGAGAGGGTATAACCTTTCTCCAAAACACATACATTGAAACAAAAAGAAAGGAATTTTGTCATGACCAGCTGAACTTTTGAAGGTTTCCTTGAATTAAAAATTAATTTCAGAATAAACAGAAGAGGTTAAAAAAAAAAGATTTTCTAGCTACAGTACAATGTAAATTCATGTACCAATGTGTTTGTTGGCTGTGCCATCTTCAATGCATGCTTTTATCAAATGCAAAATTACGTGTTTGGAGATGATGTATCATATTTCAGCTACCACTGATGCTTAAGCCATACAATAGGGTAATAGCCAGGTACTTAAATTTGATAGCAATAGACTTAGAAGTTATAATATCTGGCCCTGCTACTTTACTAGGTATATGACCTTAGATGAAGTCACTTCTGAGATTCCATTTCTTCATCTGTAAAATGTAGATAATTAAGCCCATGCTGCTTTCCTGCAGAGTTCTCCAGTATGGTATAATGGGAAGAACTCTAGAGAAAGAGCCAATTTTAGTTCCAACTTCACCATTTATAAGCTGTGATCCTGCAAAAGATACTTCTCTCTCTATCTGAGCTTTGTTTTCTTTTCTCTGAAAAATTAAGACTGGAAAAGATCGTCTTTTAGGTCCTGCTAGCTCTAACATTTCTATTCTAAAAGAAATGATGAATGTGCTTTCTATGTAATGTGTACTGTGCTTTGTAAATGTTAAAGCACTATTATAAATGGGCAGTCATGAATCTGGCTATGGTCATCATATAGACCAGACAGATAGTTGAGATGCTAAGATAACCTCCCAATTGCACATAATGATATTTTGTTAACAGGCTTTTTAAATGGGGACAAATGAGTTCACTTTCAGGTAGAAATGTCTGGGGATAGAGTAGGGAGAAGTGAGATTTGGAACAGTGAGAGAGGAGGAGAATGGCTACCCTACTGGGAAACCTACGGACACTCAAGAGAGAGAATGATTGGCCAGTCTTGACATGAGATAATGATGTTGAGATGAGCCATAACTGGCTCACTGAGATCAAGGGTGGCAGGATTGGTGGGGGGAGGTGTAAGGACTGGGCTAGTCTGTTGACAGACTAACAGATTCTGCTGCAGGCTTGAAACAAGTTGAATGGGTGGGGCAAAATGAATCCTGTTCTCAGGTAAAGTAGTTTCTGTCCCACAGGGAACAGAGTTGTTTGAGAGGCTTCTTAGGGCTGAGTTTAGAATTTAGTTTGAAGGATGTAAGGACAGTGTTTCATGAAAAGGGTTATGAGCCTTATCCAGATCCTGTAGCCAGGCTTTCCACTCCCCTGGACTGGCACCAGAGCTGGATGGGGAGGGTTTTGGTGAAAGGCGATGTACTGAGTGCTGACATAGATTGTCTAGCTTTTTTTTTTCAGCAAGGAGACGGGGAGGAGAACATCTCTGGATAACACCCCACTGAGAACATACTTCCTCCTCAAATGAATGGGAAAAGGAATGAGGGTGTGTGTTTTTTGACGAACAATTTTTCAGGTTGAAAAGAGGGCATATATATTTAAATAGAATACCACACTCTAAATCCCAACATTCTGGCTTTTCCCCATTCCCTTGTATTTGGCAGCTCTAGAGAAAGTGGAGTTCTACCCTTCTCCATGATGTGACTTCTGTGCTCTCCTAGCTTCAGGGCTAGGAGCAGTCTTGATGTTCCCTACGGCTCAGGACATGGTTGTTGCTTCTTTCAAGCCGGAGGGTCTCAATCTTCTTCTGAGCAAACCTTAATTCAGTCCTTAGAACTTCGTTGTCTGCCTTCAGAGTATTTATTTCCTGAGGAGAAAGAATGAAGAATTTTTATAAGAGCTGCAATGAAGAGCAAATCCAGTTTGGTGGTGTCCCAGGATGCTGTATTAGATTGGCATATCCCATTCACTGTAGGGAAGATTAAAAGTGATTTTTCAACATGGTTGGCTTTTTTTTTTTCCTGAATAGAAAATAACATCTTAAATATCAAACCGGCACGTGAAAACAACAATTAGTTCTTGGTTTATTGACTCAAAAGAATACATTTGGCTACCAGGTATGTTAACCCAAGCAGGATGCCCCAGACCTATCTGCTTGGTTATATAAGCTTCCAAGTCAGCAGGCTAGAGGGTAGCAAAAGCAATAGCCAAGTCAGCAGGAGCCACAAATGATCATTACTAGGTCATTGATGAGAGACCCCTAGGTACATGATAAAAGGAGATTTTTCAGAATTTAATTGGGAGAAGGAAACTAGCTCTCACCAGGCACAATGAAGGTGAAACTGGGGATGCTGAGAGACGGGTGCAGCAAAGTGAGTAGAAAGAATCATAGGAAAGTTAAGACGGTTGTGGCAGTTCTTCACCCTGCCCCACTCCCTTCACCTCTGTAATAATCTATGGGACTTCGACGCATTTCCCGTCTCCCTTCTACCCAATGCTTTTTTCATCTAGAAGCATTTGCCAAAATTGAGTTTTTCCTGCTAGCAAGAAGCAGACAAGGCTCTTGAAGGTTACTTGAACTTTTTTCACTCCAGATGCTGAATGGTTTTGCCATCTCTGCAATCTCAAAATTTTCCTTTCCATAGGACTCCTAATTCTCAACATTTTTGACATTTTTCCTCCTGAAAAAGTCCATTACTCAAAGCTATATTTTGTCATTTTCTGATATGATATGGTTCATGGGGCACTTCTCTCTTCCCTTCCTTCTCCCCCACCCACATAGTTCTTTATTTTTGTTTTTTTTTTTATTCAGGGAAAAGAATTCCTTTCCTTTCCATCAATACCAAGGGACCACCCTGGTTTGCCTAAGGGTAAGTAAGAAATTCCAACCCACTGATTTCAACTCTGACCCTCTTTTTGTACTATACCATGCTACCTCCTGAAGAGAACAGAACAGCAAGAGCAGGATTCAGCAAGGGAGGAACAGGGTAGATAAATGTTAGCTTCTGCCAAAGGGAGAGGTTGGGCATCAGGACAGGAGGTTTCATCTGGCTAGTGCCAACTCTTGGGCAGCTAGGTGGCGCAATGCCAGGTCCAGAGTCAGGAAGACTCATCATTATGAGTTCAAACCTGGCCTCAGACCCTTATTAGCTATATGACCCTGGGCGAGTCACTTAACCCTGTTTGCCTCAGTTTCCTTACCTGTCAAATGAGCTAGAGAAGGAAATGGCAAACCATTCCAGTATCTTTGCTACGAAAACCTCAAATGTGGTCACAAAGAGTGGGGCGTGACTGAAAACAATGGTACAACAACAATGCCAATGTTGGGGGGATTTTCAAAAATAAGCCTGCTGGGATTAGGGCTTTACCTACTCTTGGCTGCTACAGTTTATATCCTGGAATAGTTTGGATTTAGGGTTAAGAAACCTGAGGCCCAGGGATCCTGTGTGGCCTTTTCATAAACCATGAGAAGTGATTCACCAAGACCAGGAGGTAGCAGGCCTGAAACTTACTTCTGTGTAATAATAGCTATTCATAACAGTAATATAAACAACTTACATGTATATTGTTTTGTGGCCTATAGAATGCTTCTAAAAATGTCTCATTGGAGTCTCAGGACAATCCAGTGAGGCTATATGATTGTACTGCTGATGGAGCCATGAATTGGTCCAACCATTCTGGAAAGCAATTTGAAACTATGCCCCAAAAGTTACTTTGACCCAGTAATACCATTATTAGACCTATATCCCCTAAAGATCAAAGAAACAAAAAGACCCACATATACAAAAGTATTTGTAGCAGCTCTTTTTGTAGAGGCAAAGAACTAGAAACTGAGAGTGTATGCATCAGTTGGGAAATGGCTGAAAGAATTATGGTATATGAATGTCATAAAATACTATTGTGCCTTAAGCAGTTGGAGAGAAGAAATAGGCATTTATTAAGCACCTACTGTTTGTCAGGTCTTATGCTAAGCTCTTTACAAATGATACCTCATTTAATCCTCACAGTAACTCTGTGAGGTAAGTGATATAATAATCCCCATTTTACAGATGAGGAAACTGAGAAGAAGTTAAGTGACTTGCCCAGGTCATACAGCTAGGGTCTGAGGCTGGACTTGAACTCAGGTTTTCCTGACTCCAGGCCCAGGACCATTGTGACATCTAATAAAGAATTATGAAAGGTTACTGTTTCAAAAAAAGACTTGGGTGAAATTGATGCTGAATAAAATGAGCAGAACCAGGAGAATCATTCACGTAATAACATCAACATTGTAAGGAGAAACAATTTTGAAAGACTTAAAAACTTTGACTGATGCAATGACCAGCCATGATTCCAGAGCACCAATAATGAAGCATACTATCCACCTCTTGCCAGAGGGGTGATGGACGGAAGGTACAGAATGAAACGTGTCTGATGTGGAAATTCATTTTGCTTGACTATGTATATTTGTTACAAGAGTTTTGTTTTCTTTTTTTTTTCCAATGGGGGTGGGGTAAGTGGGAAGAAGGGAGGAAGAGTAAATAAATTTTTTTTTATTAGAAAAAATTAAAAACAACCCAATGAGGTAGAGAGGGCAGGTATTATCTTCATTTTGTAAATGAGGAAACAGGATTAGGAAGGTGATGTGACTTGCTTGGGGTCAACTCGCCCAAGGTAAGTAACTGTGATGGGATTCAAACAAAGGTCTTCTGAGTCTAGACCTGGCACTCTTTTTGTCCTGGTAGTTTCATTCCCTTACTTCTTGTTTTAGACTGACTTGTCTCGTATCCCCAAAACAAGGTACGGTTCCTGGGTTATCTGGCTTCAGCTTGCCCTCCTATCTTCTTTATCAAAGGAAAGGATGTGGGGAGAGGAGTACCTGCTCCAGGTCCTGGTAGGTGGGCAGTCTGAGGTGCCGGAGGTCCTCTTTGGATTTTGTGATGGACTCCTTGTTCTCCCACTTCACAAAGGCCCGCTTGCGGACCAAGACCGGGCTGGGGCAGGGAGACGTGGAGCTGGGAAGCAGATACAGAGTGTCCTGGGCTGCCTTCCTTGGGGAAGACAGCAAGAATGAGCCACTAGGGCCTTCGTGGCCAACCCAAGTGACTGACTCTGTCTGCGTGCCCTTGTGGGCCATGGCCCGCTTCAGCCGGACGGAAATCTTCTGAGCAGACACGCCCATCAGCATGATTGTCCTATCTTTGCTCTCCTCATTGTGTTCCATGGCCTCCCCATTCACTAGGAAAGGTCCTTCCTCGGGCCCTAAGGGAAGACATACAGCACGTTAGTTTGTCTTGTGTAAGCAGAGATCCTAGCAGAGTTATAACAAGCAATTTTTGCAGCTGGGGCAGCAGAAAACGTACCCCAGGATGAGGAACAGAAAATGAACCCTCAAATCCATTTTTATTTATTTATTTTTTTGTTTTGTTTTGTTTTGTTTTGTTTTGTTTTTGGCTAGGTAATGGGGTTAAGTGACTTGCCCAGGGTCACACAGCTAGTGTCAAATGTCTGAGGCTGGATTTGAACTCGGGTCTTCCTGACTCCAAGTACATGGCTCTATCCACTTCGTCACCTAGCTGCCCCCTCAAATCCATTTTTAAAGACAAATTCAGTTGAGGGAATAGGTGGGGAGATACCCTAGGACACTGCTCATAATGGGGAGACAGAGACTCCGGGACACTTCAGAGAGGAAGACCAGTCATAAATGATCCCACTACCCTACTCCAGTTATGACCTTTGATTTAAGGTTGATAGATTAATCTCAAAATTGAGAAAGAGCTAGAATCTTTTTTTTTTTTTTGTCAAGGCAACCAGGGTTACGTGACTTGCCCAGGGACATACAACTAGTAAGGGTCAATTGTCTGAGGCTGGATTTGATCTCAGGTCCTCCTGACTCCAGGGCTAGTGCTCTATCCACTGTGCCACCCAGCTACCCCAAAGGAGCTAGAATCTTAATAAAGATCTCTCCAATATAATTTCCTTTTTAGAAATATTTATGCTGCTTTGAACTGGATGGCAATAAACTTCATTCAAAAATGCTGCATTAAAAGACCCTTCAGATAGTTGTGGTAACATTAAATTCTAACCAGAACAGACTATTATTCCAAATTGCTTTGTATTTATTTTTTGCAGGTTTTAAAGAGCAAATCTTGAAGCCAGGAAGGCTTGATTTCAAGTCCTGACCCACAAAAATACTGGCCGTGTGATTTTGGGCAAGTTACTTAACCCTTAGTGTCCTAAGCAACTCTAAGATGATAATTGCAGAGAAGGTGTTGACCTGCACTGGGAGAGGGCGGTTTTTTCACTCTGTAATTCATGCTATGAAAGCACTCTCAGGGCCAGTTCCTGTCCTTAGGTTTTGTACTCACCTGTATACATGATATATTCCTCCTCTACTCACCTAGTGAAATGTAAGCTACGTGGGGACCAAGACTGTTTCATTTTTGTCTTTGGAACCTGCTGCTTAGAGCACCTAGGACATGATGGATCTGCACCGTGTAAAACTGTCGTACATCAATAAGCAATTCAACAAACATTTATTAGGCACCCAATGTGTACACAGAGCACTGGGGATAAAAGATGAAAAGACAGCATAGATTTTGCACTTTCTGAAGCTTATAATTTATACCTGAACCTCAAATATCCTTAGCAAACTACCAGAGTATCCAATGTCCCACTATGCGGCCCAGACTACAAGACCTGGGGGCAATTAATGGCATTTCCCTGTGACATCAAGGCCTACGCTACTTATATTGTGTCACCACCCTGCTCAAACATCTTCCATGGCTCTCAAAAATAATCCTTAATTGTAGCCAGAGTGGCCTACTCATTGCCTCCTGAGTGCAGCTTGTGCTTTCTTAATTCTTATCTTTGCACAGTTCTCACTACCTAGAATGCTTTTCCCCTTTCTCCCCACTTATCTGCTTCTTACCTACTGCTACTCAAATGTCCAGCGAAGCCTTCTTGGCCTTTCCCCACAGTGACGACTCCCTTTGCTGAGCACCAAGCCCTCGTTTGGTGCTTACTATTTACTATGGAGAATGATTGATTAAATACCTCATGGATATGTCTTGTCTCCCTAAGTAGATCATCGGCACTTTTTTTTTCCTTTTTGAGACTGGGTCTCCCTTAACTCACTTAGGATAGAAGTAGGGGCAGTCACTCAAAAGCCCAATTATTATTATTATTTTTTTTTGGGTGAAGAAATTGGGGTTAAGTGACTTGCCTAGGGTCACACAGCTAGTAAGTATCATGTGTCTGAGACCACATTTGAACTCAGGTCCTCCTGACTCCAGGGCCAGTGCTCTATCCATTGTGCCACCTAGCTGCCTCTAACGGCCCAATTCTAATATTGATCAGCATAGAAGCTTTAACCTTCTTTGTTTTTCTGACCTGGGTCAGTTCCTCCCCTTAACCCCAATTAGGCAGCCTCCACTCTCAGGGGCTCACCATATTGGTGTTAGACTTAGTGTACACACCTGATCAACTTTAGCCTGATTATTTTTCAGAACTCCCCAACTTAGCTTGATCCTCTGGCCTCAGCCGCTAATGCAGCAGGGACTAGAGATGTGTGCCATGACTCCTAGGTACATCATTAACTCCTAGACAGAACCCAGGGTCTATTATTTCTACAAACTTGACCATAGCTCTGGGCACAGAGTAGGTGGGCCCTTATTAAATATTTGGTGGTTGATTGATGTACCAACCTGCCCTCCCCCTATTCTAGTAATACTAAACTTGACATGTTAGCAGAGGGCTTTGGCATGGGATTGGGGGGAAGTCAGTCCTGCACTTGGTTAAAATTCAACTCAGCAGTAACTCAAGCATAGGCGTTCACTTTCAAAGGCCAACTGGTTCTTGGGTGAAACTGTACCCAGAGTGGGTGGTGCTTGATAGGACCTTGCCTGTCCTCCCTGCCCCATTCCATCTCCCGTTCTCCAGATCTCAAGATGGCAGCTCCAGGTCCCACACACTTACCATGCTGTGGATCTTTGACGCCTAGCGGGCAGAGGGTAGACGCCAGCCCAGCAGAGGTGCTGTTCTCGGCCGGCAAAGCTGGGTTCTTGGATCTTTTCTTGCACTCAAACACAACCAGATCTTTGCACTGTTTGTGGCAGTTCATCCCACAATCTGTAGACAAAAGTCCTACTCAGTGATTCAGTTTCCCTTCCTTTCATCCAATTTAATTCAATAATAATTAAGCATCTCCTATGTGCATGGTACAGTGTTAGGTTCTGGGGACACAGAGACAAAAATGAAATCGTCCCTACTGTCACGTTTATATTCTACTAGGAATAAATTTGTATACACATGACAATGCATACACAAAATGGCATAATCCATGGTACACTGAGGAAGAGAATACTAATGGGGGAGGGGTCGGGGAGGAGGTGATGGAGTCAGGGAAAGCTTTGTGGAGAAGACAGCGCCTGAGCTGAGACTTGAAAGAAGTCAGTTACTCTGAGATAGACAGGACGAGGAAGCGCATTCTAGGCATGAGGAGAGGTCTGTACGAATACCGAGAAGCAGAGGGAGTGTGAGGTTCAGGATCAGCTCACTCCAGGGAGCAGGAATAAGACTAAATAACTCCTGATTGGTGTTAAGCTTTTCCAAGCTCCCTTTGCTATTCTGAATGAGGCTAGAAAACTAGACAGTCTCTTAACTTGAAAACGTAGCCAGGGCCTTTCTTAATGAGCTAATCCATCAAGCAGGTATTTTGTATCTCCAAATCAAAGATTGTCTTTGCTTCTGTTAAGGTTAGGAGATTAAAGGCAAGATGTAAGGAGAGTGTCCAAGGCAAATGATCTCCCTGGGAGATTTCAGCCACCATCTCTTGCTCCTCACTTCTGAACACCCTTGATACCTGGATTCAGGATTCTGTCCCAGAGTGTGACAAATGTAGACATGCTAACCAGGGTTGGGGGCCATTAGTTCCAATTCTGACATTCTGTGATTCTAAGCGAGGGCCCCAAACCCTATGGTCTAAGTGACCTATATGGTCCCTTCCAATTCTGAGATCGGGTGAGGCAGCTCCCCACCCACTGGACACGTCCTGACAGTGATT
Source organism: Vombatus ursinus (assembly GCF_900497805.2). Classification (NCBI taxonomy): domain Eukaryota; kingdom Metazoa; phylum Chordata; class Mammalia; order Diprotodontia; family Vombatidae; genus Vombatus; species Vombatus ursinus. The sequence continues at coordinate 24,501,070 of NW_020954572.1, read as the reverse complement.
TATTTCACCTCCCTGAAGAAGCAGGCCATTCTATTTCCATGCACATCTAATTCCTAGACAGTTCTTACACTCAGCCGAAATCCGTCTGCCTAGAACTTCTGCCCACGGGTCAAAGTTCTGTCTTGTGGGGTCCAGCAGATTCAGTCTAATGCCTCTCTCAAATTATAACCCTTCCAATATATGAAGACAGAAATCATGCTCACCTCAAGTCTTCCTCTAGGCTAAATAGCATTACTTGTTCAACTGATCGTCACATGCATGGTTTCAAGTTCCCTCACCATCACGGTCACCCTCATTTGGATTAGCCTCAGTTTGCTGATGTCCCTCCTGATATGTGGTGCCCAGAACCAAGCTGAGTATACTCCAGATAAGCATACTCTAGCACAGAGTGTGAGGGGACCACATCTTCTCTTTTTTCGTATACGAGGTTTCTAGTAATGCAGACAAACATTGGACTATCTTTTTGAAACAATAACTATCTGTCCTATTGGTGGGGTCCTTCCACCGGGACCACAGGGCTCCTCTGTGGTGGCTACCAGAGAAGCAGAGATCAAGGCCTTTTGCTGTGCCCAGAGCCTAGGTAGGGAAGAGATATCTCTATATATATACACATACGTGTATGCATACACACATACCCACATATACATACATGTACATAGATATAAGTTTATATGTATACACACATACACATACACACATATATATATGTATAGATATAGATATACAGTCACCCCTTCCACATCATGACTTTCCCCATCGCAGTTTTGATATATCATAGGTCGGCATAAGAAATTAAATGGGAATTTTTGTAGAGTTTTGCTGAAGCCGCAGACGACATATGAAAGCCAGCAGATGAAATTTAGAAACTCAGTTTAGTTTAGAAAACTAAGTTTAGAAACTCAGAGGCGCATAAACTATATGTATAGTATTGTATGATATCAAAACATTTTATCTTTTAATACTATAAGCACCCCATAAAAGAAAAAGAAAAAATTCAGACTTCTTCTCTAGTATAAAGGGAGGGCCAAAAAATTTCACCTGTATTTTCCAGATCGCATGAGCACCACATCCCTAACCCCTGTGATGTGGAAGGGATAACTGTATACATATATGTGCATATGCATACACACATATATACATATATACACACACATATGACATCGATATCCCAGAACACGGAATAGAGACGCTAGTTTGGAGGTGAATTTGAAAGCTGTAGAAGTAAATGGGTGGCTGCCATGAGGACGTGTCTGCCTAGAGGAAGGCATGAAGGGCTGCATACGCTGACCCCAGCTAAGGCACTAAGTCATTGGTCAGCACGCAAAACAACACAGAAAGCTGGAATTTACCTTTGCACCGATAACCTTGCTTTATCACTCCCCAGAGCTACAAGGCAAACAGGAGACATGTTAGAAACCCTCCTTCCCGATGCTGGTCTGCTTCTTCCACCTTGTTTATTCCCAGTGTTTTGAGACCTGATATTTCTTCTCCCCGATCCCATTTCCCTCGTCTTCTGGGTTGCCACAGCCAAAGAATGTCACCAAGTGGCCAGCCTACTGGTGATAAGACTCTCCATGCTTAGCTAGGTTGGTCCTTGGAAAGCAGATATAGTACTGCCTGGACCAGGGATGGGGAACCTCAAGTGCGGCCCCTGGACTGAATCCAAACTTCACAGAACAAATCCCCTTAGTTAAAGGATTTGTTCTACACTCAAGGCCGCACCCCATCAAACGAATGATTCATTAGGCAGAAGAGGAGACTGAGGGATAGGAAGATCGAGTGAATTGCTCCCAGTCACACAGGTATTCTACGTCAGAGCTGGAATTCGAATCGAGTTCCTCTGATTTCAGAGTGAGTTCTCATTCCACTGTACTACACTGCCCTGTAACTACTTTTTAGGTTCCTGGGTTAAGGTAAGAATTTAAATTCCGCCTCAGACACTTACTAGCTGTGTGACCATAAACAAGCCACTTAAGCTCTGCCAGCCTGTACCACCCTCACAGGGTGCTGTGAGTATCAAATGAGATGGCATGTAAATTGTTTTGTAAGCCTTCAAGTTCTATATTAATGGTAGTTGTAATTATTGTTATTATTATTGTTGTTCAGGGCAGCTGGGTGGCACAGTGGATCGAGTGTGGGGCTGCGAGTCAGGAAGACCCAAGTTAAAATCTAGCCTAAGATACTAGCTATGTGACTCTGGGCAAATCATTTAACCCTGTCTGCCTCAGTTTCCTCATCTGTAAAACAAAACACTAAATGGGGTCACAGAGGGTCAGACGTGACTGAAATGACTGAATGACAACAATTGTTGTTATTAGGTTCTTGTGGTCGATGTCTACGTCAGGGTGAGTAATAATAAGCAATGGTCATCTTTTTCCTCTCTTATTCCACGCCTCCTCTGCTCCCCCCTGCCCCTCATTATCTCCCCTTTCCAGCCCCAAAACTCCAGCAAGGAAACTCACAAATCCAGCACAGTTGTCACAGAAGGTGGGCTTTAAGTAAGTTGTCTCCTGGAAGTTATGAGGAAAGCCGAGACCCAGCTTGGAATAGATTGAACTGGCCCTCATGAAGTAGGCAGTGATTTCATCCCGACTGATCAGGCCTTCCCTGTTAGCAGACCAAAGAAGGAAGGTGATGAGTATGTGCGTGTGGAGGGGTTATGAGCATAGCTACATTATAGAAACGTCCTTCCCTCCCTGGTCCTTGGCATTCGCATGTTTTTTTTCTTTTTAAGGCAGCTAGGGTTAAGTGACTTGCCCAGGGTAACACAGCTATTACGTATCAAGTGTTTGGTCTGAGGCCGCATTTGAACTCAGGTCCTCCTGACTTCAGGGCCGGTGCTCTATCCACTGCGCCCGAGGCATTTGCATGTTGTTTCTCCCCCTACTGCAGTGATTTTTCATCTTTTTTTTGTGTCTTGGACCCCTTCGGCAGCCTGGTGAAGGCTGTGGGCCCCTTCTCAGAATCATGTTCTCAAAATCATAAAATAGGGTTACAGAGAAAGCTAATTACACTAAAACACAGTTATCAAAATATTAAGAAAACAATTCTATGGGCCCTAGGGAAAGAATTTTTGCTCTAGTGGAAACCCATATTTCTTAGAGTTAAACTTATTTTATTTCCATAAATTCATTGAAGAGGACTCAGTTATCAGGACAGTGCGACAGAGACATGGTTGGAAGAAAGACACTCCTGACTCCATGGCAAAAAGCTCTTTGTGGTCTTGGACTTCCATCTCTGTCTCTGTCTCTCTGACTCTGTCTCTCTGTATCTCTGTCTCTCCATCTCTGTCTGTCTCTGTCTCTATCTATCTCTGTCTCTTCATCTCTGTCTCTGTCTCCATCTCTCTGTCTCTGTCTTCACCTCTCTGTCTCCGTCTCTCTGTCTGTCTCTTTTACTCCATCTCTCTCTCTGTCTCTCTATCTCTGTCTCTATCTCTGTCTCTCCATCTCTGTCTCTCTCCGTCTCTGTCTCTGTCATTCTGCATCAGGGCCTGATTTTTCTAGCAAGACTCTGCTCCCACAAACTGGTATCTGTCTTCCCCCACCCTCCATCCCAGAATTATTTAACTAGGAGAATAGATGGAGAAGGAACCAAGATATGAGGGGATGTTAAGTACTAGCTTTTCCCTTCATTTCCTATAGGCAGAAAGGCGGAGGGGCAGTTAGAAGGTGCAGTGGATAGAGTGCCAGCCTTGGAGCCAGGAGGACCTGAGTTCAAATCCAACCTCAGACACTTGACACTTACTAGCTGTGTGACCATGGGCAAGTCACTTAACCCCAATTGCCTCACCAACAAGCAAAAAACAAAAAATAAAAAAAATAAAAAAAAAAAAAGAAAGGGGGATATGTTACAGCATGAGAAACTTAAATTGGGTAAAAGGGAGAATTTCCTCTCATTGAAATTTGGATTACTAAAGTAGACAATGGAATCTGCTCCTGAAATCTTAAAAAAAATGACATGCTTTCCTCCAAGTCTAGGATGGTTTTGATGGGATCCTGCCTGAAAGCACTATCAAGGATATAGGAAGAAGTCTTTAAAAAAAGTTTTTATTGATATCAACTATTTCTTACAGCATCATAGTTATCCCAAGTACCTCTCCCCTTCCCAGAGAGCCATCTCGTATAACAAATAGTAGTTTTTAGAGAGGAAAAAAGTCAGCACAACTGATCAATACATTGAAAAAGTCAGAAAACGTGCAATATGTAACATCTGTAGATCTCCCACTTCCACAAAGTGGTGGATTGGGCGTGTCCTCTCATACGTTTTCACTCAAGTCTTGTTTGATGTTTGATTTTTTTTTTTTTGGTGTGCAGTTGTTCTTTCCATTTACATTATTGTAGTTTATTGTGTATATTGTTTTCTTGGCTCTATTTACTTCACTCTGCATCAGTTCATATAGATCTTCCCATGTTTCTCTGTATTAATCACACACATCATTTCTTACAGCACAGTAATATTCCATTACATTCATGTACCATGATTTGTTTAGTCATTTCCCAAGCAATGGGCATTTACTTTGTTTCCAATTCTTTACTATCACAAAAAGTGCTGCTATCAATATTTTGGAATATATGGGGACTCTTTTCTTTGACTTTCTTGGGATAATAAGCCCAACAATGGAGTCTCTGGTTCAAAGGGTATAGACATTTTAGTCATTTTATTTGTATAATTTCAAATTGCTTTCCAAAATGATTGTATTATTTTACAGCTCCACCAACAATTTATTAGTGTGCCTATCATTCTACAACCTCTTCAACATTGACTGTTGCCATTTTTCAAAAATTTTGGTCAATTTGCAGGATGTGAGGTGAAACCTTAGAGTTGTTTTGATTTTAATTTTTCTAATTATTAGAGATTTGGACATTCTTTCATGTGGTTGTGAAGACGACGTAAAAGAAAATGATAATGATAAAACAACACACCAAAATTTCTGGGATATAGCTAAAGCAGTCCTCGGGGGGGAAATTATAACTTTACAAGTATACATTAACAAAATAGTAAAAGAAAGGATTAACAAACTGAATATGTTATCTAATTAATCTATTAATTAATAGTTAATATCTAATTATATTAATCTATTTTATTTATTTATAATATCTGATTATATTAATTTATATCTAATTATAATTTATAATATCTAATTGTATTAATTAAATCTATATTTAAAAATCTATTAATAGTTATTATCTAATTAAAATTAGAGCGCCAACAAACACACAAACCTAAAATAGCACAAAAAAGACATTAAAAATTAGAGAGATAACAGATAAATTGGAAACAAAAACCCCCATAGAAATGATACAACTAAAAGCTGGTAATTCTAAAAGACTAATAAAATTGAGAAACCCTTAGCCAATCTGGTTAAAAAGAAGAGAGCAGAAAGGAGAGCAAATCAATAAAAAATGAGCAAGTTGAAATCACAGCAAAATCAGAAGAAATAAAAAGAGTAATCAGAACATATTTTACACATTTGCATGCTAACAAAACTAAGAACAGAAAAGAAATGGGTGCGTACATTCAAAAATATAAAATACCCCAACTATCAGAAGACCAGATAGCAAATGAAATAGTTCTAGTTGTAAAGGCATTATCAAAGAAAAAACTCCTGGCCCCAGTGGATTCACAGAAGAATTCTATCAAATTTTTAAAGAATAGTTATTACTCATATTTCACAAGTTATTCTCTAAAATTGAGAAAGAAAGCACACTACCAGAATCCTTTTATGAGATAAATATAATTGAAATACCTAAACCAGGCAAAGATAAAACATATTAAAAAAACTGGGCCAATACCATAAATGAACGTTGACTCAAAATTTTGAACAAAACCCTGTGACAACAGTGATTTATCCAAGAAATCATTCATTATGACCAAGTGGGATTTATATCAAGGATGCAGGGATGGTTCAATATTAGGAAAACAATCAACATAATTAATTATATTAAAAACCAAAACACCCCCCAAATCACACGATCACCTCAGTAGATTCAGAAAAAGCCTTTGACAAAGTACACTTCTTTACGCTAAAAAATCCTACAAAGTATAGGCATAGACTGACCTTTTTAAATATGATAAAAGGTATCTATCTAAAACCGAAAGCAAGTATCATATGCAAGAACCTCTTCACTGTTATCTCCACCTGATTTTTGCCTTTACCCTGGTCTCACTGTGTACATTAAGAAAGGAGTTTTTAACTATCACTCTACTGCTGTTTCTGTCCTTGCTTGATGCATTTATTCACTCTTCCTGCATTTCTGTTTTATTGTAGAAGCAAACAATCTCTAAAAATATTTCAAATGCCTCTTAATTATTCAATGTCCATATTTTTTCCATGGATATGGATAAGGTCAGATTTAGAGGATAGTTCATCATGAGCTGTATCATGAGATCCCTTGCTCTTCAGAGCACATTATTCCATTCTCTCCTATGTTTTCTGATACATACAGAATACATTATTTGAATTTCTTTTCCTTTGTATTTGCAGGTCTTTTCCCTAATGGTTTGCAGAACTTGTTTTTTTAATTGAATTGTTACTTTTAACCACTATGTGTCTTGCAGTGTGCCGCCTCGGGTTTATTTGTTTGTTTGTTTGTTTGTTCGTTTCTGGAACTGATCTATGAATTCTTTCAACTGGTATTTCATTTTCTTTGTTCAGAAGTCCTCTTCTATTATTTCTTGCATTGTGATGTTAAGGTTTTTTGTTCTATAGTATTTTTCTGGGAAACATATTAGGTTGTCTGTACAAATCCTGTCACTGAGATCAGTATGTTCTGCTTACATAGTAAGGTTATTTTCCTTTAATATTATTGTTTTTCATTTCTCTTCTAGATGGTCTTTTGCTTTTGCATATTTGCATTCCCAATCTACTGCTCTCTCTGTTGTTTCTTTCATGAGACTTGCCTTCACAGATTCCAGTTTTTCTACTCTGTTCATTACTTTTGCGGTGCAGGACATAAATCCTGCTTTCATAATTCTCATTTCTGTTCTGAAGCTCTCAGGAACAGCATGCTGTGGTTCTGTGTTCTCACATTCTACAGGGTCCTCTGTCTCATCAAGTGTGGTATTATTTTTGTTTGTTTTGCAGTATTTATTCATGGATGCCTGAACTCATATACTAGCTCTGAAGGCCATATTTCCTTCTGTTGTTAGTGTGTTCCCTGTTGATTTATCTGCTTATGTTCAGGGTCTTTGACTTTTCTTCTTCCTGAGATCTTTGTAATTTCACTCTCTCCCCCTCTTCCCTGTTCACTTTCTGATTCTGTTTTGTTTCCTTGGGGGCTGGATTTCAGAGTGTCTCAGCCTCCTTCCAGGTGGGCAATTTACAGTTCACCAACCTAGGTCTCTGCCTCAAGTGACTTTTGGGTAGTCAGAACTGGTCCCAGCTGCATGCTGGGCTCTTTCCCTCAGGCTTAGTGGAGTATTCACAGCCCCACCTTTATATATGGTGTCCTATCCGGGTGTGCTTTCTCACTTAGTCTTCTTAGGTCTCTGGCCTGGCTTGGGCAGTTGCCTCATTGGTGCTATGGGGCTATCTACCCTAGAACCATCAGTTGAGAGCTTTGTAGCACCAGCTCTACAGGGTTGTGGACATCATCTATTTATTGTGGCCTGGGCAAACTTCCACAGCTTAGAGACTCCATGCCACTGAAAGAAGGAAGGAAGGACTGGGCTATGAGCATGGGTTTTGTTGTAAGCCTGTGTTGGCTCTTGGGTCTACTATTGCAGCCTTGCTGTTGGTAGGGAAGGGGAGCTGAATGAGCCCAGGGTCACTGAGTGTCAATTCTGAGCCTTTTTATTTGTCTTCCTTTTGGATTCTGGGTCTTAAACCACAAAGACAGCTGAAGTTGCTTTGGCATGTAATTTCTGTTTTGGAGAAGTCCAAAGGTCATCAGGATACCAGAAAATGTCTGGTCCAGGGGTGGGGAACCTGTGGCCTTCTAGGTCCTTAGGTGCAGCCTTTTGACTGAGTCCAAGTTTTAAAGAACAATCCTTTTATTAAGGGGATTTGTTCTGTGAAGTTTGGATTCAGTCAAAGTGCCATACTTGAGGACCTAGAGGACCACATGTGGCCCCGAGGCTGAAGGTTCCCCACACCTGGTTCTAGTCCTCTACCTTGTTCACATGACCTACTCGGAAGTCTTAGGTGAAGGAAGGGGAATTGCCTAGAGGTTCCTACCAACTCTGCAATTCAGTACAAAACCATCATGTGTAGACCCTTGTGTGTACATATTCCCCTTATGACACACAGTTCTCATCCACTGGGACTCCCATCTAGGTGCCACACACACACAACCAAGGCCTCACCTGTCCTTATCCATCACACAAAAGGAGAAGGGGAAGCTGGCAGCAATCTTTTCAAACTCTTCCTGGGAAATATATCCATCTTGATCATGATCATAGTTCTTGAAAACAGACTGGAAGAAAGAGTAAGAAAAGGGAATTTTCAGATGACTCTCAAAAAGCGACTGATGATTCTTCATGTTAACCAAGAGATCAATGATCAGGTGACCCAGATGAAAGCCTCTCATTACCCAAGTAGGGGAATATGGAACCTTGCTCCTCAGTCATCAACAAAGTAGATGTGTAGGTCATTCCTTTGTCTCTTCCGTTATCTGGTGGACTGCATGTGCCCCCAATGCTATCAACACATCCAATATATGCTTAATCTCTGGCTACCCTGCCATCTTTCCTCATTATAGGTGGAAAAGTCCTCTTCCCCACCTCCCTCCTGCCTAGCCAAGCCCTACCCATCCTTAAAAACATAGCTCAAATGCCACATCCTTACCACACTAGCCCACTAGGGGATCCCTCCTACCACAGAACTTCAAGAGCATTTTCTGTCCTTACTGACTGGCTCTTTTCATTCAATGTTTCATATTGTAACCTTTGGGAGTGGGTGGGGTATATCTTTCTGTCTATCCATCCATCCATCCATCCACCCATCCATCCATCCATCCATCCCTCCCTCCCTCCACTCATCTATCCATCCATCCATCCATCCATCCATCTATCTATCTATCCATCTATCTATCTATCTATCTATCTATCTATCTATCTATCTATCTATCTATCTATCTATGTAACTATATCTATTTTTTGCAACTCTATTGCAAGCTTCTGGAAGGAAGGGGCCATATCTTGCCCTACTCTATATCCCCTTCTACACTGAACCTAGCAGGTTCAGTATGTATTGATTCCTTCGCTCCAATCACTTTGTACTGATTTAGCAACTACCATTTATTAAATCCCACTATGTACAAGGAATTGTTTAAAATGGTCAAATTTAGATTTTCCCCACTTAATCTCTTTTTTGCCCTCATGTATTATCTCTCTCCTCCCCCAGGAAAACAATCCTCAAATAACTAAGAACCCTTAAGATATTTGGGGAGATTTCCTTGCCTGTAGTTATTACCCCGAGGGGCTGTCTATCTTGGTGAGGGTTGGACAGAGATACGTCTCTCTCTGCACTCAGGGGCTAAAGAATACTGAGTGAATTGTTAGGAGACTTAGCTCCTGCAATTTAGAGTCATTCCCTCTGTTTATTCTCATTCCTGGTTCTGAGGATGACTCTCTGTCTATTACCTTTCATTGGAAGGAAAGTATTTCATAAATGTTTTTATGATTTCAACCTCTCTCCTGCTGAATCTCTTATCAGAACCATCAACAAGGAGTAATAAGGACTGGTTTGAGTTTCCTGACCACTCTGTTCAATTTTTTAAAAACTGGGGAACACTAACAAAGAGTTAACAAATAGCCCAAAGCAAAAGAGAAACAGAAATATGCTGACTCTAATTTAAAACTTAAAAACACGTAAATTTCTTTTTTTTCTTCTCTTTCCCACTACCTCCACCCTAGAGATTGCTACCATTAGATGCAAACATGTAGATATCATTTTTTTTCATTATACTATGTTAGGGAAATGTTTGTTTCATCCCATAAACTCATTTTCACGAGTTCCAAAATAACCAACACATCTCCTTTTCCCTCCTTCCCAAGGCTAGTCAGTTCCCCATGGCTTGCTCGTGCTGAAGGATTTTCTCTGTAGGAGCAGTTTTGCACTTACATCCACCATTCTCTGCACATGTTTGCTGATGGTCTTCGGATCAGGTTTGGGAGATATCCCCGACGCCCAGTCCACTACAACTGGAGGCTTCGAAGGTGTTAGAGGCTGCAGTGAAACATACGGAGAGTAACTAACAGTTCTCCCCATCACGGCTCCCCCGACCCTGACCCTCCACACAGGCTGATAGCGATTCATAGCTAACTCTTAATTATCTACAGTGTGAGAGTATAAACCAGAGGTTGATAAGTTATTGCCTGTTGGAGCCCAGGAGCTAAGAATGTCTTTTGTTTTTCTAAATTAAATTTTGTTGTATTTAAAAATATGGAGCAGTTGGGTGGCACAGTGGATGGAGCACTGGCCCTGGAGTCAGAAGGACCTGAGTTCAAATCAGACCTCAGACACTTACTAGCTCTGTGGCTCTGGGCAAGTCACTTAACTTCAATTGCCTCCACCAAAAAAAAAAAAAAAAGCAAAAATAATTCTTAGTTTTTGGAAGTACAAAAACAGGTGGAGGGCCAGGTTAAGCCTTTGAACCAGAGTCTGGCAACCTCTGGTATAGATAACACAGAGAATATACGACTCTTACGTAGACTAAGGGCCAAACATTATTTGGGTAGCAAGGCAGAATTTAAAAGAATACTGGCGTTGGAATCAGACCCCCTGAGTTGGACTTCTATGTTTTCCTTAAGAAAGTCAATGATTCTTAGCTTCATAATTGCCTCAGTCAAACTGAGACCTGTTAAAGACTTAAGTTTAAAAAGGCCAAGGTCTCCCACTGCATCCTGACCCATCTCCAGTTGTCCTGATCTATATCTAGCCACTGGACCCAGATGGCTCTGGAGGAGAAAGTGAGGCTGGTGACCTTGCCCAACCCTCCCTCACTTAAATCCAATTTACTCGCATGTCATGGCATCACCTCCCTGAGATCATGGTCCTCTTTGAGAACAAAGGACAAACAACAAGTTTTCTCATCTGTAAAATGGGGATAATAACAGTTTTCTTTACCTCACAGGTCTGTTGTGAGGAAAAGGATGGGGACTGGACCTGTGATTTCATCAGCATAGGGAACTCCTGAATGTTGAAACTCCCTCTGCAAATGCAAGTTGGCACCTTCTCTGCAATTCACTGTTTTAGAGGGTTGACTAGAGCACTTAGATGTTAAGAGACTTGCTCAATGTCACACAGTCAGTATACATCAGAGGCAGAACCTGAATACAGATCTTCCTTGTTCTGAGGACTCCCTGTCTTTTGCCTCTCATTGTGAGGAAAGTGTTTCATACATGTTGTTATATTTTCAACCTCTCTCCTGTTGCATCATTTATCAGAACCATCAACAAGGAGTAATATAGAGTGCTTTGAGTTTCCTAACTCTTCTGTTCAATTTTTTAAAACTTGGGATGCACTAACAAAAAGGGAAATAGCCCAAGGCAAGAAAGAAACAGAAGTATGTTGATTCTGATTTAAAACTTAAAAACATGTAAATTTCTTTTTTTTCTTACCTCCCCCCCAGATGGCACTATTAGACGTGAATATGTATATATCATCTTTTCAAAAATTATACTGTGTTATGGGAATGCTTGTTTTATTTCATAAATTAAAAATTAAATAAATAAAATTTAAAAACTTAATATTTAAAACAAAAAAACAACCTTTAAAACATGTAAATTTCTTTTTTTTCCCCCTTCCTCCTCTGCCCTAGAGATGGCTACCATTAGATGCAAATATGTATATAACGTATTTTTTTATTATACTATGTTATGGAAATTCTTGTTTTATTCCACGCATTATAAATAAATACATAAAAATTTAAAAAACCCTTAATATTAAGAAAACCCTTAAAACCAAAAACAAACAGGGAGAACATTCCTTTTAAGTCTCCTTCCAGCAAAGTGCCCCACTTGCATACTTTTGAGATGTGAGATTTTGAAGGTGGTTTTTTCTTAAAGTAGACATCCTCTCCCTGTCCAACAGGACTAATGAACTTGATCTTTCTTTACACAGAGGAAACGAAATCTAACACTCCAAGGTAGTTAGCCTGGATTTCACATGGTGGTCACTGTCCTCCCTCACTTCCATCAATTGGCTCTGGGCTAAGACCCTTCCCAAAGGAATGAGACCCACCCTACGATCACACAAAGCTCACCCCACCCCCGTAATAGTTATCCCATAGGGATTCGCTAAAGACTTGTTAGCATCAAAAGTTTTGTCTTTACAATGACGACTCTAAGTCCTGCCCGAGTTGCATGAGTACACATTAATGGGGATCGGGGAGTTAACATATGAAAAACTCTTACTGGGGCTCTGTGATTTCTTGGTTCTCGGGCATATGAAAGCTCATAGATTTCATCTTCGGTATAGTAGAGATCCAGGGATAACTGCAGATCAAACAAAGTCAAGTTAGCCTCTCAGATACTCCTTTTGTGTTTTCCCTAATTTAGAGCTGACGTAACTTTTCTCTTCTTAGTCTACTCTCCCGTATGGGGTTTGCTGGCGCAGCGAAGTAGATTTTTAACAACTCTGACTACACATCGGATAGGATCCAATCTGGTGGCGTTCATTCATCCAAGCAAATAGTTGCTTGTAATTGTTGATCCCCACCCCCCACCCCCAATGGGTGGAGATCAGCTTGTCGATCAGTTTTTGCATATTGGGAACTTAATTCTTAGGAATTTATAAATAGCAATATGTTCACTCTCTCACTTTGAGTAGTGTGTCAGGCTTGGATGGGGCCTCAGAGAACACTGAGTCCAGCCTTACAGATAAGGAAAGTGGAAGAGCAAAGATTAGGACAAAGGCCTTCTGATGCTCACTCTGGGGTTTTTTCTGCTATACTTTTAAGGTACTCAGCAGGAAAGGGATCTTAGAAGCCATCTAGCTCAGCCTCTCTGCTTTTACAGATGAAGCAGCTGAGGCTCAGCAAGGAGGCTGGGACTCATCCAAGGTCATAAAGGGAACAGAGGCAGTTTTTGAACCCAGGTCCTCTGACTCTACTAGATTGTAAACTCTTTGAGGGCAGGCACTGTCTTTTCCCTCCTTTTGAATTCCCAGTGCTTAACAAAGTGCCTGGTGCTTGACAAATGTTTACTGATTGACTGACTCCTAACCTGGCGTTCTTGGTGTTTCACCAAGTTGGAGAGGCTATGATGATCACTCTCATTTTATGAACAGAGGAATGAAAGTACAGAAAGTTTAACTCATTTCAGGACTGTAAGGATCCTTTGTTATTATTCGGTTGTTTCAGTGGTGTCTGAGTCCTCCTGACCCTATTTGGGGTTTTCTTGGCAAAGATACTGGAGTGGTTTGCCATTTCCTTCTCCAGCTCATTATACAGATGAGGAAACTGAGGCAAACGGGGTTAAGTGACTTGCCCAGGGTCACACAGCTAGGAAGTGTCTGAGGGCAGATTTGAATTCAGGTCTTCCTGAGTTCAGGCCAAGTGCTCTATCCCCTGAGCCACCTCACTGCCCTTGTAAGGATCCTTAGAGGTTATCTAATCAAATCTGCTCATTTTATATATGAGGCATGAGGCTGTAATGTGCCTAAGGAAGGAAGGAAACAAGCATTTATTAAATGCCTACTATGTACCAGACACTGTGCAAATATTTAATATTTTACAAATATCTCATTTGATTTTCACCATAACTTTGTGAGGGAGAATGCTATTATCTTTATTTTACAGTTGAGGAAACTGAGACAGCTAAATGATTAGTTCACAGTCACACAATAATGATAATAATAATAACTAACATTTATATGGTACTTACTATGTGCCTGGCACTGTGCTAAGAGCTTTATAATTATTATCTCATTTGTTCCTCACAGCAACCCTGGGAAGCAAGTGCTATTATATCCCTGTTTTACAGTTGAGCAAACTGAGGCAGAGAGAGGTTAGGTGACTCGCCCAGGGTCAGCTGGTTAGCAAGTATCTGAGGCCAGATATGAAGTTGGGTCTTCCTGACTCCAGGCTCGCCACCATCCTCTGCAACCCCCAGCTGTCTCTGACACACAATAAGGTAGTGGTAGAGAAGGGACTTTAGAACTCAGGTCTCACAGGACAAATTTTGTCCTCTTATCATTCCAACTGCTAGCACCCTTTCTCCAAAAACTACTTTGCATTTATATGTTTACATTTGTACACGTTGTCTCTCCTGATAGAATGTATGCTCCTTGAGATCAGAGACAATTTCTTATCTGTATTATCCTCCATGCTAGGACACAGAGGCTGGCACACAGTAGGAGCTTAATAAATGTTCACTGACTAACTGACTAGATCACATTGCCATTTTTTGTCCTGGTTTGTCACTTGGCTGTTTCCTAAGGTTCTTGGGCATTCTCATATATACGGGGAACACCTCCTCTGTTTTCACAGAGGCAGCTAGGTGGCTCAGTAAATAGAATGCTGAACCTGGGGTCAGAAAGACCTGAATTCAAATCTTACCTCAGACACTTACTAGCTGTATCCCCTGGGCAAGTCACTTAATCCCCATCCGCCTCAGTTTTCTCATCTGTATCATGGGGATAATAATAGCAAACCTCGGTTGGTGCGATGAGACGATGTTTATCAAGTGCTTTGCAAACCTTATAGACCTCTATAAATACTAGCCACGATTATTGTAACGATGATGATTGGGCAGCCTCACCGTCAGCAAGTGCACCAAGTCCTTATTGGCCTCCAAGGGCGGTACCACCTCCTGCAGTCGGACCAGCTCATTGATGTGGTTGTAGAGGGCCAGCAGCTTGTGAAAGTTCACCTTCCTGTCTTCCAGGTAGTCGGGCATGGCCTCGTGCAGGGAGATCAGGTCCTTGAGGTGCACACCGAGGATGGGGATCTTGAAGTGGGTGCACTCCCCATAGGCTCGCCGGTAGTTGTCATAATTTCTGCAGGAGGACAGTAGCTCCGTCATTTCATTGAGTACCTAGGGAGATACAAATTTTGCATCAAACTCCAATCAGAGCAGTTGCATGGGGGAAAGCGACAAGTTATTTTTTTTAAGGTCACCTTAGTGATAGCAACTATTTACCACAATTTCTTTCCTGTCACTAATCCACAGGATACGAGAAAGGGGAAAAGAGGGAACCCAGCATAAACACTGAGGCCCAACGTGTTTTAGGAAGGAAGTACATGTGTGTGATGTGATGGATAGAGTACTGGACTTGGGAGTCAGGAAGATCTGAGTTCAATTCTGATTCAGACGTTACCAACTGTGTGGCCCTGGGCAAGTCACTTAACCTCCCTTAGCTTCAGTTTCTTTACCTGTAAAATTGGGATAAAAATAGGACCCACTTCACAGGGTTGTTGGGAGGATAAAAAGAGATAATAATACATGTAAAGTGCTTTGCAAACCTTAAAGAGATTTCATTCCTTTCTTCTTCCCTTCCTCTCTCCCTTCCTGTCTCCCTTCCTTCCTTCCTTCCTTCCTTCCTTCCTTCCTTCCTTCCTTCCTCCCTTCCTTCCTTCCTTCCTTCCTCCCTTCCTTCCTTCCTTCCTTCCTTCCTTCCTCCCTTCCTTTCTTCCTATCACATCACATTTTCTATAGCAGACCTTTCTCAGTCCCTCCACATGCTACTACCTTCCCTCTGAGATTATCTATGATTTACACTATAAATTTCTTGGATGTAGCATTTGAGTGATGTTGCACGTTTTAGAATGCATGCATGCACACATACATATTGCATTTTCCAGTTTAGGGGAGACCCGGGTGTTTTTTTGGGGTAGTTGGGAAGGGGCCAGTACATAAAATGTTATTTAATGAGGAGGAAGGGAATAAGGAAAAAGAAAAGGGAGAGAGAGATTAGAATGTGAGCTCATTTAGGGCAGGGACACTGTTTTTGCCTTTCTTTGTATACCTGGTACTTAGCACAATGCCTCGCATATAGTAAGTGCTTAATAGATGCTTATTGACTGACTTTGCCCTGTATCATGCGGCTTCCTTTATATTCACATGCCTTTGTAAATAGGGCTCCTGATCCCTCTTCTGGACTGGCATAGGGAGCCAATTTTGTCAACACTGGAAGAAAACCCTGGGAAGTATTCTGTCCTGGGCCTTCTACCGAGCACCCATGGAGTGAAGAAATAACACTGACCTTGTTGATCTCATGGGGAACATAGGAACTTGTCTCCTTCAGCCTGGAGATGGAGCTGTGACACAGTCCTCCGATCACGGCCATCAAAGTGTTAAAGTTCTGCAGCTGATGGAGTTTCTGTATTATGACCCCAATAGAACAAGTGGCGGTTAGCAGTTAGCAGCGTGTATCCGTCCAGCGCCCAGTGTGAGGAGAGCCTGCCGCCCCCTTTTCTTCTGACTCCCACTGTTCGTTGCCACAAAATGGAACATTAAGAATCCATTTGCAAACCCCTCTCCATTTCCCTCCTCAAATCTCATTTGAGACTCTGGAATATGGAACCAAGACCAGATTTCTAAACTGGGTGCTGGGATTTGCAATGGCAGCTGGCTTTGTGGGGTCAACTCAGACTTGCTAGTCTTTTTTTTTTTTTCCAAAGGCAATTGCAGTTGAGTGACTTGCCCAGGGTCACGTGTTTGGTCTGAGGCTGGATTTGAACTCAGGTCCTCCTTACTTCAGGGCCGGTGCTCTATCCACTGCACCACCTAGCTGCCCCAGGCTTGTTAGTCTTAATGACCATAAGAGTCCCTAACAGTGCTTCCTGTAGCTCAATTAGACTCGAACTGGAGTTTCTCCTGGGGAGAGGGGCCAGATGTTCAGGACAATCTCTTTTCTTAAATGTCCCCCCCATCCTCAGCTTACAAATGCCTACACTTAGCGCTGAATACCTTAAAATCTGAGAGGTAAGCTCCTTGAAGACGACTGTGGCTTTTAATAAAAGCTTCTAGTCCCCAGCAGCACGACAAGTGAAGAATCACCTCAAAGCCGAGGAGCCAGGTTCCCATCATTGACAGTAGGTGACCCTAGGAAGTCCCTTAATGCTCTAGACAGCTCTCTAAGACTGGAAGTTGTAGGGCCAGGTGCCAGCTGGCATTCTGCTGGGAGTTTCCTAAGCCAATGAAATCACAGGCCAAGCACCTGGTACAGGGTCTGGCACATAGTAGGCCCTCAACAAAGGATGACTGTGTTGGATTTACTCAAAAAAAAATGAGCAGTTTCAAGGTCTTGAATAAACCAGGCCCATCTTCGCCTTTCTTAAGAGAGCAGAAGAACATTGGTTCAGGGGCTGGAAAGGACATAAAAGACCATCTAATAAAGGACTGTGGACTACCCTCTAGGCTCATATGCATCTGGAAAAACAAACCATTTTTAATTGGCTGAAAATCTGTCTTAAGTCTCGTCCTGAGAATTGAGGCAGGTAGTTCAGTAGCACTGAGGCAGTCACTTTAATGATCTATTGAATAGGATAGGGTTCATTAGCATTAAAACAGTCATCAAAGTGGCAACTAGGGGGCGAAGTGGATAGAGCATCGGGCATGGAGTGGGGATGAACCGAGTTCAAATTAACCTCAGATATGTATTAGCTGTGTGACCCTGAGCAAGTCACTTAACTCTGTTTGCCTCAGTTTCCTCATCTGTAAAATGAGCTGGAGAAGGAAATGGCAAACCACTCCAGTATCTTTGTGAAGAAAACCTCAAATGGGATCCTGAAGAGTCACACATGACTGAAAATAACTAACCAACAACAGTTACCAAAGTCTTGGAGCTTTTACAAGTTTTACTGATGCTATTTATTTTTCACAACATATCCACTTCCCAATTTACCTGCCCCTAATCCCTTGTAACAAAGGGAAACAATGAAGCAAAACCAACCCCAAGATCAGCTGCATTTGAATGCATCAACAATATTCAGCATCCATACTACTCCATTTCTCAACTAAGAAGAAAGTATACTTCATCTTGTTTTCCTGGGACTTCTTCATGAATGCCATATCCCGCTCCTCCCCCTCCCCTAAACTTCCAAGGAAAGTACATCTTAGGAGAAGACTAGGAGGACTGGTCATCTCAGAGACCGAGGTCAAGGATCTGAGTCAAGGCACTCACCTGAGCCACCTTTATAAACTTGATGAAGACTTCAGCCCGGAGCTGCGGAGTGGGACGGCTGAGCACCATCAGTTGGACCCATTGGGAGATGCCATTGCATAAGGCGATGGACCGTTCCATGGTGGGATTCTCTTTCACACAGCTATTCACAATGTAATTTTGATAATCGGAGAACTGACAAGAGAAATAGAGGAATCAGGAGGGGTGCTCTATTTTTGGGAAACCAACTGTGTTGCATTAGATGCCTGGGTGGACAGGGTCTGCCACTAATCAGATTTATGAAGTGTTTTATAGTTAGCAAAGACCTTGCCTCACAATGGCTGTGGGAGGTGGGGTCAGTAATGCACATATCATCCCTCCAACGTAAGGATAAAGAGATTGAGGTTCAGAGAGGTTAAACCACTTGCCCCAAATCACATAACCAGTAAGACGGAGAGATGGCCCTCAGATCTAGGACTGACACCAAGTCCTTTGCTCTTTCAAGTACCCAACTAAGCTGTCCAATGGATAGAGCATTGGACTTGGGGTCAGGAAGACCTGAGTTCAAATTTTGCCTCAGATGCTTACTACTAGTTGCATGACTCTGGGCAAGTCATTTGACCTCTCTCAACCTCAGTTTCTTCATCTGCAAAATGGGGATCATAATAGCTTCAACATCACAGGGTTGTGAGGATCGAATGAAATACAATATATGTAAAGCGCTTTGTAAACCTTTTAGAACTATATAAATACTAGTTATTATTATTGCTATCATTATGTGCCATAGGAACAAAACTGACTTCACTTTGACTCCAACTTCATAATAATGCTCACTTTCCTGTAGAGTTTTAAACCTTTGCAATGAGCTTTCCTCACATCAGCCCTTGGAAGTAGGTAGTGTTGGCATCATTGTCCCTGTTTTACAAATGAGGAAAGTGAGACTCAAAGAAAGCAAAGGGGTCTCTCCTGGTCACACAGTTATGAAGTGTCTGGAGAACTAGAAACCGGGTCTCCCGACTCCAAGTCCAGTGGGCTTGCCACTGCACCAACACTCCTGACTCTTACCACTATGCAATACTGCCTCCATAGAAGCAGAGAATTACAGAATGCCAGCAGGAAGGGACCTAAGAGGCCATCCGGTCCATTTCATAACTGAGCAAGAATCTACCCTGAAAAGCGATCATCCAGGCTAGAGATGATTATCAATATTGTGAATATGAGCTACTTAAAGGGTGGCAGAACCCCCTGCCCAGCTCTTCCTGGTTCCTCCAGTTATTTGTGCTCCCTGAAATTGCTCTATCTCTGTATGTATGTGTGTGTGTATATATATATATATATATATATATGATATATAAACACATATGTATGCATAGCTATATGCAGATATACATACATATGCATGTTTATATATATACACATATATTTTCTATATATCTATAGAGATATATTTTTAAACTTATCTGTAGACATGGTATTCCCCTCCCTTGGTATAACTATCAATTTTTTAAGGACAGAGACTGTTTCCTTTTTATCCTCCAAACCTAATGCCTAGCATAGTGCTTGGCACTTAAGTGCTAAATAATTAAGTACTTAATGCCTAGCACAGTGCTTGGCACTTAAGTGCTAAATAATTAAGTACTTAATAATTTTTTGCTGAATCAAAGTGAATTTGAGTCAGCAACACCAGGTTTTAAATCTTGCCTCGGATACTAAATAAAATTGTGACCCTGGGCAAGCCACCTAACTTCTATGTCTTATTTTCCCCATTTGTAACTCGTGTGTGTGTGTGTGTGTGTGTGTGTGTGTGTGTGTGTGTGTGTGTGTAGCAAGGTGGGGAGTGGACTCAATGACTTCTAAGGTCCTTCAGGTTCTAAACCTATGATCCTTATAATTATTTACCTGCTTGAAAACAAATGTCATATTAAGTATTCGAGGCCTGATTGTACATCCCAGTTTGCTATGTGACCCCCTAACACAAAGGTGCCCCTGCTAAATCAGCACCACCAATAGGAGGCAGGGTTTTTGCTTTCTCCAGAATAACCCACAACCTCTACAAGGTGGTCATATATTACACAGGTCGTGTTTCAAAGTACTACTATTGCTGGTGTGTGACCAGATGCAGTTAAGCATTGCATTTTAGGCAGGGATTTCACAGGTGATGTTAAAAACTGTCATTAACTATAGGAAACAGAGCCCACGACTGGGCATGTACTTGTAGTACTTATAAGGCATCAGGGATCCCCGGATCATGAATTTAGGGCTAGTGTGGCTACTAGAACTGGGACCCCTGCAAATATGAGACTTTTGAAAGAACCTGCTTCTTTAGGATTTCAACCACATCATTATCAGCAGTAGCATCTCTCAATGTCTTTCTCTAATGTACATAACATTATTTCCTTTTCCTTCTTAGTGAGATAACATATTAAAAAGGAAACAGTAAATGCCATTATCTATTTCCAACAAGAGGATAGAGGACATGACCTCTTGCATCCTTCCTCCAACTGGCCTTATAGGCCAGATGATATTTTTTAAAATTGCTTAGACAAAACACAGACATTCTTAGAGAAATCTTCTATGAAGAGGCTGCCCCATCATAGAGGAAAGAAAGTTGAATCTTGAGGGAAGGGACTGGCTTTTTCTTCTCATTTAAAAATTGTTTTCTTTGTATCCCCAGTTCCTAATGCAGTGCCTTATACATAGTAGGAGCTTAATAAATGCTTGTTGAAGGAATGAATGAAAAGCAGTTATGTTAGAGTATGCCAAGGAAAATGCCAACTCAGAGTCCTCACTTTTGCAATGATTTCTCACTTCCGCCCCAATTTATCTGGCCACGGGCATCAAACAGATCTTCAGTAGCTCTGATTGGGAAGGCACTGCCAGTTCAGATTTCCAGGGGTGATAAACTACCCTTTTCAACTCTGCTCCAATGGGATTAGCTGGAGGGCCTGCTCCCTGACAGCAGGTGGCATTGGCAGACCCAGTAGGTTGCCATTTGTTTGAGGCAGCTCTTTCTGTTTTGGGACAGAGGGTGGGTGGGTAAAGGGGTCAGGGTGTAGGGGAGCAGCACATTGTGTAGTTTGGTGATTTACCAAGTGGGTGTGGGGATATGGAGACTTGGTAGATGAAGGAAGCTGCCTGGCACTGGGGTTTCTTTTGCCCTGCTATGATTACAGAAGGACCGTCCATGTCTGAGAGGAGGAAAAGACCTTTCTTAAGCTGGCCTACCATCTGCTAGTGACAACACAGCACTTAGTAGGTCTTTCATGTCTAAGTGCAGTGGTCTTCCCATTGAGTGACAAGCACTCTTTCAATGTGGTGTGACGGAAGGAGAGGTGGAGTCAGATCCCAAGAGCCTGGGTTCAGATCTTGACTCTACCCCTTATGGCCTGTTCTGACCTAGTCACTTTCCCTTCTCTGGGCCTCAGTTTCCTTATAGATAAAATAGGATGAAATAGGAAAGGGGGTTGGACCAGATAACCTCCAAAGACTCTTCTATTCATGATTCTGGGATCCCTGATGCCTTGTAAATACAAGGTGTTGGGTAGTGGAAGGTTTGGAAGGTGGGTGGTTTGTATCGACAGCAAAAGCCGCTGAGCAAAATTGGGAAGATGGACCTGCTGCCACGTTGGCATCTTAGAAAGCTAAGGAGGGGCTGAGTCAAGTCATGGTCAGAGGTGGGTGGCATGGCAGGGGCACACAGATCACCTAAGTCTTTGAGATGTGCTGGCTGACTGTATTCTTTTGGAGAGGACTCCTTGAATATGGTGCCAAGACTCAGGAATCCTTTAGGGTTAGAGTGATCATAGATTTAGAGCTGGAAGGAATTAGACTGTCTAGTACAACTGCTTCATTTTACAGATGGTGAACCTGAGGCCCAGGGAGGTTCAATAATTTGTTCAAGTTCACACAGACTCTAACTGTCAGAAGCAGGATTTGAACCCAGTCCCTTGACTACAGAGCTAGTACTCTTTTCACTGCACCATGAGTGAATGGTAACAGGCATATGCACCCACCCCTTGCCCCCTCTTCTTGAGTCTCAGCATGCATAGATCCCAAATCGCAGCTGTCTGTTTTCCTCAGAAGCCCCAACGCATTCACCAGAGTCCCAGAAACATACCGATATCCTTCTGAAGGATTTGAATTCAAGGTAAGTAAGGTGCTCGGACAGCTCTCCTGGCTCCAGATGGTCAAAGAGAAGTGAGACTTTCCTTTTCTTACTGGTGTTGGGCTTTATCCTTTGAGTAAGCTTCCTAGACCAGTCTCGAGCATTGCTTTTGTTGTGTGAGTTCAAGACAAATAGACAGGCAGATGGCAGAGACAGGAGATGAAAAGAGAGAGAAAGACAGAGTCAGGAGAAGATGGAGAGAGAAAGACAGAGACAGACAGACAGAGACAGAGAGAGAAACAAGAGGAGATGGAGAGAGAGAGAAAGAGAGAGAGTCAGGAGATGAAGAGAGAGAAAGAGAAGGGAGATGAAGAAAAAGAGAAAGAGATGAGAAAGACAGGCAGAGACAGAGATAGGAGGAGATGGTGAGAGAGAGAGAGTCAGAGAGACAGAGACAGAGAGAGAGAGAGAGAAGGAGAGAGAGAGAGGAGGAGAAGGAGAGAGAGAAAAAGACAGAGATGGGAAGAAATGGACAGCAAGAAAGACAGGTACAAGAGGAGATGGGGAGAGAGAGACAGAGATATAAAAAGGAAAGAGAAAGGAACAGGAGGAGACAGACAGAGGGAGAGGGAGAAGAAAGACAGAAATAAATCAAAATTGTTTTTTGCAAAAAAAATCCATTAACATTTCCCATAAGAATATAGATAACTTTTGGCTAAAACAGTATGCCATGAAAATTTCCCCAAATCAGCTTTTTTTTTTTTTTTAAAGATGACTACAATCAAGAAATTTTATTGGTTTTCAACAAGCACTTCAAACATGCTCCAGGGTAAAATGAGTTTACTTCAAGCTAATGGAAGAGCCTAATCACAGGCACTAGTCATAGTTTTAGCTCCCTATTACTAATTCTTTTGTCTAAGAATGGAATATTGCTTTCTCTCCTTGCTCCTCCAAAGCACTCCCCATTCTAATTAATGGCTAATCTAATTAATGTATCTGGTTTTGAAACTTTGATGTAATGGAGAGATGTGTAAAGATAAGAACAATGAGACAGCATCTTTACCTGGCTTTTTTTTTCCTGGAAAAAAATCCCCATTTATGGTACAGCGTTTCCCCAAAATTTCACTAATGAAACATTCTGGGAATTGCAACATATTGATAGAACTCAAATGCTTGTCTAGCATAAAGAACAACTCCTCCCCCTCAAAAAAAAATGGAAAGAAAACAGAAGAAATCAAGTTGCTATTCCTAATGAAAATTTGGCATACAGAAGTATTTTTTTTGATAAATACAGAATTTCCCATTTGACATTTTAGAAGGAAAGTATTGCTAGCATCAAGGTTTTCTTTGAGCATCCCTATTCCCATCACGTGGAATGACAGAGCTCTGTGGGATACACATGCTGTCCTAAGTCAATGTGCAGAGGGCTGCTTTGGCATTCATACAGTGATGTGGAAATTCTTTTAGATTTCTTAAGACAACCAAAGATTTTGGACTGACCCAGGCTTGTTGTTCAGTTGTTTCAGTCATGTCTGACTCTCCATGACCCCATTTTGAAAGCTAAGTCTTCCTGATTCCAAGCCTGGTGCTCCATTCACTGCGCTACCTAGCTGCCCACTCATTCTTATCTACTCTTCCTCTTATTTGGTAGTGTGTATTCTATTCTCTTAGCCTTGCTTTTTTTGCTCTATATCATTTCATAAAGGTTTTAGCAGATTTCTTTATATTACTTAGAGTTGCAAGGGATCTCAGTAACAACTTCTTAATTTTACAGATGAGAAGCTGAGATGGACAGAGATTAGGGTAGCTTGCCCAAGGTCACATAGGCAAAACGTAGCAGAATCAGTATTTGAACCAGGGTCCAATGCCTCCAAATCTTGCACTCTTTCTACTATAACATGCTATTATTGCTTTTTAAAATTATACTATTTAATTAAATTAATTTATCACCATTTATTTATCCCTTCTATTGCTGGAAATTTAGGTCACTTTCAGCTTTTTACAATTGTTAACAATCCTGCTATGGAAATCTTTGAAAGGATAGCTTTAAAAAATCAGAGGCTATTTCCAACAATGAAATTATCCAGTCAGATGGTTTAATTATTTTTCTAACTTTTTCTATGTACTGCCAGACTGTTCTCTAAAACACTTCTACAAGTTTGTTCTCTGAAAAGCCATTAACGAAGGTACCTGTTCTACCACAACCACTCCAATACTGATGTCATTGCTTTAAGTTATTTTTTATATTTAGGTGGGTGGGAGCTTGGTACCTTAAAGTTGTATTAATTTGTATCTCTTTGAATGATGAGGGTGAACATTTTTTCAAGTAATTTTTAATAATTTGTATTTTCTCTTTGGGAAATTATCTATTCTCACCCTTTGACCACATTTATCTATTATGGAATGAGAATTAACTTTGCAAAATTTCAACAGTTCCTTATATATTTTAGATGCCAAGTTTTAAATCTATCACATTTGTCATAAATGTTTTTCCAATCTGTTATTTTCTTTGATTACATATTTTACAGTTTTTTATTTTAATGTAGTTGAGCACACCTGTCTTGTCCCTAATAATTCTTTCTCTTTGTTTAATTAAGAAAAGGCATTTCTCTTTCACAATTAAAATAAGTGCATTACTCCTCTGTCTTCCATATTTCATATTTAGTACTCATTTTCATGTTTCTCTATCATACAGGCAGAATTCATTGTGTTACATGGTGTGAGATATGGGCTTGAATCAATTTTCCACCAAATTGCTATCCAAGTTCCTCAAGTATATTTGTTAAATAGTAAAACATTTCTCTAATATTTGTTTTCTATAACTATATCAAATACTAATCTTCTGTCTATATTTGCTTGGACTTCCTTACCTTGACTCACTTATCTATTTTTGGGTTCAGTACCAGATAGCTTTTTAGAACTATTTGATAATATGTTTTAAATTCTGGGGGTACAAGACCACTTTGTTCATCCCTTTCTTCTCCTCCACCTCTTCCTGCCCAGGGTGCCCCTGGATATTCTTGCCCATTTGTTTTTTCACATGCATTTTACTATGATTTTATTCCTTCCACAAAGAAACCCCTTGATTGTTATTTTGTTCAGTGCTCTTTCCACTGTCCCATTCTTAGGGCAGTCAACCACCACAGAATAGGACCGGGATCCATTAAATCTAGTCTTGGGACCAGATTTATTCTGTTTGATCCCAGGGGATAGAACTAGGAGTGATCGGTAAAGCCGCAGAGAAACATTTTGCTTGATGTAAGGGAAAAGTTCCTAATAATGATTTTTAGGTACCTCCAACTCTTAATATTCCATGAATGTCAATCTTCTACAACATTTATTACACAATATGTCGTTCCCTGGAGCAGGGCCTACTAGATGGTTCCGTGGATAGAGCACTGGGCCTGGAGTCAAGAAGACCTGAGTTAAAGTCCAACCTCAGACACTTACTAGCTGTGTGACTCTGGGCAAATCACTTAACCTCTGTTTGCTTTAATACACCAGAGAGGAAATAGCAAACCATTCCATTATCTTTGACAAGAAAATTCCATGCACACCATGGTCTACAGGGTCACAAAGAGTTGAACATGACTGAACAACAATAACAGAACTCCACTGGAGTAGAGTAATGAGGAAGTTATCTCTTTTTTTCAAAGGAATCTGAAAACAGGAAGGATGCCCATTTCCCCAGGATGCGCTAGTCAAACTTATAGATGAGCAATCTGCGGGGATGGATCTGGAGACCTCTGATTGTATCTTCTACATTAAGGATTCTAGGGTTCTATGACAGTAACACAAATATCACTAGTTCTGGATCTGAACTTGAAGAATCTGAGTTCAAATCTCAGCTCTTCTGTTTATTTCCTGTGTGGCCTTGGACAAGTCATTTCATTTTTCTGGGCCTTAGTTGTCTCCTCTGAAAAAATGAGGGGATTGGACTAGATGACCCTTAAAGTCCCCAGGTCCTTTCCAGATATAAAGCTACCCCTATAGCCCTATGATATGTTCATCAAATAACATAAAGCTAAATAATTTAGCACTGTGCCTGGCACACAATAGACACTTAATAAATGCTTATTCCCCATCTCCCACTGCCTCATCAACTTTTTACTAGTTCTTTGCACAGTAGTCACGGCCAACAATACCATTACCATCATCACCACCATTATTGTTGCAATAAGTGAAATTTATAAAGCATATTTTACATTTTCCAAAAAAGATTTATATATGTAATCTTCATTTAAACCCCACGACAAACCCATGAAGTAGGTATTATGTTAATTATACCCATTCTATAGATGAGCAAACTGAGGCTCAAAAAGGTTAAATGGCTTGCCTGTGGTTATACTTTCTATATTAATATCTACAAAAAGTCAGTATCCCTCAACCTGTTTTTTTTTTTTTTAAGTAGGATGAATTTTTATCTTTGGCCCTAGCTACAGTGCCAGTATATTTTTCTTCTTCTCTTCCTGGTTAAAGAATCAGGCTTTTCCAAAAGTGAAAACTTTTCATGAAGTAATGTGAGTCATCCTGACAGACACAGGTGGGCTTCTCTGAACAACTTAGCTCCTAGCAGTTAGCAGCATGACCGTACTACAGAAGCAACATGACTTTGAAAGGTTACTCCAAACCTTGACACTCACATTTGAGTTGTATCAATTAGGCGGCAGTGTAACTCCTCACCGTTAGCTTTCACCAATTCCTGAAACTCTTCCATAGTGTTTGTCAAGCTGGAATCCAATTTAAACATGACCCAGAATTCCGTTATCCAATATCTATGAGGAGGAGATTAAAAAACAGTTCAGAGAGTAAGAAAGAAAGGTCCCCTTTGGTGGATTCCCAAGAATGGCGGTAGCAGGTCTGTGGCTTAATAAGGAAGCCTTGGGGAAAAAAAGGTAGAGTCTGGTTTGGTTTTAGTAGCTGAAAAAAAATTACAGCCATGGACATCCACTTGGCTCTATGCACAAAAGCACATGAAATTCAGATGCATGTGTGTTAAAATTGAAGGCATCCTTCATCATCTCTTGATACTTCCACTTATAGTCTATGGCAAAGTAAAGAGGATTCAAGGAAGAATTTGCATCCTTTCTTGTGGTTAAAAGCAGTGGAGTTAAGAAGCTCAGTCCCATGGAAGAG
Organism: Vombatus ursinus; assembly: GCF_900497805.2. NCBI lineage: Eukaryota > Metazoa > Chordata > Mammalia > Diprotodontia > Vombatidae > Vombatus > Vombatus ursinus. Next base: position 24,473,777 of record NW_020954572.1, on the reverse strand, counting down.
AAAATTAGTATGGATTTCCAGAGTAAACATTCTGTCATTTATATTCCAACTCTGGGAGATATGTGCATGGAATGAGAGGGAAAAGGTGAAGCCATCCTGAGAAAGAAAGACTAGGTATCTCTGTCTCTCCCATTCTTTCTACACTGACTTCATTTCTCCCAGCTCTGGTAAATCACTGACATCAAACAGAAACCTTACCTTACAAAATAGCAGATCTTCAGACAAAGGCCAGGTGAATGTTTGGCCAAAGCATCTTTGTATGTAGGGACTAGATTAAGGAAAAAGGAAGCCTCTGCTCACCACATTAACATAAACATGTCTACTCCTTATTGGGAGGTACAAGTCCTTATAAAATACATTTTCCTAGTACCCAAGCACCAGATATCATCATTTCCTCCATCTACTCCCCTTGCCTCTTCATCTTAGGATGCAGCCATCGAGAAGTATTCTCTTTATATCATATAATATGATTGGTTTTCTTTCTAATCCATAATTTATTGTTATTCAGTCATTTCCGTCATGACCCCATTTGGGATTTTCTTGGTAAAGATACAGGAATGGTTTGTAATTTCCTTCTCCAGATCACTTACAGATGAGGAAACTGAGGCAGATAGGATGAAGTGATTTGCCCAGGGCCACACAGTCAGAAAATGTCTGAGGCCAGATTTGAACTCAGGAAGATGAGTTTTCCTGACTCCGGTCCTGACTCTATGCACTATGGCGCCACCTAGCCATCCCTAAACCATAGCAGTCATGCCAAAAAAGAGTGTTCTAACTTAAATGAGTTACAGGGAAAGTCTGTGGCATTTTCAGGTCAAAGGATCATAGATCTTTGTGGCCATAAATTCCAGTCCCATTTTTCAGATTAGGAAACTGAGGCTCAAAGATCTAAACCTGGAAGGGGCCTCAGAAGTCATCTAGTCTAAACCCCCTCATTTTATAGATGTGGAAACAGAAGCCCAGAGAGGTTACGTCATTTGTCCTCAAGTGCCAACAGGGAGGATTTGAACCCTGTCTTCTAACCATTTCAATTTACTGAAAGTCTCTTTTGGCAAGGGCCTGTGCTAGGGGATGTGGAGGGTCATGACAGTATAAGGACGAATAAGACATGGTTCCTTCATGGAAAACAGAATATGATAGGGGAAACAGGTAGACAAAGGTAATCATAAAATTAGAAAAAAATAAGGGCCGTAAGAGGGACAAGAGAAGTAGTATGGCATTAGTTAAGGAAGCCTTGGGTTCAAATCCTGATTCTGACACATACTGTGTGATCCAGGGCAAACCACTTAACCCTCAGTGTGCCCTAGGCAACTTTCTAAGACTTTAAGTTGTAATCTGCATTATTAGAGGGAATTTCCTACAGCAATGAAATCCTAGGTTCACCTTCTACACCTTCTACCCCCAAGAAAAAGTACCAAATGGTAGGAGAAGGGAAAGGGGACACCCTTTGTTAATCATTCCATGCTGGAGGGATGACAGAAGTTTCACTGAGGAGGTGGCATTTGAGCTGGGCCTTGAACAACAGGATCTCTGCTTCTTCATCTGTTAAACGAGAGGGTTGTACCAGGTGAACGTCAAGGTTCCTCCCAGTGCTAAATCTAAATCTTACCATAATATAAGTAGGATTTTTATAAGTTAAGAAGTGGAGTTGGGGCAGGAAGGGTAGTACTCCAGAGATTGTGGCACAATCCTGTAAGGGGTGCTAAAGCTGAGGCTGTCAAGTAAAGCTTAAGAAAAAGAGAAACTATTTTAAAAAAAAATTATATTGAGGGAAAGGAACAGGATCAAGGAAGGGGCAGGTCTGTCACTCAGGGTGGTGGAGAAGATGATGATGGATGATAGAGAGAAGTCCAAGCTGCTCAACTCTGATTTTTGCTTGTTTTGTTTTTTCTTTCTGCCTAGGAGAGAATGATGTTTGGACTGGAAAGAACACAGCAAAAACAGTTAATGGGGAGTTAAACCCCAGATAAGTAGGGAGATCAAGCACCTGTAACTCTCCTTTAAGAATTCAAGTCATTAGGTGCCAGGGAATTACACCTTCTGCTGCTAAAAGAACTGTGAGAGAAGATTTCGGAGACATTTTCAGCGATCTCAAAGAGATCACGGAGAACAGAAGAGAAGGCCCAGGACTGGAGAAAAGGGCAGATGTTGTTCTGATTTTAACGAGGGGAAAGAGAATGACTTCTGGAAACAATAGGCCAGTGAGCTTACTTCTTACTCCTGGCAGAAGTATAAAGGGTTATGGTTAAGGAACATTACTAAAAGAAGGAGTGCTGGTCACAAAGACCCAGAGTGGCTTCATCAGGGACAATGTGGATTGTTTCGTGCCAGAATCACTTCTTTCTCCTTTAATGACAGAGAGAATATTGTAAATCTAGAATCCAGAATACTGTAAATCTTAGATTTCAATGAAGGATTTGACCATATCTTTCAAGCAATTCTTGTGGAAAATATGCAAGTTGGATAATACAGTTGGGTGAATTCGAAACTGTGGTAATGACTGGACCAAAAACATAGTCATACATGGTTTAATGCCAACTTGAAGAGAGCTCTTTAGGCAACATGAGCTTAGTTTTGTGTGGTTTAACGTTTTCCATCAGCTTCCTGGGTAAAGGCATAGGATGGCATACTTATCAGACTACAGATGACATGAATGTGGTCAGGATAGCTAATATATCAGATGATAGGTAGGATCCTCAAAGGTTAAAATGCTGGGGGGAAATTCAATGAGATGGAATTTAATGAGGATGAATATAAAGTCTTATGCCTGAGTTCAAAAAATCAACTTCCTAAGTATAGGATGAGGGCAGTGTGGCTACACAGCATTTCCTTTAAAAAAAGATCTGAGGGTCTTAGTGTACCAAAAGCTCAATATAAGTTAATAGTTTGACATGGCAGTCACAAAAACCTAATGCAATTTTAGACTACATTGGGAGATTTAGTTTCCAGAAAACTAAGGAGGTGATAAGCCCCACTAGCTTCTGCTCTTATAAGACTATACCTAATACTGAGTTCAGTTCTGGGTACCACGTTTTAGAAGGACATTGATAAGCTAGAGAGAATTCAGGAAGGGAGGGAGGGACAGAAGGGATAAGCATATATTAATCTCCTACTATGTGTCAGGCCTGGTGCAAAACACTAGGGATACAAAGAAAGGCAAAAGACATCCCTTGCCTTCAAGATGCTCACAGTCTAATGGGAGAAACAACATGCAAATTATGTAAAACAAGATATACACAGGACAGATTGGAGATGATCAACACAGGGAAGGCACTGGAACTAAGGACTGGAAAAAGGTTGTTATAGAAGGTAGGAATTTAGCTGAGACTTGAAGGAAGGCAGAGAAGCCAGGAGGGAGAGAATTCCAGGCATGGGGAAAAGCAGAGAAAACCTCCAAAGCTGGGAGATGGAGTACGTTGTGTGAACGACTTGGAAGCCAGAACATCAGTGAACATGAGGGAGTGTAAGGCGTAAGAAGACTAGAAAAGTGGATATATGTATGTGGTGGTGGTGGGGGGGTCTTAAAACAAAGTTGACCACTTGACAGACACATTGTAGGAGAGATTCTTGTTCATGTAGGTTGGTAGAATTGGCCTCTGAAATTCTCTGATTCTGTACTCTGAAATTCTGAGAATTCTGAACATTTAACTTGACATATCATAAAACAGATATGTAGTATGCAGGAAAGTGTAATTTTTTAGTATTAAAATGTATGGATTTATAAAAAGTAATATTTAAAAGGATCCATTTGTTGTACTCTGGGTGACTGCCTACCTTGGCCACCTTTAGTCTCAATTCTCATAGAGGGCCCACATACTAAAACCAACTCTCTTACTAACTACCTGGGCGACCTTGGGTAAATTTTTAACCTGTCTGGAACTTATTTCTTCCTGAAATATTGGCTTAGCTCAGAAGTTCTCAGAGAGTGGTCCAGGTTCCCCTTTCAGGGAGTCCACAAGGTCAAAATTCATTGTAATGCTAAGACATTTTAATTTCTAATACAATAAATATTGATAGCTCACACAGACAAACAAAAGCTCTTGGGGTGGGGGGCATCAACAACTTTTAAGAGTGTAAAAGGGATCTGAGACCAAAAAGTTTGAGAACTACTAGCTTAGCTAACCTCCTGAAGTCACAACCCCATTGGGTCCCTGGCCAGAGTAAAATAAAACAAAACAAAGACACAAGAAGTGAAGGAACATAGCTTTTAAGCTGCTTGTGTCAGTTTGGGGGCATTGTGAAGAAATCGATACTTGCCAGAGGAGTGACAGAATATGGGTGCCCAGAGCCCTGACTCACTCAGTTTTCTGCAGCTCAGAGACTTCCCCCTTTCTAAGTTTTCCCCCCTCTTCCCAGTGAACACTCATAGGCCAGTTTCCAAACGTTCCACCTGGAGTCTTCAGGAATTTGAACTATGTTAATGCCAACTTGAAGGGAGTTTGATTTTTTTTTCCTGTAATGGAAAAATGCAAAACCAACTGGACTAATTGAGTGAAAAATTCTTATACGTCTGAGCAAGGACTGGATTTGTTAACATCCCACAAAAAGAGCAAAAGTTTTTCTTGCTTGGAAATCTTAAGTTTCTCTCAGTGTGGAAAGTGTGACCAATCTAACTTCTCTTCCGGGGTGGGGGGCAGGCCATGATGAAAACTGGCATGCTAGAGCATAACAGGCTAAAACATAGAGCAATAAATGACATTCGCAAAGTATTTTTGGACGTGCTTTAGAGCACTTTACACATACATTGTTTGAGTCTCACAACAACCCTGTGATGTAGGTACTAAATGCATCAACCCTATTTTGTAGGTCAGGAAGTTGAGGGACAGGAGAGGTTAAGTGATCTTCCCATGGTCATTTAACTAGAAACAGAACTTTAACTTGGTCTGCCTGACTCCAAGTTAAGCACTCACTAGATGGGGAAGATTCTGAGGAACTTACCTCTAGCAAAACATTCAGGGTCCATTCTTGGCTGCTAAGTCACTCACTGGGTCCCTTGGGTTTTAGGGCAGCTGTCCTATTTTACTGTTGCTAAAGTCTCAAAACACTTAACCAGCCTCTTTCTACTTCCAAGACCACATTTTGCAAATGAAGCAGTGTAGGGGTGGGGGGTAGGGAGTGTGGGTAGAGACAGTACAGGGGGATCTCCTATCTCTACTAGTTTCACACCTGAAAAAAAAGTTAGAGAAACAAACAAGGCTTTCTTGGCCAGCTGCCAGCCTTCCTGCATGTGCCTGCACGATACAAGCTGTTGCTTCTAAAGCTTGTGACATCTGCAAGCTTTCTTCAGAGCCTCAGCCTTCCTAAATAAATGGGAAAATTGAAGACAGGACAGGCATGCTAGCGAAATCCACCATCTGAGAAATGGAAATATCTCTCACACACCACCTTCCCACATCTCCCTGTCTACTTCTTTGGGGTGTGTAAGAATTTTAGCTGTTAGGAAAAAAGAAATCTTTCATTTCTCTTAGTATCCTTGTGCATGAGAAGGTCCAGTGATTACTGCTGGATTTCTGCAGCAACATTTACTCAGATAACAGTTAGCAGTGAGAGTTTCCATCACCCACACTCCAAAATAGACAAGGACTTTAAATTTCCTCAAAGAAATTTCCATTGAGTTGTGTTTGAATGTCATGTTGCCCATGAGAATCTCCTGAAATTTGATATTTTGAATAACCTATTGAAATTATCCTCCTTGGTCTGCTGGGCAGTAATAATGATTAGACCTGGAGATGCACCCATGACATCGTCATCGTCATCATCATCATCATCATCATCATCATCATCATCATTATCATCATCATCATCATCATCATCATCATCATCATCAGTGACCAGTCAGTCAACAAGAATTTATTAAGGGCCTGCTATATGCTAGGCACTGTGCTAAATAGATCACAGCTTTAGAGTTGGAAAGAACTTCAGAGAGCATCTAGTCTACTCCCTTTCATTTTATAGATGAAGAAGCTGAGGGAGGAGAAATGGTTTGCCCAGGGTAACACAGGTAGTGAACCTCAGAGGTGAGATCTGAACCCAGGTCTGCTGACTCTGAGGCTGCTATCCTTTCCATTGAACCAATAACTTCGGATTGAACAAGAGGAGATAGAAAGGTATAGTAGAAAAGATGCTAACTCTGGAGTCTGAGGACCTAATCCTCTGACTTTTTCTACCTCTGTGACTTCTCTGGGCCTCAGTTTTCTCATCTGTAAAATGAGGACATTGGATCAGATGAGATTAAGCGCTATGATCCTCTGAGTCTACAAACTAAGGTGACATTGCTTTTTTTGTATGTACTTCCTCTGGCCAGGTAGAGAGCTGTAGCTTATTTGTCTTACCCTTCAGGTCATAGATAACATAGGCAACATCACCTAGCATTCTTCAGATGTGTACTCCGGCTAATCTCATCCACTTGTGTTCTCAGGAGCTGATCTTCAGCTTGCGGGGAGTCTCGGGGAGCCCTCTGGTGCTTCTAAGTGACTTCCTGGGAAGGGAGACTAAAGAACAGCGATGTGTCCTACAACACATCTCATCATCATCGCCTCCTGCAGCAATATTTTCGAAGCTCTTAGCACATAGTGCTGGTACATAATAGGTTCTTGTTATTGTTGTCGTGTTTGCCCCTTCATGACCCCATTTGGGATTTTCTTGGCAAAGATACTGGAGTGGTTTGCCATTTCTTTCCCCAGTAGATTTATTTTGTTGGGCAATCAGAGGTTAAGTGACTCACCCAGGGTCACACAGCTAGGAAGTGTCTGAGGCTGGATTTGAACTGGGGTCTTCCTGACTCCAGGCCCAATGCTCTATCCACTGAGCCACCAGCTGCCTCTGTCGTAGGTACTACGTAAATACTCATTCCCTTCCCCCTCCCTCTCTTTCCCCTTTCTGCCCAGCATGAAAACACAAATTAAGGTGCTGAAGGATATAGTATGATGAGCTTTTGGAGCAAGTCGGTGGAGGAGATGAGGAGACGATGCATGGTTAGCATCACTTGTAGCAGCTGGTTACTCCGACATAGATTTCCATCTGTGTCTAGAAAAGTAAATTGAAGCATATGCATTAGGCATTGGCAGGGGAGATAACCCAACAGAAATACAAACCAGCTATCAGGGCGGGATTGTTTTCAAGTTTTTAAATTATTTGGAGCCTCTATGTGCCTTTCCCCACCCCTTTCCTCCTCTTGCCTCTTCTCCCTGCCTCTTCCTCAGCCTTTGTAACCCCCATCATTTGGAGTGTTTCAGTGCTTATTAAAATCTCCCTCTGAAGGTGACAAGAGGCAGGGAGAAGAGGGAAACTCTCATCAATCCCTTTTTGGCCTTCGTCACCAGATGGCTGTGAGGGAGGAGGATGGGCTGATGGTAAATGTGGGAGCTGGGGGTTATTTGCGGAATCCGCTAACCTATGCTCTGTCAAATCTCCAACAGAGGCAGCTGAAGACTGACGGAATCCTCTTCAGAATTCCGCATTCCTAGTCTAGCCTTGGACTGCTTTCTGCACTAGAATTCTGCATGCTGGTTTTGGAAAAAGCAGCTCAATCTGCAGATTGGCTGGTACGGAGGACAGGAGCCCTCAATCACAAATGAGTATTTAAGGTCACCAGGTGAAGAGCCTGACATTCCTTTCCAGACCTCATTCAAAGTCATAAGGGAAATAAAGAAAATATAATTTTCTGAATTGTACCAAGTAATCAAGGACTCCATGCATTAGCTGGGCTTAGGACCTAGGAGTTTGGGTTCAACTTAATAACTGGTAGATCTTTGTTTTCATCACCAACTTTTTTATTAAGGTCTTGAACAATTTGTGGATTGTGTAGCTTTGATTGGTTAATATATGTATTTTATTCTCCCTGTGTTACTCTTTTAAAAATACCAAAATGTGACTATTTTTCTTGAGCATTCACATGAATAAATTACATTTTTGCAAAACTTTCAAGAATTATTTTGAGCCACAGAGATAGGATACTATTGTTAAATAAAGTTCAGTTTGATTAAAAATTTATTGCTGTCTACAGAGCACCACGTGAGGTCACAGGACCATGGATTTAGAGCTGAAAGGTACCTTAGAGGTTACTGAATATAGCACCTGCATTTTACAGATGAAGAAAATAAAGCACAGAAATAAGTGACTTGCCAGGGTCACTTACTTAATAAGTACCTGAGGCAGGATTTGAACTCAGCTCTTCTTGACTCCAGGTCCAGTGTTCTATTCACTATGCCACCTAGCTGCTTAGGTACTGGGGGATATAGATAGTTTAGGTAAGATATTATCTGTCTCTGCCTTCACGGAGGTTATATTTCAGGATGAAAATTGATGCCCAAGGGAAAACAATTGAAACCCAAAGGAAAACATCCATTGGTGATGCCCCCAAGTACCATTGCCACTCCTCATACTATTCTACTCCAGCCTCTAGCCCTGGACTTGGCTCCAGATCCACAAAGGACTGAAATGGAGAATACTAAGGAATGGAAGCCCCTAAGACGTGTTGCCTGGGACTATAGGCTGCTACCTAACCGTCCCAGCTACTACTACCAGCTCCATCTGGATGTGGAATCTGTAGAAACAACAACCATTAGGACCTCCTTCCTGGTGACCATTAGCATTGTCCCTCCTATTCCTTACTCCAACCGACTGAAAGGACTCTACCTAGGAAACCTTTACACTAGAATTCTAATTGGCCCAATTTAGTCCATAGACTTCTCCATACTTTCCTCTGTCCTTGTTCTATCACTCCTGAAATCTCTCTGGTTAATCTCATCCCTATTCAGCCTGGCCATATCCTTCCTTAGTCCTTCCCCATTTCTTTCTTCCCTTTCCACTAGGATCCCATTCTATTGTTAATGAACATCCCTTCATCCTATAAAAGTACCTTGCTATATAAATGATAACATTTATATATCATTAAAAATTATATATAATAATAAAAAATGATAAAATGATATCATTGTAATAATTGTTTTTCTCACACTCTTTTTTACCTTCTGATGCCCACAGAAACCTGACCTTCTTCTAAAAACATCTGATATGTTGCTATCCTCTCCATTGGTGAGACATTGGGCCAGGAGTTGGCATACCTCTTACTCTCTACTACCACTTACAGAACTTTTTAATGATCAAGTAGCTTCTCTTCCTTTGAAGTTCACTCTATCCATCTTCTTGTCAAGATCCTTGATGCTATCATCTACTGACCTCCATGGCTTTTTTTTTTTTGTCACCAACATTACCCGGCTCACAGTTTTTCTTTCTCCAACCCATTCCCTTCTCTCATCCTCAATGATTTCCATATTCTACCTGGTATTCCTTTGAACACCCTGATCTCCAAGTTCATTAGCCTTCTCAATTCCTGAGCCCCATGACCATCATTGAGGGGGAGCAGTCATTGTGGAAAAAGGAGGCCACCTTCTTTGCCACCACCAACTGCCACAATAGTCAGGTAAGCCAAAGATCTTCTGGAGGGTCAGACCCTTCTTCCTCCAACCCCTAGCCTTCCCAGACACCTGTAACTATCATCTTAGGACACAACCCCTGAGGAGACTGGACCTGGCAGCTTCCTCTGTAGCATCTGCAGTCATAGCTACTGAAGGCTCAGAAAGGAAATTTTTCATCACCAGAGTCCTTGGCATGATCAAAGGGCTCAATATCAGAAATGGATATGATTTTTATTAGCGGTGATAACATTAAAGAAGATGCATTACCATCTGCTTTGCTATTGTACCCTAAGGAGACAGGGCTTTCCCCATCTGACTTGCAGCTGAAACCTCCTGTATGTGCTATTCTCCTCATTAGGACGTGGGCTCCTTGAGAACAGGGACAGTCTCAACTTTTCTATTTGTAGGCCCCCTCCCCCCAGCCAGTGCTTTGTACATAGTAAGCACTTAAGAAATTCTCATTCATTCATTCCCACTCCATCACAGTCACCCATAGGGGTGGTCATATCTTAGATTTGACCATAACCTCAAACTGTTTTACTTTCACGATCTTAGGAAATTTTCCTCACTGACCATAATCCCCTCTCTTTCCACTTCTGCACCTGCCTCATTCTTCCTTCTAGGCATTTCCTAAGACTGTTCTTCCTCCTTCCCATGACCTCTAGTGTCTTCGTTGCTGTCTATTTTTTATAATCCATTACTCCTATTCTGGCCTCAACTTTCCTCCCTTTAGGCTCAAGATAATGAGTTCAGTTAGCCCTCTCTACTATCCTTGACTCTGTTCCCTGTCCTTCCAGAATTCACATCTTATCACCCTCAACCCCATACCACACCAATTACCTGCCTTCCCTGCCCCAACTCTTAAATAGAAGAATGGTACTAGAAGATGTTATGAAACCCTGTAGCCTTGGTCCACCCCAAATTCATGTTACCCAACCTGAGCTGTGTCCTTCCTTCTGTAGGTCAGCTCTTTTAGCCTTCTCTGATCAACTCTCACATTCCCAAGAGTCCAAATTTTCTAATTTTTTTTCCATCCACAATTTTTTCTTACCTATCTTATCTCATATCTTTTATCAACTTAGAGGCAGCTAGGTGATGCAATGGATAGAGCACTGGTCCCGGAATCAGGAAGACTAGAATTCGAATCTGGCCTGAGAACTAGCTGTGCGACATGGGCAAGTCACTTAACCTCAGTCTGCCTCAGTTTCTTCGCTTTTAGAATAGGGACAGTAAAAGACTTACCTCTCAAGGTTGTTGTGAGGATTAAATGAGATAATATTTGTAAAGCATTCAGCACAGCACCTGGCATATTTATAGGCACTTAATAAATGCTGATTTCTTTGTTTTATTCCGCAACTCAAAAATCTCTTTTTTCACCCATTCTGTCCTGCTTTGCTTCAGTCTTAGGATCACGTGGCCCTTCTATTTAACAAGGCTGAATCCCTCAATTTGTGCCCTTTATCCCATCGCCTTTGAGAGTACTCTTTTTCTTTCATCTTCAACTTCTCTCCATTTACTGGTTCCTTCCTCATTGCCTACAAACATATCCAATTCTCCTCATTCTTAAAAAAGACTTTCCCAAGATGTGGCTCTATTCTCCCTGCAAACTATGGTCCTGCATCTTTCACTTCTAGACTCCTAGAAAAAGTACTCTGCACTTGCCTTTTTGTTCCTCATCATCCACCCTCTTCTCAAGTCCTTTCATTCTGTCTTCCAACCCCACCTTTCAAATGAAAACATTCTCTCCAAGGTTACTCATGATTACCTATTTCCCATGTGTGGGTCCCTCATTCATGATCTCTATGTAGGCTCATTCTCCACCCTGATGATGCATACATGCATTTATATATGTGTGTATATGCACATATATACATACACATATACATGTACACACACATACACATATATACACATACATACATACATGCATACGTATCTATATTTATATATCTGTGAGACATTTCCTTACATTATGGGAAGGAAAGTTTCCATTGCAAAATTTTTTGCACTATTTTAATTTCATTAAATGACTATGTTTTGAACTGATTATGCCTTCTGGCAAACTAGAGAAAAAAGTAAACACATATGAAAATCTCCCAGAAGCTCAGTCCAGGGTGAGCACGACTAAATTCATTTTTTTTAAACTTTCACCTTACACGTTTCCTTCCAAAGAGTTTCAACACAACTCATCCTGTGAATCCTCACACTTTCTTTGTGGGGGTGAGGTGGTTTGAAATGGCTAAGCACTGAGAAATGATTTACTCATAGAAGGAGAGGGGAAAGAGGGAAAGAGAAAGGATAAGACTTAACTCTTCACACCTCCAGATCAGACTCCTTGCAATTTGCCTCTGCCTTCCCACCCCTCTATTTTCCAACATAGGATCACAAAATCACTGTCCTAGACATGGAAGGAATCTGAAAAGTTGCTTATTCCAAATCTTCCATTTTATTTATTTTTTTTTGGCTAAGCAATGGGGTTAAGTGACTTGCCCAGGGTCACACAGCTAGTAAGTGTTATGTGTCTGACGCTGGATTTGAACTCAGGTCCTCCTGACTCCAGGGCTGGTGCTCAATCCACTACACCATCTACCTGCCCCTAAATCTTTCATTTTAAAGAGAGATATTCTTTTATCATTTGGAAATAAAATTAAAGAAGATGCATGACCACCACTTGACTGACATTCCTGAAGGACTATGGGACCTCTTCATCTGACTTCCAACTAAATCCTACGTGTTGTCTCCCCCATTAGAAGGTCAGCTCTTTGAGAACTAGGGCTCTTTTTTTTTTTTTTATTGTATTCTCAGCACTTAACACAGTGCTTTGCACATAGTAAGCGCCTAATAAATGCTTTTTTCCCATTCATGATGAAGAAATGGTCTCAGAGAGGTTAAGTATCTTGCTCAAAGTCACACAGGTCATCATAAAGGGCACAGCTGGGTTTCAGACTCAGTTCTTCTGACTCTAAATCCAGAGTTCTTTTCACTGCACCATGTTGTTTTCCACACGGGAAGGCTTTTTTTTTGTTTTAGAATGGATAGAATGGAAGATGTTTAGATGGAGATGGAGCCAGTAAATTGGGAGAGAATGAAGCTGAGACAACGAGAGTTCTCCTGAAGGAGATGGGAGCATATGGGATTAAGGGCACAAATCATGAGGCTACCCCCTTCCACTGACTCCCAATAGCCTTAGCATCTGTCCTTGGGGATTGCGTGTGTGCTGCACCCACAGGGCTGGAGTAGAGCTACACTCCCACTCTATCAGGCAGCCAGGGGGCGCGGTGGACAGAGTCCATGGCCTGGAGTCAGGCTGATCTGAGTTCAGATTCAGCCCCAGAAACGTACTAGCTGTGTGACTCTGGGCAAGTCGCTTAACCTAAGTTTCCTCGACTGTAAAATGGGAATAATAACAGCACCTACTTTCCAGGCTCGTTATGAGGATCAGACGAGATGATATTTGTAAAGCCCCTAGCACAGTGCCTGGCACATAGTAGGTGCTTAATAAATGGTTGTTTCCTTTCTTTCTTCTATCATCATCCCACAGAGTTTTTGCTCTTTGAAGGAAAACACTAAGTTTTCAAATTCACTTATTCTGAGGGAGTGGCTTTAGGAGAAACACTGTCCAAACTACTCATTTTTTATTTGGATATGCTGTTATTACTGCTGCCAGATGATTTAAGCATTTCAACGAATCATTATCTTTTTTTGTATCCTCAGGCTTACTTTAATGTGGGGTATCATATTAAAGATCTAATAAATAAAATGTGTAAGGTAAATGCCTGTCTGCATTACCACCCAGTCCTGCCACCCTCCAGAGAAAGAATTATTTTTAATAAGTGTTTGAAGCTCAGTGAAGCAGAGAAATGTCATATTCTCATGCTCTATAGCCCCTTGCCACATGTTCCTAGACAAGAACTCTAGCTTGAAATCCAACTAGAGAGGGAAGACATTCACATAAAATGATCCCTCCCCTATGATACCATGCAGTGACCAGGAAGGGCCAAAGGCAGGAATTAAGTCTAGAGGATGAATATCCTCATCTGCAAAACAATTAAGTCGGATTAAATGTCCTTAGAGATCTGTTCTAGCTCTGCATTCATTAATGATAATGATTACTGTTTATATCATGCTTTAAAATTTACAAAGAACTTCAAAAATATCATCTCATTTGATCCTCCCAAAAACCCCTGGGAGGCAGGTGCTATTATTATCTCCATTTAACAAATAAGGAAACTAAGGCAGACAGAGGTTAAGTGACTTGTCCCGAGTCTAAAAGCTAGCGTCTGAGGGTGGATTTGAACTCAGGTCTTCTGGTCTACGGACCCAACTCTATTCACAATTACCATTTGGATTGGTTAGAAACAAGAAGTGAAGGTTGACTGGGCCATTTTTAACCAGTGAAAATCACTCTGATTAGTATGGCCCAGTCTCTTGGGATGCATGTATGTTAAGGATAATAAACTCCAGAGACCAGGCATTACTCTCCTCTCACCCACCCCCAGCCTCTTGCTGGATGGTACAATTAGACTTACTGAATTAGACTCCTCCTTCTTACTCATTCCTCACTCATTCCTTACTTTATGAGGTAATTTAGAAATATCCTTATTTCCTCAGGACCAACCATTCCATCCTATAGATGACAGGACAATCTCCTATTGGTTCTAGTTGAGCCCTGAGGTACTCTGGGCCTTTTCCTGGCATCCAAAAGTTGTTGCATTGCTTTATGTCTGGAAGCCAACACACCCCGCGCTGCCCTCAGATAAGGGCAATGGGAGCCACGTAACGAGATGGTCCCTGTTAGCACCTGTTCTCTCCTCCCCTTGAGAACAATAGTCAAGTTTCCTTCGTGGCCGTCCTTGGGTGGTTCTGCTGCTCTTCATCTGAACTCTCCCGAGTGGCCCTAATTTTCTACTTCCCCATTTGTCCAGCTCGTGAGAACCCACTTAGACTCTGAGATGCTTAGTCACCCTCCACCTCTAAGCAGGACTTCTAGTCACTTCCTCATTTGGCTGAATCCCACCAGAGCTGTTCCCCTCCATCTGCTCTGAAACGTTTCCTGCCAATCAGGGCCCTGTGGGAATCAGAAGATGGGCTGAGGTCCAAGACTCTTGGGTCCTTCCTTATATGTAGCTGATTTTCTCCCTCCTTATTCAACAAGAGATAGGTGTAATCAATTCCTTTATTTTCCCACAGGAAGAGATGCAGCTAGGTGTAGCACCCAGGATTCTTATAATCTACCCACCATTAAATGCACTGGCTTTGTCTGGGGTCTCTGCACTCTCCATTTGTTGTCATGGCCAAAAAGTCTGGTGCCTCCTTCTAAATGTTTCCTAGAAGGTTGAATCTTTAACAGATACACAGAATTTAGCACATATACGAGTCCATAATTTCCCTACCATTTAATAATTACCCATACTTCATCTTCCTCATCCTATGCTCTGCAACTTGCTCCCCATGTAACCTGTGACAAATCACTTATTAACTTCTCTGGGCCTCAGTTTCCTGGACTAAGTGATCTTCACAATCCCTTCCATCTCTAAAGCTGTAATTCCATGATCTGAGGAAGATTAAATACTACCAGCTGTAATGCAAATATGAAAATGCATGCATGCCCACCTGAGAGAAACCTGGGAGCCTAATATTCTTTGCCTCTCCCTTCCCTTTCTGTTTAGTTTCCATGGAAACCTGTGGGGATGTGTGGGACGATAAAGGGCGATAGGGGAGCAGGAGAAGAGAGTGGTGAGAAAGGCATGAGATAGCATTTGACGAGGGGATCATTGCTAAGTCTCCTTTGAAATCTTGCTAAGTTTCCTAGTATTTTACCTGGTATAGGTTTTTCATATATATAAAAAAAAGAAGTTCATGATTCTCAAGGCTATGTAACAAGAGAAAGAAAGTCACAATACTGCATCATATACATAACCTATAAAGCTGAGTGATTTTGCCTCTGACAGTGACACCAAAGAGCATTTATACTCTGGGGACTGCAGGTAGTATTAGAAATCACGTTAAAAAGTATTTGATACTTATAAAATATTTTCTATACCTTATTTCTCTTAACAACCCTATGAGGTAGGTAGGGGGTTTGAGTAGTATAAGTCCCATTTACAGATAGGGAAACTGAGGTTCTGGGGAGGATTACCAACTTGCATATGGTCCCAGAACTAACAACATATCCAGAAATGGAATCCAGGTCTTCCAGTCTAAGACTGGGGCTCTTCACAGTATATCACTCTGTCATCTTCAGCATGTTTCAAACCTACAAATTCTGGCTGAAACCAGGGCCAAAATATGACAGCCAGATCTTACTTGAGAAGTGTGAAAAAAAAATGGTGAGTTGAAAATAAATCCTTAGCTTGTGGTAGCTGGGCTGGGTCAGGAAACACACCCAAAGAAAAACTTTGGGATAATACTTGGAACTCATATTGCTTCTTTCACGGTGTCTGCTTGAGACATTTTGACCAGCATTATCCTAGTTATCCTCCCAGGACACCTCCAGGACCTTGGGAAGGGAAAAAAGACATTCATCCCATTTCACAGATGGAGAAAATCATGGTTAGGAGAGTGTAAAAGCAGGAAAAGATATTGGTATATAGTGAAAAGAGGACCCATATTGGCTGCTAGTTGGTGTAGTGGATGGAGATGAGAAGACCAGAGTTCAAATCCCTGAGACACTTAGTAATTATGTGACTCTGGGCAAGTCACTTAACCTCTGCCTCAGTTTCTTCATCTGTAAAACAGGGTTAACAATAGCTCCTATCCTCCAGGGTTATTGTGAGGATAAAATGAGATATTTATAAAGCACTTTGCTAACCTTAAAGGACTATATAAATGTTAGCAAAAAAAAAAAATATTTGGTTTCAGAAGAGGTAAATCACTGTCTCTCCCTGAGTCTCAGTTTCCTTATCTGAAAGATTAGAACTAAAATACTTGAATCTTATCTCTGGAAAAATCATGGTAATGAAAACACTTTGTAAACTGGAAAATTCTGGATTATTGCTAGTGGTTAATTGTTATTTGCCATGAGTCAGACATAGTAGTCCAGTGGAAAGAGCATTGGATTTGGCCTCAGGGGACCTATTTCACTTAGAGGCAACTTCTCTAGGCCTTGGTTCCTCATCTGTAAGGCCAGGGGATTGGAGCTGACAACTTCTGAGGTCCTTCTGGCTCTAAAATAAAATCTAGATTCCAAATTTCTGAAATTCCGATGGCTGGTCTTATTCAGGCAAGGTCACTGGGGCAAGACTGTTGGGCCTGGCCTGATTCCACCTCTCCCCTAGCTTCCTTGCCCCTGGCCACGCAGGTCTCTCAGGTTTGCTCAAGCAGCACCCCACGTTCCTGACATATCCTGGCTTTCCCTTGGCCAGTCTCCTGTTCCATTTCCTCTGGACCTGTGACATGACTGGTAAGCTAATCTTATGGACTAATTCTCCCCCCAGGTATTAATGGCCAATAATAACTTAATGTGTTACCTCTCTCAGGAGGGTCAGTAATTCCACCCAACAAACATTTAAGTGCCTATTTTGAACTATGCTGCGCTGTGCTTGGGGCTGGAACACAGGATTGAAAAATGTGTTCTTACCTCCAGGAAGCTTAAATTATAGGGGAGATAGAACACCTACTCAGATAAGGATCATATAAAGGTAGAATAGGGTAGTGAAGGTGCTCTCTTCCCAGAGACTCAAAGTGTTCTGGGCCAGTGATGTCAAACTCAAAGAGAAATTGGGGGCCACTGAATTTCACATAAGGATCTCTTCAAGCTGCTTATTTTATTTATTTTTTTTTTGTGAAGCAATTGGGGTTAAATGACTTGCCCAGGGTCACACAGCTAGTGAGTGTTATGTGTCTGAGGCCGGATTTGAACTCATGTCTTCCTGACTCCAGGGCCAGTGCTCTATCCAGTGTGCCACCTGGCTACCCCTCTGCAGGCTGCTTATTGACTTAGAAAACCACGTTAGCATTATCTATGTTCTATTGAATTTTTATGCATTTTGTTAAATGTTTCCCGATTACATTTTCATCTCGTTCAGTTAGCCACCAGAGTATTGCAACAGTGTGTGACCCAGGCCTGCTTGACATTTCTTCTGTAGGCCATAGATTCTCTCTCTCTCTCTCTCTCTCTGTCTCTCTCTCTCTCTCTCTTTTTCTTCCTTCCTCCCCTTTCTTTTGGAGGCAATCAGGGTTGAGTGAGTTGCCCAGGGTCACACATCTAGTAAGTGTCTGAGGCTGAATTTGAACTCGGGTCCTCCTGACTCCAGGGCCAGTGCTTTATCCATTGCCACCTACTGCCCCCCGGCCATAGGTTCTTAATTGTTTTTTGTGTCATGGATTACTTTGGCAGTCTGGGGAAGCTTCTGGATCCCTTCTCCGAATGTTTTTAGATGCACAGGATTACAAAGGAATTGATTATATTGAAGGACAATTATCAAAATATATTAAACAAACAAAAAAGTTCACAGCAGACATCGGGTAAAGAATCCCTTTCTACGGAAATGTTGAGGAGGAAGTGAATGCTTTCAGCTGGGCGGGGATTAGTGGCAGCTAGGTGGTACAGTGGATAGAGCGCTGAGCCTGGAGTCAGGAAGACCTGAGTTCAAATCTAGCTTCCCACACTTACTAGCTGTGTGACCCTGGGCAGGTCACTTAACCCTCTTTGCCTCAGTTTCCTCATCTGTAAAATGAACTGGAGAGGGAAATGGCAAACCACTCTAGTATCTTTGCCAAGAAAACCCCTCATAGGGTCATGAAGAGTTGGGCATGATTGAAACATCTGAACAACAAACTAGAAGAGTCTGCACTTGAGCTGAACCTTGAAGGATGAGGATTCTGAGCAGAGATAAGGAGAGAGTATTCAAATTTTCCAGGGGTGGGGCAGGGAGATAGCCAGGGTAAAGGGTGGCATTTGGAGGTGGAGGTCAAGTTCAGGGAATCCCTGACAGTTTGGTTTAATTGAAGACTGGGTAAGGGGAGAAAACATGACATGAGGCTGGCCAGGTAGGCCATAATTGCCTCCAGAGAAGGAAGTGATAAATAGAAATATGTATAGAATAATTATATATATTTGTGTCTAATGATAGCCATCTCTGGGGGAGGGGAGGAAGAAAAAAAAGAAATTTACATGATCATTTGACTATATATTTAAAAGGAACATCAAATTATACACACTAGATGTTCAGTTTCATGTGCACCATAAATAAAAAGAAAAGTAAAAAAAAAAAATAATAAGGCAGGCCAGGAAGGCTGAAGCCAGATTGTACAGGGCTTGAAACGTCAAGATGAGTTTAGTGATAGGAAGCCACTGGAGGCCTGACTGCCACCGCCATAATAAAGGGCATTTACATAGTGCTTTAAGCTTTGCAGAGGGTTTTAATCCAAAAGACTGAATTTCTAATTTAGGGACGGTTAGCCAGCGCAGGAGACAGTTTGGAGCTGGGGACCTTCCAGCAACACCCGCCCCCATCCGAGGCCAGCCTTGCTCTTTGCACCGCATCACCTCTCTTGGCAAACCAGGATGTCTACATATAGAAAGAAGAATGGGGAAGCCGACTGCTTTGGTGACGAGGGCACGTACCCAGGCAGGACGTTTTTCCGATTCTATTTATTTGTAGCAAATAGGGATACAGTGTCACAGATCATCTCTATACCTCAGTTTAACCATTCGCTGTAAATTCAACTTTCTCCCCAACATAAAGCTTAAGTAAGTCTACTACTAAGGAAGGAAATGGCCTGATTTGGGTTTCATCTTGTCATATATCAAAAAAGCTGGGAGGGATGTTAGAGCCCTCTGGTCTAATACCCTCATTTTTTCAGAAGAAGAAATAGGCCCACAGAAGAGAAATAACCCACCCAAGGTCTCACATTGAGTTAGCAGCAAACCCAGGCCTAGAACCCAAGTCTAGTGTACTGAATTTTCTACTACCCCATGCCTCAGTCTTCTGTTGGTTCCTACCCAATCTCTGGCAAATAAAAAACAAATGGTTGAATAGAAATGCCAGGGACTTGGATAATCTGCATTCTGGTTCTTTAGGCTCTGGATAACGGAGAGTCACTGTCTCTATTTTGAGGATGTTCTGCTCTAATAAGTTACATTTATAGCACACTAAAGTTTGCAAGTTTCAAGATTTGCCCATTGTTAAGGCTGTGGGTTGCAAAATGGCACAGGTAGTCTCACTAGGAAGTGCTTATACCAATAAATCATAGATTTGGTTAAAAATATTTTTCAAACTGATAGATGGTGTGGTACCCATGTCATATTGTCTATCAGTCTAAGAATTTTTTTTTTGTTGAGGGTAGAACTTGGATTCAGACAGATCTGAGTTCAAGTTTTGTCTCAGAAACAAACTAGGTAGGGGCAGCTAGGTGGCACAGTGGATAGAACAATGGACCTGGAGTCAGGAGGAAGGGGTTCAGATCTGATCTTATATGCTAGCTGCGTGACCCTGGGCAAGTCACTTACCCCTGATTGCCTTAAAAAAAATGAAACAAACTAGTTATGTGACCATAATTAAGTCTCTTAACTCTCAGGGCCCCAATTGCTGAATTATTCATGAGAAAAGGTTCCCTTACTGTTGAAACAACAAATCTCCTTTTTCTTCTGCACCTCCTCCCCAAATTCACAAAAACTGCATTTTTCAAATGAGTAAAATGAAGTTTAGAAAAGTTAAGCAATTTGCTTGCAAGAGGAAGTTTCAGAGCCAGAGTGTGAACCCAGGTCACCTGGTTTCTATTGCCATTTTCCATCTCATCAGGGCAAACTTAGGAAATACTGCCTTGGGAAACAGCCAAGGCTATGTGCATCCTTCCCTCTCCTCTGCTGTTATTTATCCTGTGTGCCTGTGTTTTCCTCTTGTGAGAGGACTGGGCAGGGAGGAGAAGGGAGTCAGGAAAGAATGGGGGCTAGTTTCATGTTTTCATGTTGTGGGCAATTTTGTGTTACCCTATAAAATCCATCCTGGAAGCCAATGCCTTTGAGAAGCCAGGCTGGCCAAAGAGTGAGACAACTCAGCAGTCCAAGATGCTGACCGTTCACAGACTTCAGAGTTACATAAGGTTATCTAGTCTAACCCCTTTATTTTATAGATGAGGAAACTGAGATCCAGAGAGGTCACCCAGGTAGTGATCGGGAGGGCCAGAATTCAAACTCAGGTCTTCTGATGCCTAATCATATACTTTTTCTACTTTACCAGGCTTCCATACATGATGCCTACTCTCCTCTCCTCTCCCGCGACCTGGAGAGCAGCGATGGGGAAATAGGACCTCCCAACTGGCGATATCTTTCAGTCATCTAAGCTCCCCAGCAATAATATGACCTCTGGCAGAGTGGATCTGCTCTCCAGAACCTCTCTCCTCCATCCTAAGAGAGACATCCAAGTGCACTAAGTGCCAAACCAATCCAAAATTCTCCTAATGACTGCTGCAATATGACCTAGGGCCATGCCTCCTTCAAATCAACAACTCCCTAGTGATACTTTTCACATACACAAAAGCTCCAATCACTTAAGACTCAGTCTTATTCTTCTCTTAACAATAACCTAGGGAGAGGAGAGAAGGCGAGAAACCATTAGCCAGCCCCCTTCTATGCTGGGGTCAGCCAAAGCCCAGAGAGGTTCTTTTGTAAAATCACACAGTTGAGTCATTGGCAGAACCAGGTATGGCATTAATACTAGTTCCCCTGAAACCTGATGACACTTCCATGTTGGCCCAGGCCATCCTTCCTTTACTAGATTTTCTGCTTTTGTGAATTGCATTCCTTTCCTTGGCAGAGCCAGACACATGCGTGAGCATGTGTGCACATGTACACATGCATGCACACACACGAACACACACACACACACGAACACACACACACACTCATCTCTGGGCATGATTTTCCTTATGAAGCATGGAGCTCTATGTAAAGAATGACCTAGTTTTGTTTTGTTTTGTTTTTTTTTGGATGAAAGATCACAATCTATAAATGTCTAACTGAAAACATAAGCAGCTTGCTGAGAAGAAGGGCTTTTAGCTGCATTGCCTCTACTGAGCAAGGTGCCTGGGTTTCTTGCTTCTCCCTGGAGATCTCTTACTCACTTCTAACTTGCCACCTCCAAAGAAACAGGGGGCTGAGAGAGAGTAGGGAATGCAAACTGTCCCTTCCAATTTTGCGCATTAAAATATCAGCCTGCAGGCTCTGCTGATAAAGTGAAAAAGGAAGAGAGGGGCATTGCTATTACAGCCAGTGGATAGTGTGCTGGGCCTGGAGTCAGGGACACCTGAGTTCAAATCTAGTCTCAGACACTTACTAGCTGAGAGACCCTGGGCAAGTCAATTAACCTCTGTCTACTTCAGTTTCCTCATCTGTAAAATAGGGATAAACCTCCCAGGTTTGTTGTGGGGATCAAATGAGATAATAATGATAAAGTGCTCAGCTTACTATCTGGCACATAGTAAGCACTATATAAATGTTAGCTATCATTATTATTATTATTATTATTAATTGGCTCTAGTCATTTTTGCCTTGAAAGAACTTCAAATACCCAATGAATAATAAACATATACTAAGTGCCTACTGTGCGCCCGTGACTCTGCTAAACCTCCATTGGAAGCTGCTCCAATGGAGAACCCTAATAATTTTCACCCACTTCTAGGCCAAAAGAAATACCTAACAGTTCCATTTCTTAAGTAATTCGGTCCAAACAACTGAACACAACAGACAAACACACACACACACACACACACACACACACACACACACACATAATATCCTACCAACTTAGTAGCTGTTTAAAAAAAATAATACACATAAATTAAAAGAAAAATATTTTTATTTCATTCTTAAATCACCACAATTACCATGCACAACGTCTCAAACCTTGGAATCAGATTGGACACTGTCACTCTCATTTCCTGTTCCATATTGATTTTTGCTTGGTACTTGATTTTTATCATAGCAACTACTGAAAATGCAGCTTCAGAGATGTGACGTTACAAATGAGAGTGGCTAAAATTACAAATAAACAAAAATATATCTAAACATTCAAGAGCTTTATTGAAAGGAATGAAGCATGATCTATCTCATGTTTGTATTTTGTGAGTTATCATTATGTTTCCCTTGAAAATTAAAAAAAAATTTTTTTTAATTTTTAGGCAATTGGGGTTAAGTGATTTGCCAAGGGTCACCAGCTAGTAAGTGTCAAATGTTTGGTCTGAGGCCAGATTTGAACTCAGGGCCTCCTGACCTGGCTGGTGCTCTATCCATTACACCACCTAGCTGCTTCTTCCCTTGAAAATTAAAAACATCCTACAGCACTCTTGTGAGGCCACTGCAGCATCCAGTTTGGGTATCTTGGCTCTAGCATATTGTAAAAGTGCCATGCTGAGCAGGTGCCACAACTGAGAAATATGCATATTCTTTTTATTTTCCATTTAATAATTGCCAGGGATCTACTCTAGATCTAAAATTTATTAAAGTCCTTAACTTCTTTCTTCTCTTTCTTTGTTAGATTTATTTAGTTCTAAAAGAAGCACATTGAGCTCTCCAATTACAGTTAAATTTTGCTTTATGTACTTAGATATTATGCCATTTAGTGCATATCTATAAAGCACTGGCATTATTTCATTGTCTATTGTGACTTTAAGCAAAATGTAGCTTTTTTACCTCATCTTTTTTAACTGTATATAATTTTCTCTTGCTTTGTCTGACATCATGATTGCTATTCCTACTTTTTGGAAATTGCCTGAAGCATAAAAATTCTGCTTCAGTCTTTCCTTTTAACTCTCTGTGAATCTTTTAGTTTCAAATGTTTCTTGAAAGCAACATATTGTCATTAGATTCTGCTTTCTAATCCATTCTGCTACTGTCTTTCCTTTCATGTGAGTTTGCCCCATTTACATTTGCAGTTATGATTGTTAATTTGGTATTTCCCTCCATCATATCTTCTTACACTTGTCTCTTTTTCACTTGTTCTGCCCCGCTGCCTTTTTAAAGGAAATAGAGAAAGAGAAGGAATATGATTAACACTAGTTATTTGTAATTGAATTGTTTTGTTTCTATCCCTCTGCTTTTCCTCTTTTCAGTAGCTCTATAGCCTAATTTCTGCTTCTTCAACTTTCTTTTCCTCTTTTTAATCCCCACTTTATTACCCACCCTCTGAAGCTGATGTTTTTTTTTAATTTCCTCCAGTCCCTGTTTCTTCTTAAAAATCTCTTCTTTCCCTTCTCTGTAAATGCATGTTTCCTCGTTGAGTTTTCACATATTTCTACACCAAACTCTGTTTGTGTGAATTGTCCTTTGTGAGGTTCACAAAAAAGTGAGACTCCCTACCCATTTCCTCCATGTTCATATACTCTTCTTCTTACGTACCCCATTCATGTAAAATAGTTAAGATCCTCCCTCATTACTCCCCTATTCCCTTTCCCTACCCTTTTTCCTCTCTTAAGATAAACAGAACAGAACAAAATCATACCGAGACCCTGTATTTGTATGTTTCTTAACTCCTGCTGTGACCCTTGAAGATAGCAGGATTCTGAAGAGAACATTTACCTCTTCTCTGCTATAAATATTGTACTTCCTTGTACTCCAATGTGATTTCCTTTTTACATTCTCTTGATTCCTGTGTTTGCATTTCAGAGTTTCTACTCAACTCTAGCAGTCCTTTTATATGGCATACTTGAAAGTTCTCTATTCTGCTAAAGGTCTATTTTTCCTCTGTAGGATTATATTTAGTCTCATAAGAGAAATTATTCTTGTTTATAACCCTTATATTTTGGATTTTGGAATAGTGTACTCTAACATTTTCCTCATTTTTATTAACTTTTTATTAAATATTAATTGAGTGACTCTTCCTTTTCCATCAGCAGCTTTGCTTGGTTTGGACTCCATGGAACATCATGCCTCACTCAAGATAACATGATCACCTGAAATCTCATCACCATGCTGATTGACTCAGTTTTTGATTTGATGTTGTTAAGTCTTTTCATTGTGTCCTACTCTTCATGACCTTTTGGGGGGTTTTCTTGGCAAAGATATTGGAGTGGTTTGCCATTTTCTTCTCCAGCTCATTTTACAGATGAGAAAACTGAGGCAAACAGGGTTAGGTAACTTGCCCAGGGTCACAAAACCAGTAAGTCTCTGAGGCTGAATTTGAATCTAGTCCTGATTCCAGACCCCAGCCCTCTATCCACTTCACCACCTAGCTCAGTTTTTGATACTCAACACCTTCTCAGCCCCTTCAGTTGCCTCTCCCTTCTGATTGGAAGGATGGAGAATGGGGCCACTTGTCCCAAAGCCTTCCTTTATAGAGGGTTATGATCTGAACTTTTCAGGTAACTCTTCATTTTCCATCTGCAGAGAAGTTCTTGCTCCTCCACGGAAGCATCAAACCCCTTGATTCTTCCTGCCCCCAGTTCTCCCTTATCCCCCTTCCTCACTTTTCAACTTCTTTTTATGTGTTATCTTCCCCCATTAGATTGTAAGTTCTTTGAGGGCAGGAACTTTCTTTTTCTTATTTGTATCCCCAGCAATAAGCACAGTGTCTGGCACATAGTAGGCACTTAATAAATATTTATTGAATTGAATTGATTCACTGTGCCACTGTACCTATAATTTTTATATTTTATTACACACATAATTTATATACATATATATAACCAAATCCCATTGCAGTAAAAAAAAAGACTTTCTGGTTGCATTTGTTATAATAGCTTTTGACCTATAGCTAAACACCTCTAACACCACTGGAAGGCAGGAGGTTGGATCTGATAGCCTCTTGAAGGCTCTTCTGCTCCTAGATTTCAGGGCTTAAAATCCTCAATACAGGGAAAACTGAACTGGATGTAGATCTGAGGTACCATTCTTCAAGGAAATATCAGATCTACACGAATCTAAAGTGGAGAGATTATAAATTTGTTGCAAAGAAAAAACCTTGGCAAATGAATCATCAGTCAAGAGCTACAGAAGTAGTATATTTCAAAACATCCAAAGCCACCAACTGGTACTGTGTATTCATCTTCTGACAATAGCATCTGACAGGCATCACTGGCAAAAGAAAATGTTCTTTCTGGTTGGGAAATGGCAGAGAGAGAAGGGGGAACGGGGTGGGAAGGAGAGAGACAGAGACAGTGAGAGAGAGAAAACAGAAATACTTGAAACTGGGGGAGGATTTGAAGCCCCAAAGCAGGAAGCCTGGCAGCCCCTGGGTGACCTTAGGCAGGTCTCACTGTCTTCCTCAGCCCCATTTTATCTATCTGTGGTATGGAATTTAATGACATCTCCATTTCTCCATCTAGGGACTTTTACAAGAAATCGGTTGCATTTTGATTGCTGCTTTTTTTTAAAAACCACATTCATTTCTCAGTAGGTCCCCCCCCAGTCAGTCATCTCTTATAACAAAGGAAAAAACCTAACTAGCATATCAACTCTGTCTAAGAGTAAACACATATGCAGCCCTCCAAACCCATAGTTCACCACCCCCAAAACGAAGGAAGCCTGAAGATGCTTTAAGAAGGATTGAGGGGCCATATGTACAAAAATATCTATCACAGCTTTTTTTGTGTGTGGTGGCAAAGAATTGGAAACTGAGGGGATGCCCATCATTTGGGGAAAGACTGTACAAGTTGTGGTATATGAATATGATGGAATACTATTGTGCTATAAAAATTATGAAGGGAATGGTTTCAGAAAAATCTGGGAAAACTTCTATGAACTGATGCAAAGTGAAGTGAGCAGAACCAGGAGAATAATTTACATGACAACAGCAGCATTGTAAAGATAATCAATTGTGAAAGATTTAGTCATTTTGATTAGTACAATGATCCATCACAATTCCAAAGGACTCATGATATAAAACGCTCCCCATCTCTAGATACAGAACTGATGAGCCTAGAGTGCAGATGGAAGCATGTTTTTTTCTCTTTCTTTTTCTAGTTTTTCTTCCGTCCTTCCCCTGAACATGGCTAATGTGGAAATATTCTGCATGACTTCAATATGTGTAATGGGTATTATATTCCTTGCCTTCTCAATGGTGGGGGTGGGGAGAGAGGGAGGGAGAGATTTTGAAACTGAAAATAAAAAATTGAATAAAAACAAACAAACAAAAAAGAATTTGAAGGGGTAGTGAGAGGAAAAAAGGGAGAGGGATAACATTTCCACTGTCCCACCCCCAAAATCAGAAGAGAACAGAAGGGCAGAAGGACGCACAAACAGGACAGCTTTGAAAGTGATATGTTGACTACAAGGATGGTGAACCATTGGAGAAAGGCTGAACAAATTACGGTATATGAATGGAAAAGAATACTATTGCGCCTTAAGAAATCACAAGGAAGATTTCAGAGAAACCTGGGAAGACTTGTATGAACTCATCCAGAGTGAAGTGAGTAGAACCAGGAGAACAATTTATACCACTATACCATAACAACATTGTAAATTCGAACAGCTTGGAAAGACTTAAACTCTGATCGATCTAATCCCTCTTAAACTCAGTGCTTTCTTTCTACTGATTATTTCCAATTTATCCTATGTATTACTTGTTTATACATAGGTTTTTTCATGTATCTCCCCCATTATACTGTGAGGAAGGGAAAGGAAGGTAAGGGGAGGGAAAGGAAAGGGAAGGGAAGGGAAATTGTAGAGGATTTGAACTCAGAGCTTTCTGAGGCCAGACACAGCACTCTTACAACTACATATCTTAGATTTTGGTCATAGCAACTCACGAAGGCCATAGCAACTCTATTATAGGGGCTTTGAATGGCATGGGGTTAGGGGGAGGGGAGAAAAGGATGGAAGGGATGAAAACTGAAGAGAAATCTTGAAAAGAGGAAGTAAATCAAGTGAGGGATAATTACAAAGACAGACACGAACACAGTCTCTGAAATCATGGTGGCAGCACAGAATCCTGACT
The DNA here is from genome assembly GCF_900497805.2 of Vombatus ursinus. Lineage (NCBI taxonomy): Eukaryota > Metazoa > Chordata > Mammalia > Diprotodontia > Vombatidae > Vombatus > Vombatus ursinus. Next base: position 24,446,485 of record NW_020954572.1, on the reverse strand, counting down.
GCAGTAATAAGAATCCGATAAACGTTAACTATATCAGACCCAGGAGAGCCATCAGATCACAGGCAGATGTTAAAAGTTTCAGTTTGGCCATCTATTAGTTTTAAGCAGATTAGTTATACTATCTGAGCTTCCAGAGAAATGTTCTCTCCTTGAGAGAAGAGTCTGTCATTTTTGTTTCTGTATCTCCAGTGCCACATCCAGTACGTGGCACATGTAGGTCCTTAATAAATTGGTTTTCTAAATTGTATTTTTTTTCAATTAGTAAATGTTTATTATTTTCTTTTTCCTACCTTCCCCCCTCCACCTACTGGGGAAAAAAAAAGAAAAGAAAAACCCTTGTAACAAATATGCACAGTCAAGCAAAACAAATTCCCACAATGGCCAAGTCAGAAAATATGTAGTACATTTGAAATAACTTAGATATATATATATATATATATATACACATATATATACATATATATATATATGAAGGCAGTGGAGGAGAAGAAAAAGAATAAGGAGAAAGAAAGAAAGAAAAGAAGGAAGGAAGGAAGGAAAGAAAAAAGAAAAGAAGGAAGGAAGGAAGGAAGGAAGGAAGGAAAAACTTGGAAGCAAGTCACTAAACTGGGAAACTTTTTTTTTTTGCAAAAAATATTTCAGGTGAAACATTTCAGCAAGAGTTGGCATGGAATGTCAGGATACTGTAATACAACATATGCTTCAAGGCCAGAGGCAACTCAAGTTATTTCTGAGACCTTCTTAGAATTTCTACTTGCAGACCTCGAACTAACCAAATACCCCCTGCAGAGTCAAACCACCAAGCGAGTACTCAATTGAACCAAATAACAGGGAGTATGTGAGGTGTGGTTAGGTCATTTTACAGTAAAAAAAGATGCTGGAGGTGGGGAGAAGGGGTAATGAGATCTTCCCACTGGGTTAGCTTTTGTTGAATTACCTTGTTTTCAGAAAGGTCAATTGTTAGCACTTGCCGCTTTTCTTTTACTTTGAAGTTGCATTCATCAAACTTACTGAGTCTAGACAATGTTTTTCAAACACAGAAAGATTTAAGTAGAGCTATTTATACGACGTGCTACGAAGACTCATGGCCTCCTACTAGCAGAAGGAGGTTGTGTGACCTTGGACAAATCACTTGACCTCTTCCAGCCTCTCAGTTTTCTAAAATTGTAAAATGAAGGGTGGAGAAGTTTGATTAGATGACCTATTCCTCTTTTAATGAAGTCTAAGATCACATTAGCATTTCTGGGGGTGGATTATATATTTGATTAATGTTAAACTTGCAGCTAGGTGGTACAGGGCAGTTAGGGTGGCACAGTGGATAAAGCACCAGGCTTAGAGTCAGGAAGACTCATCTTTCTGAGTTCAAATCTGGCTGCATCACTTTCAGCAAGTCACTTAACCCAGTTTGCCTCAGTTTCCTCATCTGTAAAATGAGCTGGAGAAGGAAACAGCAAACCCTCCAGTATCTTTGCCAAGAAAACCCCAAATGGGGTCATGAAGAGTTGGATATGACTGGAGTGACCAAACAACAACAAAGCTTAAAGTCTACTACCCCTCATCCCCACCCCTTCCCATTTTTTAAAGAAGAAACTTCCATCTAGCCAAGCCTCCCCTTCATCTTGTACTTGTGAAGTTGATGTTTTTGAACCCAAGTGTAACACACTGTATTAGTCCATATTAGACTTTATCTTACCAGACTTGGCCAGAAGTTCCAATCCACCAAGATCCTTTTGGAACCCAACTCTGTCATCTAATAGACTAGCTCTCCTTCCCAGCTTTGCTTTATTTATACATCTGATAAGCTTGCTGTCTATGCTTTTATCTGAATCATGAATAAAAATATTTAAGAGCTCAGGGCTAAGCCCATATTTTGGGAGTCAACCCATAGCTGCCTCCTTCCAAGCTGTACCTAAAGACCGTTAATGGCCTGACCAATATAACCATAGAATAAATGTAGCTCTGTAAAAATCAGTTGTCTCTACACATCCAATTGAGTCCTTTATTACGGTCCTTTGTTACACTCTTACTTCATCATTCACTCCAGGACACAAGATCAATTTAGAGATTAAAAGGACCTTCTAGATCATTTAGTCCAACTCCTTTATTTTGCAGATGAAACAAATGAGGCCTAGAAAGGGGAAGTGACTTATCCAGGATTAAAGGGGTGGTAAATAACAATCCTTTTCCAGCTCATTTTATAGACCAGAAAACCGAGGCAAACAAGGTTAAGTGACTTGCCAGGATCACACAGCTACTAAGTGCCTGAGGTCATATTTTAACTCGAGACTTCCTGGCTCCAGGTACAGTGCTCTGTCCATTGTGCCACTTAGATGCCCTAAACATTAGCAACAAAAATAGCAGTCTCAGGATTTGAACCCAGGTCTTCTGGTTCCAAATTCAATGTTATTTCCACTATGTCACATTTTAATTAATACCGTTGTTGTTGATGAACCATGCAAAAGTGCCAAGCAAAATTCAAGAACTTCACCAGGGCTGGACCTCAGAGAAATTTTGATGTAGGAGAAGATTTTGGTGCCAACTTGTTTTTTCCTCCCCCCCTCCCCCAACTTTTTTTCTTTTTAATACCCTGAAAATCCTGGTCAGCTGTACTCAGCTATCAAAGCTTTTCTTAAAGCCCAGACTGTACCACGTCATTCTTCTATTCAATAAACCTCCAGCAGCTCCCTATAACCTTTAGGATCAAATATAAAATATCCTTTTGGATGTTCAAAGCCCTTCATAGCCTATCTCTTCTGCCCCCTCCTATCTGCCTCCCCCCTGTAACTCTTCAAACAAGACACTTATCTCTCGACTCTGGGCATTTCCTCCGGCTGCCCCTCATGCCTAGAATATTCTCCCTCCTCCTCTCCGTCTTCTGGCTGCCTTAACTTCCTTTAAGTCCCAACTAAAGGCAGGAAGCCTTTCTCAACCTCCCTTAGTCCTAGTGCCTTGTCTGTACATGGCTGCTTATATGTTCGCCCACCCCCATATTAGATTGTGAGCTCCTTGAGGGCAGGGACTGTTTTTTTGGCTTTATTTGTCTCCCCAGAGCTTAGCACAGTGCCTGGCATGTAGTTACTGCTTAATATTTATTGACTGACTTCACCAGATGGGCTCAGCGGTAGTAAGGATAGAGAATCTTTTGTTACTCCTTAAAAAGTATTTGCCAGACCCTTTGATCCAGTAATACCACTTCTAGGTCTGTATCCCAAAGAGATCGTAAAAATGGGAAAAAGACCCACATGTACAAAAATATTTATAGCAGCTTTTTCTGTGGTGGCCAAGAATTGGAAATTGAGGGGATGCCCATCATTTGGGGAATGGCTGAACAAGTTGTGGCATATGAATGTAATGGAATACTATTGCGCTATAAGAAATGATGAGCAAGCAGATTTCAGAAAAACCTGGAAAGACTTGTATGAACTGATGCTGAGTGAAGTGAGCAGAACCAAGAGAACATTGTACATGGTAACAGCAACATTATTTGATGACCAACTTTGATAGACTTAGCTCTTCTCAGCAATGCAAGGATCTAAGACAATTCCAAAAGACTCATGATGGAAAATGCTATCCACATCCAGAAAAAGAACTATGGAGTCTGAATGCAGTTCAAAGCATACTATTTTCTCTCTCCTTCTTTCTTTCTCATGGTTTTTCCCTTTTGTTCTGATTCTTCTTTCACAACATGACTACTGTGGAAATACATTTAATATGATTGTACATGTATAGCCTACATCAGATTGCTTGCTATCTTTGAATCCTACTTGCTTCAAAGTCAAGAAAACTATCTTTCTTACTAACAGACATTGCATACCTAGTGTCATGGTTTGAGTTAGTAGGGGCAGCCAAGAATATCTCAAGAGGTGGGAGAAAAAAGTTTGGAACTCAAAATCCTACAAAAGTGAATGTTGAAAATTATCTTTATATGTAAGTGGAAAAAAAATAAAATACTATCAAGTGGGGGAAAAAAGAAGTATTTGCCAGAGGCAAGAAAAGAAATACACAATAACCACAGCAAAGTAAACTGAAAGAACTAACCCCATTCCCATCACCAAAAAAAGTTGAATGTTGCAAAATTACAAAGAAGACATGCCTATTAGGCAGCTAAGTGGCACAGTGCACCAAGTGCCTGGCCTGTAGTCAGGAAGACTCATCTTTATGAATTCAAACTGTCCTCAGAAACTTAATAGCTGTGTGACCATGGGCAAGTCACTTAACTCTGTTTGCCTCAGTTTCCTCATCTGTAAAATGAGCTGGAGAAGGAAATGCAAACCACTCCAGTATATTTGCCAAGAAAATATCAAATAAGGTCATGGAGAGTCGGACACAACTGAAATGAATGAACAACAACAATTTATATAGCACTTTAAGATGTGCAAAGTGGTTTACAAATATTATATCATTTTATCCTCACAACAACCCCCGGGGGAGATAGGAGCTCTTGTGATTCCCATTTTACAGGTGAGGAAACTGAGACAGACAGAGGTCAAGTGACTTGCCCAGGGTGAAATAACTAGAAATTGTTTGAAGCAGGATTTGAGCTCAGGTCTATCCTGACTCCAGGTCCAGATCTTTGTCCATTACATTACCTAGTTGCCTCTAGATATATGAAAAGATATCCTCCACTCCCTCCCTGTTGTTGTTTATCCTTCCTATTGGAAGAGGATCAGTGACATCACAGAGTTATGTTTTGACTTGTGCATGAATTGGTTTTAAGTGGGGCAGAGTAGCACAAAGTCATGACCCTCACTCTCTCTTCCAGAGTCATCTAAGTCCAGTGGCAGGACAAAAATCAAGAGGATGGGTGATTGCCTGAGATGCAGTGGATGACCTTAACATCTGCAGAAATGGGAGGCCGACGAGTATGGCCCATTGCGTGTTTTCAGACTTCTTCAATGTATTGATCAATTATGCTGACTTTTCCCCCTTCTTTTTTGTCTTTAAAAAATATTATTTTGTTATAATGGAACGGCACTCTAGGAGGGGGAGGGACTCTGAAGGCAACTATGGTAATGCAAAGAAATGAGTCATTTAAGGGTCACTAAAAGTTATAATATCAAAATTTAGTGGGAGAGGTTGGGGGTGAGGGTAGGAGGTGGGAATGTGTCCCTAAAAATCAAATTGCACAGATATCATGAAGGCTGCCAACCACTTTTGGAGATTTTTAAGTTGCAAGGTTAGGGGCCAGAGAAACGGATTTCTCTTTTGGATGCCTAGAATACAGACCTAACTAGTCAGGAGAACACATCAATCAGTTCTCTTTTAAGCCTAGAATTCAACAAACAGATGTTTTCATATTATACTGTACCAAGTACTTATTAAGCACTTGATTTCTATGGATTGAGATTATGTGCTAATGGACAAATTTGCTTGACATCATACATACATACATATGTACATATATGTATGTATATGTGTATATATGTTTATGTGAATATATACATATACATATATATATATATGCACATATATATTTGCTAGACCTGTCATTCATCAGTGATTAGGCATTCCCAGTATGGCAACTTCCTCCACTGATACAGAATGGCAAATCATCTATAACTTAAAGAGCCGTAGAAAGTTGACCCAGGCCTTGAGAAATTAAGTGATATCCATGTTCACACAGAAAAATGTCAGAGGTAGGATTTGAACCCAGGCCTAACTCCATGGCTGGCCTTCAATACATTATGCCAGGCTGCCTCTCTTACTTACCTTGGTAAGATAAAATTGCATTACTAATAGACGTTGCATACTTAGTGCCAGGGTTTGAGTTAGTAGGAGCAGCCAAGAATATCTTAAATCATCCTGTGTCTTAGGAAAACAAAGTTAAAAGGGGAAGTTGGAGAAACATGACAAATGATACTGGTCTGCACCATGAGTAAGCTTCTCAGGGTCCAAAAGGCCCCTGATACCTTATGCAGTCTTATTTGGAGAAGTAACATTTCACCACTGAAACCACATAGGCTGGGACCCTGGATAACCTGTAGTACTGCAAAGTCCAAAAAGAAAAAGCTACCCTTGGAAAAGTTGCCCACTCAAGGCCTTTATTCCTGATGTTTGAGGAGCATGTAACACTAAATGCCTTCCTAGAAAGTGTTTGGCACACAGTAGGTGCTTAATAAACACTTACTGATTAGCTGACTGTTATAGAATCAGAGACCTGGAGCTGTGAATTTAGGCTTGATGTAGGAGCATGTTTCATTATCTGTTCAATAGGACCAAGATTGGTCATTGATGTAAGGCAGGGGTGAGGAGCCTGTGGTCCTCTAGGTTCTCAAGTGTGGCTCTTTGACATATGGCCTCAAGGCAGCAGGTTCCCCACTCCTGATGTAAGGAAAATCCTTCTAATAATTGAACCTATCCTAAGGCAGGAAGGACTGCCTTCAAGCAAAAGCCAGGTGATCACTTGTCATTTGCATTTACTTGACATTATTTCAATTTACAATGTACATTATTGTCATTTACAATAATGTGCATTATTATCATTTACGATTTAAAATGTTCATTGTCATTTACAATAATTTACATTATTGTAGTAGTCATAGTGTAGATTTTTCCCCAGGTTTTGCTGATTTCATTCTCCACTAGCTCACATAAACTTTTCCCAATTTCCCCAGTACTCCTACTATCTCTTATTTGGCCACAGGCTGCTTCCTCTTTAATAGGAGGAAAAGACATACACAATTAATAGGACTTTGTAGTGGAAAGCGCTGGATTTGGAATCAGAAAAACTTGGTTTATATCCATTATATTCATACACTATGACTGGTTGAACCATTCCCCAACTGGTGATTACCCATTTTATTTCTAGTCTTTTTTTGCAATCACAAAAGTACAACTATGAATAGGGACTAGGCCTATGATTTTCTTGTGGTTTGGGGTGCTGGGAACCCTGCAATGCAAGGATACAGGGCAGGTCTGCCTTGAAAGAATTTGACCACTCACACCTTCTTTCTGTCAGAATAGTGAGGTTTTATTATGACACCAGATGGATGGGTGAGCAAGATTTCTAGTAAATCTATGAATTTGATGAGGATGGGACTGACACTTTTATACAGAAAAAGACTATGAGAAGATCTGGATGGGACTAAAGAGTGGCAAGTAGTCTGGGGTGGGCCAGGTACAAGACAAGGAAAGGAGATAAGTGGTCAGAGAGCCACAGTGAAAAAGCAGTTAAAAGGATTATTGAGTTTCTAGGTAGATTGGGATCAGGCAACTGCCAGGGACTGGGTTCAGGGGCTGGGTTATGTGGAAAAGTTCAGGGTCCAGGTCCCATTGTCCCATCAATTTCATTAATATCAGGAATGCCTAGCCCAAGAACTCTAAACCAATATAAGTGACTACTTTTTTTCAATCTATGCCTTGGAGTGTTGCCTAGAGCAGTAGTGTCAAACCCAAATAAAAACAGATCCTTATAGGATACCCAATGACTTAGAAAACTACAAATTTTATCATTATCTATGTTGTATGGTATTTTTATTTATTTTGTTAAATATTTCCCAGTGATATCCTGGCACTTGGGAGGGTTGTAGGCTATATGCAGCTTCGTTGGGTTGTATGTTTGATACCTTTGGTCTAGAGCACTAAGAACTTAAGTGAGTTGGCCAGGGACACAGTCAGTAGTTTTCAGAGATGATATCTGAACCCAGATCTTCTAGGCAACAAGGCCAGCGCTGTGTCTGCTATATCATGCTACAGTTATAAATATTTTAGTACAAATACAGCACTTTTTCTATCTTTGACTTTGCTAGGTTCCATGTCCAATAATGGGATTGGTGGATCAAAAGGTATGAAATTTCCAGAACTGGTTGGACCAATTCACAGCTCTACCAAAATTATTTGTGTGTCTGACTTCCTGCAGCCCTGTTTGTTTTGACTTTTTCCATCTTTTAACATCTTTGACAATTTGGCCCCCTTTTTTTTTTTTGGTCTTTTAAATTTAGGGCACCATTTCAATGTTATTGTGTTAGTGGGCTCAGTATGATGCAGGCAAGTTATTTCAATCTTATATGTCCACCTAAGAATATCTGAGTAACTCATCTCTGGTCTATCTCTTTTCCTCCCTACATAATTCTCTATCAACATAAACACAACCAATGAGCTGATGATCTATCTTCACCCCTTTGTGTCCCATATTTCAAATGTTGATATTGGGCAGCTCTGAGCAAGATCAGTTTGAATTTCATTTGTTGACATGTTCTTCTTAGATCTATGGGAAGATTTAAAATTAGCTCAGTAAAAATCTCCTGTCTCTAAAAATACAGACAAGTTCTAATTGTTCCATAGATCAGAACGCCCGGAGCATAAGGTATCAGAATTCTGAGATATTGGGGGCTGTGGAAAAGAGGATACAAACATGGCGGTCTGAGTAAAACCTCAGAGAAGTTTCATTTTGTATTTCTCTTATTGCTGATGGTTTGGAGTGTTTTTTTCCCATATGGTTTGCCTTTGCCTTCTAATCTATTGGAGAGTGGTTCTTGGTACTATGACATGTAGCACCCTGGTTCAAATTCTAGCTTGACCACCTGTCTGACCTTGGGCAGCTCACTTCACTTTTGGGGGCCTCAGTTTCTTCAGAAAAATATAATGGGTTGTCTGAAGTGATTTATAACTTCCTTTCTGGCTCTAAATCCTATAATCCTATGAACTGCATGGGAAGGTGTGATTAGTGCTGAAGAAAGGCCCAGACAAACTGCTATGAAAAACTGGAAGAAGGAGAATTCACCTTGAAATGGAGATAGAGTAGGGGTGTCAGGGAAGGCTTCATCATGGAAGTGATGTTGGGTCTTAAAGGAAAGAAGGAAGGATTCTGAATTGATAAGAGATGGGCATATGGAGGAGTTGATTCCAGGCATGGGGCATAGACGGAGCAAAGATAGGAGACAAGAGTACCAAAATGAGGGACAGTCAATAATTCAGTTTGTCTGGAACATAGAATATCCAAAGGGGCTTAGGATGACATTAGATGGGAAAAATAGACCATGAGCTCCTCACTAGAATATAAGTTCCATGAGAATCGGAACTTTTAAATTTGTTAAAATATGTATCCCCAGTATTGAGCACAGTACCTGGCATATAGTAGGGGCTTAATCAATGTTTATTGATTGATTGAACCAGACTGGATAGAAAGCTGGCCTCAGAACCAAGAAGACCTGTGATCAGGTCTGGTGTCTGAATGTACTGGCTACGTGACCCCAGCTAGGAACATAATATCTTGGTGTCTTAGGTACCTCGCTAAAATATAAAAAATCCTGTTTTTCAGTTGTGTCCAACTCTTTATGACCCCATTTGGGGTTTTCTTGGTAAAGACACTGGAATGGCTTACCATTTCCTTCTCTAGATTATTTTACAGATGAGGAAACTGAGGCAAACAGAGTTAAGTGACTTAACCAGGGTCATGTAGCTAAGAAGTGTCTGAGTCCAGATCTGAACTCAAGTTTTCCTGACTCCAGGTTCAGTGCTCTATCTGCTGCACCAATTAGCTGCCCCTCTAACATATGGTATGTACTAACTATATGTTCAGTGAATGAATGTCTAGAGGCCTCCAGGTAGCATTACCAGCCTGTAATGGTTGGGTAGCTACTTCATCTGGAAGCTCCCTACACCACAGAAATCACAGTTCTAGTTCCTTATCTCCTAATTACAGTCTTTTAGCAGTTTTGGTAAAAAGTGGGTGAAAGAAGAGATACAATCGGTGATAAAAATGAGGCTTTTGGGGTTCTTATATTTCAATAATCCATGCTACCATCTCTCTGCACAATTATACGTTGTCTCTAAGGGACTACTCCCATAATATTTTTCAATCTAATTATGATTTCATCTTTTTTGGCCCCAGGAGATACCAAATCTGATACCACTCACCAGAAGCAACTTGAGGATATGGATGGAAGAGAGAGGCCTCTTCCTGGCCCGGTTTTATTAAATCATCCCTTTTGAGTGCTAGAACAGGGCCTCTAGGACCTGAGTCACCCCATATGTTCTCCCACAGACTCCTGCCCTCACCCGCCTCTTCTCTCAAAAGTACAAAGGTCACCACCTGTTTAAACAAAAAAAAATAAACAGAGAACTTTCTCCTCCACAGGCTTGCTGCTCCAAAGCACCCATTCTTGCCTGGTGACAAAGGCCAAAAGAGTTTTCTCCTACGTCATATTTAAAAGTCTCCTCTTTTCTTCTTGGGAGGCTATTGTGTTGTTTAATTGTCTTCACTTGGAAAATATTTCTTATGTCTGATTGGACTCTAATGAGATAGAAAACAATTGATTATATTAGACTAGAAACTTATTGAGGGCAAAGACTTCACCTTGGGTAAACTATACATATACACATATATACTATATAGTATGTCTATATATACACACACATATACAAACTATACACATACATATAAATACATATGTGAATACAGACATAAAATATGTGTATGCATATACACATATAGGCACATATATGCAATATATAAATATATATAAAATACATGAGTATATATGTGTGTATATAAATATATATTCCACTAGTGCTCCAAACAGAAGAGGCATTTAATAAATATTTACTTAATGGAACAGAACTACTTTTCTGTAATTACAAGTTTCAGACAAAGTCCCAATCTGTACTTGGTAGAAGAAGTTCTATACTGGGGGCTCCCTATACTGGTGATATCCAAAATTTTCATCTGGTTCAAAATTATACTTGAAGACAGCAATTACAATCCCATTCACACAAAACACAAATTGCTCTTCTGTTTTCTGTTTTCTAGGTTTGACAGATGTAAGCACTTTGTGTTTTCACCTTTTCTGTGCACAATTTATTTTTCATCCTTAAATGACATTGAGAGGCAGTGTGACATAATGATAGAAAGCCATTTCAAGAGTTAGGAAGAGCCAGGTTTAAGCTCTGTCTTTGATGTAAGATGGTTGTGTGACCCTGAGCAAGTCATTTCATGTCTTCAGCAATTCCCTGTATATACAAGATTGCATTGGTAGAGAGAGTTTTCACTTGTAAGAGCTTCCTAGTCCAATGGATCACTGGTCTAGGCCCTGTATGATATTTTTTTGCTCATGGCCTTTTCACATCCATCTAAAAATGCAGAGGCTACATCTGGACATGAGGCAATAAATATTGCTGCTATTCAGTTGTGCCTGACTCTTTGTAACTCCATTTGGCTTTTCTTAGCAAAGATACTGGAGTGGTTTGCCATTTCCTTCTCCAGCTCATTTTACAGAGGAGGAAACGAGGCAAACAGGGTTAAGTGACTTGCCCAGGGTCACATAGCTACTAAGTGTCTGAGGCCAGATTTGAACTCAAGAAGATGAGTCTTCCTAACTCCAGGCCTGGCACTCTATCTACTGTTCTACCTAACTGCCCTGCACCACCTAGCTGCCTAATAAATGTAACATGCTGTAATTTAAAAGACACTAGATTAGGAGTCAGAAAACTTGGATTCTAGTCCTTACTATTAACCATGTTAAAAATTTGGGCAACTCTCTCAATACTCAGATCTTTATCTATAAAATAGGCACAGCAAAACTTGACCTACCTACTTTACAAAGTATATGTTTCAAACGAGATAATAAATGTGAAAACATTTGAAATGTGAAAGAAATTGAAAATAGAAATTGCAATTATTTTTATTATCATTATCACTTCTCTGATTGCAGAGCAATGATCACTCAAATTACAAGTAGACAGTACTTCCTCACCGTAAGTTTTCTAGACCAATGAAATCACAAGGTAGGGAGGAAAAAAAGCTGTCATTAAGGTCTGGCCCAAGCTAAATATAAGGAAGTGAGAGGCAGGGTGGGGTAGAGGCCAGCTACCAAGTCAGGAAGACTAAGATTCAGGTCCCATTTCTGATGCATACTGGCCATGGGACCCTGGGCTAGTCATTTAATCTCTTAGTGTCCTAGTCAACTCTAAAACACTGTTATAGAAAGTGTTTCCTTATTGGGAGGTCCCTAAATCAGTGAAATCAAGGGTTCTGATTTAAAAAAAAAATTGTTTTTGGCTTCTTCTTAATTAAACTCTTTAATATATCTCAAAGTGATACAGGTTTAGCTTTTGAATATTAGAAATTAAACAAATTTTCTATTATTTAAAAAAATAAGATTTTGAAATATTTGTGTCCACTATAACTTATAGGTGATTTTTTTAATCTGTCTATTCCTATTTTTCTCATTCTCCTATGAGAATGAAAGTTACTTAGCTGGAGACGTAATAGAATAACAATCAGTCAACTAACAACATTTTCTGAAGACCCACTGTGCATAGAGCACTATAGTACACATACGTAGATTGTACCTTCACAGTAAGGTATGACATCACATAGCCTACCCTCATATTCAAATGAAGAGTCCATTATAAAATCTTTGCATTATAAAGGACCTGACAGGTCAATTAGCCCACCTTTTCCCTTTATATTAAATATTAAAAAATATGTCAACTGCACATCAAATGTCTGCTCAAATACTTCTAGCAACAGGGATCTTTATAGCTTACAGGGTAGCCCAATTCATTATTTGACAGGCAGAATTGTTAGAAGAGTCATTCTTGGAGCCAAAATCATTCTCCCTCTAATTGCTGCCTGTTGGTCCTGGTTCTGCCTTTTAGTAGTTGTTGAGTTGTTTTAGTTGAGTCCAACTCTTTGTGACCCCATTGGTAAAGATACTATAGTGGTTTGCCATTTCCTTCTCTGGTTCATTTTACAGTTAAGGAAACTGAGGCAAACGGGTAAAGTGACTTGCCCAGGGTCACACAGCTAGTAAGTGTCTGAGGCTGGATTTGAATTTGGGTCCTCCTGACTCAAGGGCAGGAGCTCTATCCACTCTGACACTGAGCTCTCTTTGGCCCGTTATAGTTACACAGAATAAGTTGCATCCCTCTTCCATATGATAGTCCTTCAAATATTTATTATGTCCCTTCCTCCCCACTACCTTTCAAGTCTTCTTTTCTCCAGATCAAATACGTCTAGTTTCTTCAACTATTCTGCATATGGCAATTTTCAGACCTTTCACCATTCTATCAGCCTGTGAGCTCCTTGAGAGGACAGACTGATTTTTGCCTTTCTATGTATTCCCAGCAATTAGCACAGTGCCTGGCACATAGTAGGTAGTCAATAAATAATGGTTAACTTGACCTGACTGAGTGCTTTTCTTCCTGAGACATCTAATTTGTCGAGATAGCCTTCTTGAATTATGTCATTGAATTATGTCATATGAATTAAATTATATCAATTTAATACTACAGTTATGGCATGATCAATACATAGAACAATGGAACTATTAGTTCCTTCATCCATATCATACACCATATTTCCATTAATGCATCTTAAGATAGTATTAGCCTTTTTAAGCGGGGGTTGGGGGGGGAGGAAATCCAGGTCATACTGCTGGCTTGCAAAGAGTTTGTAGCTCAAGATTCTAGGTCTTCTCCCACATTAATTAATGTAAAGCTAGGTCACCCTCATCCGATAATTGTATAGCTGATTTTTTTTTAAAATTCTCTCTCCTTTGACCTGTAAAAACATTTTGTTAGTATCTCTGTTGTGTGCTTATCATTGTAAATAACGATATTAAACAATGATATGTTATTGTAAATAATGATTCTAACTAAATAACTAACATGTCCACAAGTCTACCACATTAATTATTGGTAATTATACTTTAATTAAAGTATAATTATTTGTATACCTCTTATCTCCTCAAGGCTAGGGACCCTGTCATACTTATTTTTACATCTTCCACAGTCTATTGCAAAGGCTTGAATTTATAGGAACTCAGTAAAGATTGAATGCAATGAAACAAATGCTATGCATTAATTCCAGTAAAATTTCTTTTTTTTTTTTTCAGGAGGTGGATAGTATGCTTCATCATTAGTCCTTTGGGATTGTCTTGGACCATTGTATGGCTGAGAATAGCTAAGTCATTCACAGTTCTTCATCAAACAATATTGCTGTTACTCTGTACAACAATCTCCTGGTTCTGTTCATTTCATTGTGCATCAGTTCATGTAAGTCTTTCCAGGTTTTTCTGAAATCATCCTGCTTGTCATTTTTTACAGCATAATAATATTCCATTACAATCACATATCACAGCTTGTTTAGTTGTTCCCCATCCAGTTAAATTTCATTATGTTTTAGTCCACTGTTCAAGCTTATCAAAATTTTTTTGAATTTGGAGTATGACATTTAGTGTATTTACTTACTATCCAGTGTGGCAAAATGGAAGATTTATGGATTTAGGACCAAAGGGCCAAATATCAGCCCTCTTTGCTTAACTACTCTGGGCCTTAATTTCTTAAATATTAAATGAGGGGTTGGGCTATATGACCATTTTTCTGCAAGGCAATTGGGGTTAAGTGACTTGCCCAGAGTCACACAGGTAGTAAGTGTTATGTGTCTAAGGCCAGATTTGGACTCAACTCCTCCTGACTCCAGGGCTGGTGGTCTATCCATTGCACCACCTAGCTGCCCCTCTATATGACCTTTAAGGCGTCTTCTAAATCTATCATCCTATCATCTTCCCAGCATTTTGTTACTTGCAAACATAGTGATCACATCTTTTATCTTCATCTAAGTCAATGATAAAGGGGTTAACAGGACAAGAACTGGCCCTGTAGGACATCCCTATTAAATATATTGTCATTGGCTACATTCCTTCATTTTGTTCTCAAGACCATATGCTTAAAATAAGTTGGAAAGGACCTTAGAAATTGTTTATTTCAATATCCTGACTTAAAGATGATAAAATCAGGACTCAGCAAGATAAAACGACTTCTTCACAAACATGTGAATTAGACACAAGGAAGTATGGTCTCTGCAATCCTGAGCTTACTAGAGGCAGCCAGGTGGCACGGTGGATAGAGTACCAGGCCTGGAGTCAGGAAGACTCATCTTCCTGAGTTCAAATCTGGCTTCAGACACTTATTAGCTGTGTGACCCTGGGCAAGTCACTTAACCTGGTTTGCCTCAGTTTCTTCATCTATAAAACAAGATGGAGATGGAAAACCACTCTAGTATCTTTGCCAAGAAAACCCCAAATGGAGTTAAGAAGAGTCAGACGTGACTGAAAAAAAAAAGCTTGCTATTGCTTGCTACTACTTTAAGAGTCTTAGCCCAATGTCAATGAAAAAATACATGATGTTTTCCTCTTATCTACTAAAACTGTGATAAGGGGAAATTACATTCTCATTTAAGTACTTTAACTTCCCACTTATCCACACCAGTACAGCTCTTAAAATGAACCACTAACTAGCAAGATGGAAGTTGAAGGTTTCTGAGAATCTTGAAACTTTGACATTGTTCCACTATTCCACCACTGATTTAAAAAAAAATGGCAAAACCCAACATTTCGTGTATTATTTCACTGCCACTGTGTCACCAGACACAGGGAATTACAGGTAAAGTTATTTCAACCATTCATGCCCACCTGAGCACTTTTGAGTAACCCCATCTTCATTCTATCTTTTTTCTGTCCTACATGGCCATAGATAATATTTAATCAACATGAATAAAACCAACAGGCAAACAACCTAACCCAACCCCCTAAAGTGTCATCTGTTTAAAATACTGAGTTTTGGCCACCCTATAATGCAATGTTTGGTTTGAATTTTAAAGTATTTTCTTCATTTGTTGACATCTTTTTCTTAAGACATATAGGAAGATTCAAAAGTAGCCCAATAAATACAATAGACAAACACTAACTGTCACCATAAAGTACCATGTGCCTGACTGGGGTCAACAGAAGTCTCTGATGCTGGGGACTGTGGAAGCAGGGCAAGACATGGAATTATCAGGGGTGGAGGGTGGGACCAGAGCTCAAATCCATGTGGCAACTAACAAACAAACAAACAGAAAACACAGCAGAAGGGCCAGCGTGTGGGTGTGTGAGATGACATAGCTCTCTTCCTGGAAGCAGACAGACTGAGCCATGTCAGAGATTGGCCTTGAAGGGACACTTTGTTTTACTCTCTAAATAGCTGGCTGGCTTCTCTTGGATCTGGAATGAAAGAATCCTGACATCACAGGATCAGAAGAAATAGAGCAAGAAGGGACTGACCTTAGAAGTCATCTAGTCTAATCAAACTGAGGTCCAGAAAGGTTAGTGATTTGCCCAAGACCACAGAATGTAGCAGGTGACAGAGCTGGGGTACGAATTCAGGTTTTCTGACTCCAAACCTAGCATTTTTTCCATTACATACATTACCTGTGGCAGAATATAGACCCTCCCCCACCCTCAGATGAAATCATTCTAGAACAGAGCTCTTAGGAACATGGGGGAAGAGAGCCCTAGTGTTATTAGCAATGAATAATAAATGAGTAAAACATGAACTAAAGTTATAATCATTAAATTTAAGGTTGCGATGTAGAATGTGATTTACATTTTAATATATACTCCTACCCACCTTAGAGGACTATTGTGAGGATCAGATAAAATAATGTGTATTACATTAGTTATTAGTACAGTACGATAAGACAATGCCAGATATAAGAACAATTGGGACCTTCTCTTTCCATTTTTTTCTTAATCTCGACTCACCCAAAGACACAAAACCAAGATGGTGACTCAGCTACATTAGCACAGCTCCCCAAGAACATAGGAGTCCTCAAGGAGAATAGATGCTGCAAAGAAGGTTTAGGGGTAAAAGGGAAATAAGGGAGATAAGAAATAAAGATTAAAGGGATATTCTTAAGGGAGAAAAGTGAAAGGTGACAGTTATTTATAGTAAAGGAGAAGACCAAAAAGGGTAGTCCATCATAGAGTCAAGGAAGGAAGAGAAAGGAGGAACAAGGGCCTGGGAATATGTTAGGCAGTATTCATTTCAAGAATTGGAAGTAAGATGAGAGAAATCATCATTATTGTTGTTGTTCTGTCCATTTCTACCACACTAATGTAGTCATTCTATACAACCAAATAGTTTTAGACAGAGATTTTGTCACTGCATCTTCGGGTACCACCGTGGAGCAATAGATTTCTGTACAAAATGGTGTAGTTTCCTGTACAAAATTGGCAGATAGTGACTTCTAGCCCCAGTTTGAAAGGCATCATCCTAGACCACAGAGTTCCTTCATTTCACTGCTACACATATCCCAGATCTTTTCATCCAGGAATCCTAGGCAGGCTAAAACTGTGCCATTCTAAAGATCTCTCATTATGACTTTCTTGGTTGGTACTGCTGAGAGTTTCCATGTAAATAATAGCTAGGCAAAGTTAGTAAAAAAAAAAATGGATCTGATACTGTGTGCCAGTCAATTTTATCTATTTTAAAAACCTATCTAAATGTATTTATTTTCAAGTCTAAATTATCTCCTTCCCTATACCCCTTTCCCTTTTCATTTTCCCAATAAATATGAAACCTATTATATATGGGCCGATTTAATGGGTTTTCTGAAAGAAATGGTTGTCTCCCTCCACCCTTCCCACAAATACCCATCTGAAATTATCCTTACTTAAAGGAGAAAGGTTCCCACAAAGAATCTTGGGCAAGCTTTAGCCTTTTCCCATTTACTACCACAACTGAAATCAGTTCTCATTAACTCAATTAGCACTAGGCATTCTGAAGAGGCTTCACAACCCTACTCTTCTTGTAATGTCATTAATTCCTCATTAACATCATTTTTGTTGCCAAGCAACAAACTCAAGTTTATGTGCCATATTTGAAGGAATTGTGCCAGGTTGTTTAAAAAAAACACACACACACAATCAAAGACCAATCTTTTTTAGTATAGAATAAGAACTCTATAAGACTACACTCCTCATTGGGAATGGGCGCATCAATGCTGACTTCAGTACCCTTTTTTGATTAGACCCCTGATTTTATTGATGCAGGGAGCTCCCACTGAGGAAATTCCCTCTACCTATGTAGATCTGCATCTACTCTGGAACCTAGAGACTTGGAGAGTTTCTTAAGGGCATTGAGAGGTTAAGTGATTAGTCCATAGTTGCCCAATCAATATTTCTCAGAGTAGGGGTGAGAACCTAGGTCTTCCTGACTGGAGGCCAATTCTCTATTCACCACATTTAGCTGCATCTATGAGTACCATATTCCTTTTTGACTGTTATAAAAAATGAATTACTCCATTAGGGAAGGCAAAGTAAACTTTACAAATGAAATCTAAAAACAAAAGGTAAAAATGCAAGCAGGCTCACTGTTTGTAGGTGCACTGACTTCCCCAATATATCATTACCTTTTGATGTGAAACTCAGTCCAGAAATTTATAGACAACAAATGCATATTTGGCTGATTCTCTCCTCCCCTCAGCCTGCCCCTCTACCCCCTTTAGAAAGGCTTTTAGTACCTCAGATGTAACATGAGGTCATTGAATGTGAAATATCCCCATAAAAAATGCCTGAGTATTGCCTGAAGGAATATATGATGGAGAAGACATGCTGCTTTGGCATGCAAGGAATAAAACTAGAGAACACAACAGACATCCATCCGGGTTCTGCAGACTTGTTAGTATCTGATATTCATCGAGCCATCTCAGAGTGGCCCTTTCTATAGGGATTTTCATGGCTTATCTCAGAAATAATTATTAGATTATCAAACCCATTTGTCAGGGGAGGAGAGGAAGCTCTGGACAACTCAGTGACCAAATCCAGAAATAAAACCCCAGTTGTCTCTCCACTCAACAGCATCATCAGCAAGCATTTCAGAAGAATTGCTGAATTGTAGCTCCAGTACTTTGGGTCTAACCAGGGACAAATCAGCTAATCTTTCTGAGCCTCAACTTTTCGTATATATTAAATGGCCAAGATATTCACCCCAGTGATCTCATAGATTTGATGTGAATAAAGCACTTTGTAAACAACAACAATAAGAACAACAATAATAGCTAGTATTTAAACATCATCTACTATGTGTCAGGGGCTGTGCTAAGCATTTTATAAATATTATCTCATTTAGTTCTCACAAAAACCCCGGGAATTTAGATGCTATTATTATCCTCATTTTATTGTTGAGGAAACTGAGGCAAGCAAAGGAAAAGTGACTTGTCCAAGGTCATACAACTATTAAGTATCTGAGTCTGGATTTGAACTAAGTCTTCCTAACTCCCATGCTCTACCCACTCAGCCACCTACCTACCTGTAATGTGCATTATGTAAAGGTGACCTGTTGTTATCAACCCCCAAAATGCAAAATATTTTATTAAATGCCAAGGGCTGTGCAAAAGGCCAGTCGGATATTATCAGTATTATTAAGAAAGTTACTATAGAATAGGAACACAAGACATAAACTGAATCAGAGACTCATGAAGACAACATATAAAACATGAATAATATAAACATAATTTACATATTGGCAGCAAGACTGGCCTGTGGAAGTGACTAGAGCACAGGGCCTAGAGTCAGAAATACCTGAGTTCAAATCTAGCCTCAGACATTTACTAGTTGTGGGACCCTGGGCAAATCACTTAACCTGTCTGCCTCAGTTTCCTCAACTGTAAAATCAGGATAATAATAGCACCTACCTCCCACAGTTGTTGTAAGTATGAGATGATATTGTAAAGTATGAAATACCTCCTGCCACATAGAAGGGGCTTACTAAATACTTGCTTCTTTCCCTGCTTAACATATTTACAGAATTGAGGGTTAATTAAGCAGTTCGGTGTTATAGTGAATAGAATGCTGGATTTGGAGTCAAGCAAATCTGAGTTTACACCTTGCCTGAGATGCTTACTAGCTATGTGACCCCTGGCAAGTCATTTAATTTCCCTCAGCCTCAGTTTTCTCATCTGTAAAATGGTGATAATAATAGTATCTAATTCACAGGGTTGTTGTGATGACCAGTTAAAATTTTATACACACGTACATACATATATGTCTATATTTAATGTACCTGTATGTCATACATTATATACACATATATGCATATATCATGATATATGCCTATCTCTCTATATGTATAGATATGTGTTACATGTCTATATATCTACACATATAGATATATCTATATATCCATATCATATCTTATATCACATACCACATAGGATCATATATGTCCATGTAACTATAAATGTATTTATACACATATACATGTATATCTAGATATATATGTCTAGATAAGTTTACATAGCTAGATATATAGATATGTCTATATATCTATAGAGATATATTGCTTTTGTATCCCAGTGCCGTGCATACATTAAGCACATAATAAGTGCTGGTTAGATTGAATTGACCCCCAAGTCCCCAAACTGGATATCACCAAAATCTCATGGTAATTATGGTACAAAACAATGAATCTAGCAACTGCCAATTTCTTGGAGGTCTCTGGCCTGAGGAAAGAAGGGTGAATAGTTCAGTTGAAGCCCTACCAGCATGAGTGTCACCTGATTAGAAATACTGACATCCGTCTGTCTCCTGCATACTTCCTGACAAAGAAAGTCCAGTCTTGTATGGTTCATAATTAACCAACAGAGTAACCAATTATAAATTTGGATGAGGCTTTAAAATCCATTTTCATTTAACAAGAAATGATAGAAACAGAGGAAAGTATCCACATGTTGCAAATATGCCTCCAGGCTAATGTGGAGACAATCTCATTTGTTGAGATATTTTAACATCCAAATTGGACTCCTGGCTTTACACATGCTCAGAAATTGGTTCTCTTCCTGGTCTGCATTTCTAGGATCTTATCTCTGATTTCCTAAGACTACCCAGCTCAAAAAATCTCTAGTGACTTCCTATTTCCTAGAGGAATAAAAATTAAAAATCCTTAGTCTGTCATTTAACACTTCTCACAATCTGGTTCCCACCTACATTTCCACTTAATTCTTATGACTTCTTTTCACCCACTCTATATGTCAGCCAACTTGGCCTACTAGCTACAGCCCAAACCCAACAATACATCTTGCACCTTTACTCAGGCTGTGTATTCCCTGTGCCTGGAATGCACTTCCTCCTTTCCATCTCTTAGAATCCCTAACTTCCGTTTGAGGCTCTGTTCAGACGCTACTTTTTTTTAAAAATTTTTTTTAGGCAATAGGGGTTAAGTGACTTGCTCAGGGTCACACAGCTAATAAGCGTCAAGTGTTTGATCTGAGGCCGGATTTGAACTCAGGTCCTCCTGACTTCAGTGCCGGTGCTCTATCCACTGTGACACCTAGTGGCCCTTCAGATGCTACTTCTGATGAGAAATCTCTGATTTTCCCAGTTGTTTCTGCTCCATCCTTCCCCTCCTGAAATTACTTTGTATTTACTTCCTAGTATACTTGTCATATTTCACCTTTGCAGCCTCAGAAGAATGTAAACCCTTTAAGAATGCAGACTATTTCATTTTTGTCTTCCTAACTCTAATACTTTAGGCCAGAACCTCGAACATTGTTATGATTGTTCAGTTGTGTCCAACTCTTTCTGACCCCTTTGTTTTTTGGGGGGAGGGGTTTCTTGGCAAAGATACTAGAGTGATTTATCATTTCCTTCTCCAGTTCATTTTACAGATGAGGAAACTGAGGCAAATAGGGTTAAGTGACTTGCCCAGGGTCACACAACTAGTAAGTGTCTGAGGTCACATTTGAACTCAGGTCGTCCTGACTCCAGGTCAGGCATTCTTTCCACTGTGCCACCTAGTTGTCCTGCCTTACAAACAGTAGGTACTTCATCAGTGATTGTTGAATTGAATTGAAAAATAACCCAGCATTTATTCAAGTTTCTGGTCTCTGCAAACGCAAAGCCTACTGACCCTGGTGCGGAAGAGGAAGGATGCTGCATATCTTTTTACATGAGAATTTGCATCCTTCCTTGATTTTCAAGGTCATAGCTATAAGAAATTTTGAAAAGGAGTGTGAAAGACAGTTCTAGGAACAAGGCTCACTAATATTTTCTGATGAGACAGTTAAACATCAATAACCAGAATACCTGAGTCATAATTTGACTTTATGGCTTCACAAATAATTTCCGACTTGTTTCCAACTTGTTCCACCCGCCCCACATCCTGCACTGTGAGGACGTCCACTGGGAATCAGTAGGCAAGTTCACAGCCCCAAACTGCGAAACCATCCCAGCAGAGCATGTCGTTCTCTTCTTAGCCCAAGAGAACATAAGGAAGCACCAAATGGCAAGAGCAAACAGTTTTAACCATTATTCTGGAAAACAATTTAGAATTACCAGTGTCAAGTTACAAAACTATGCTTCGCCTTTGATCCAACGAGCCCGCAACTCAGTAAATACTCCAAGTAGATCAAACAATAGGAAGAAACGCTTACTAATGTCAGGCACTGTCCTAAACCCTGGAAGTATAAATCCATGCAGAAAGAAAAGACATTTCCTGCCCTGAAGGAGCTTACATTCTACTGAGGAATGGCAAGACATTAGTCAAAGAAAAGTCAAAGAGAAAAAAGCCCAGTATAAATCATAGTATTGGATACAGCAGCAAGACATAACTCAAAGAGAAGTCAAAGAGAGAAAAGCCCAATATCAACCACAATATTGGATATAGCAGCACTTTTTGTGGTAGCAAAAAATGGAAAACCTAAATGACCCTTACTGATTGTCTAATGGATGAATATGGTTATAGTACGTGAAAGTAAATGTAATTATATGTTTGTAATTAGTATGTACATAATTACATGTATGCAATAAATATTTAAATGTAATTATACTGCAATAAACAATGAATATGAAAAATTCAGGGAATCATGGGATGAGTTGTATGAACTGATGCAAAGTATACAGAACCAGGAGAATGATATACATTATCACTATGATGGTATAAATGAAAACAATGTTAGAAGGTGGCTAAATGGAAGAGCATTGACTCTGGAGTCAGAAGACCTATGTTCAAATGTCACCTTTGATCCTTAGAATTTTTGCATACTGGCAGCTAGGTGGCAGCATAGGGCATAGAGTGCCAGGCCTAGAGTCAGGAAGACTCATCTTCCTCGGTTCAAATCTGGCCTCAGACACTTACTAGCTGTGTGACACTGGGCAAGTCACTTAATCCTGTTTGCCTCAGCTTCCTCATCTGTAAAATGAGCTGGGAAAGAAATGGCAAAGCACTCCAGGATCTTTGCCATAAAATCCCAAACAGGGTCGCAGAGAGTTGGACGCCACTGAAAACAATTGAACTAGAACAACTTTTTAGTAACATTGTGCAGGTCACTGAATCTCCCTGGGACTCAATTTTCTCCTCTATAAAGTGATGAGATGGCCGTTCGAGGTCCCTTCCAGGTCAAATTCAATGACCCCGTGAATTATAATGACCAATCTCAGTCCCAGAGAAGAGATATCAAGCTACATGATCATTAAAGTCTCTTTCAGATCTAAATTTGTAAACAGATAAAGAAATAAACCTCCTTCCCATAGGTAGAGTGTGTGTGTGTGTGTGTGTGTGTGTGTGTGTGTGTGTGTAGGGTACATTCATCGGGAAATGACCAATGTAAGAACAAAAGGATTTTAAAAAACTATATATATAATCTATCATATATTTAAATATATACGTTAAATTTCTTCACTTTAGTGATACCAGGTGCTAAACTAGAAATTATGCACATGGTAAGGCAGCAGTCCCAAAGGCCTTGGGTACTGCATGAAAGCTACCTGTCAGTGCTATGGCATGGATATTTCTCAGAATCAATCATTTCCTGTCAAACTGCATCGCCTGACCCTACTTCAGTGTGCAAGAAGCAGCCACGCTTTCATCCCTTGCAGGAAGGAGCTGCTAGAATAAAAACTCTGTATCATCCCTCCCCTTTCAAAGACCAGCTGCTGCTCTCCAGGCTTTCTAAGAGAAGAGCCCCAAAGTTGGTGCACAGGGGGCTGGCTGGTTGCTGTCTCCTGCACAGGGGGCTTTGCTTAAAATACTCCATTCTGAGCATGATTTTGTGTGCCCAGAAGGTGTGCACACCTCTGGTCAGTGGTTTATACCGTTTGGCTTTCTGTTGAGTTGGCTGTGGGACTTTCTATTCACAGAGCCTAAGGGTATCCCCCAAATCTATGCAGTTCCTTGAGTTATTTAATTTCCCTGAATGCCTTAACTTCACTTTACCTCTGATTCTCTGCGGCCCTAAAAACAATACATAACATTTATGAAGCACATTAAAATTTTCATACTGTTTTACAAAGGCTCATAGTTTTAAAGTTGGAAGAGCATTTCAAGGATATGAAGTCCACCCTCCCACATTCATTTTGCAGATGAGGAAATTGAAGACAAGGGAAATTAATTGACTTGTAGCACAACTACAAAGTGTCTGAGGTAAGTAGGTGCTATTATTCCCATTTTACAGGCGAGGAGACTGAGACAGTGTCTCACAGGGGGTGCATGTCTCTGGCAAGATTTACACCTAGATCTTCCTGTCTGTAAATCTAGCAGTCTATGTGCTATGCCAACCTTTCACTAACTTTTCTTTCTCTTTCCTCCATTCATAAAATATGATATTGATTTAAGTCAGTGAGCTCATGTCTAGAAGGGTTTAGAACAGGACTTCTTAGTTTGGGTTTATAGATAGATTTCAGGGACTCTGGTTTTTTTTGGAGGCAATAGGGGTTAAGTAACTTGCCCAGCACACAGTAAGTGTCTGAGGCTGGATTGGAACTTAGGTCCTCCTGACTCCAAGGCTGGTACTTGATCCACTGCACCACCTAGCTGCCCAAGTCCATGATTTTTTAAAAAATATTTTGACAATTGTATTCCAGTAGAATTGATTTTCATTGCAATTCTATATATTTTATTTTATTCATTCAAAAACATCATTCTTAGAAGAGGTCTACAGTATTCACTACTGTCAAAGGGGTCTACGATGACAGAACTGAACAAGACGTCATGGGAGACTGAAAATACAGGTAGTCTTCCAAACTCTGAGCTACACGTCTTCCTACAATCATGGAGGTTGCTGAACCACATGCAGATGGCTGGACGCAGATAGGTGGCACAAGGGATAGAACTCTGGTCTGGTGGGCTGGACTTGTTGGCATCTAAGGTCCCTTCTAACTCTAAATCTTTGACCCTATGATCCTGCAACACTTCTGAACATGCTGTGAGATGATGCTTTGTTTTCTCTTTAATTATTCTGCTATTTTATAACAAGGACCTCCGTGAGGTCTTGGGCTGGTGCTTCATCACGGCATAGATATCACCTTGGGTTCTGGTGGACCGTGTCACTGGCATGCAGCTGTTAGGTGTGGAGAACCCTGAGCCTTCTCATTCCAGTTTGATAAAGGGCAATTTTTTTTTAATAGTAATAAGATAGCTAGGTCGTGCAGTGTATGGAGTGTTGGCCTTGAAGTTAAGAAGGCTTGAGTTCAAATCTGAACTCAAGATACTTATTAGCTCTGTGACCCTGGGGAAGTCACAACCTCTATCTGCTCTAATATCCTCAGCTACAAAACAGGGAGCATAAGAACCTATCTCCCAGGATTGATGTGAGGATAAAATGAGATATTTATAAAATGCTTAGCACAGTGCCTGGAATGTGGTAGGCATTATATAAATACTTATTCCCTTTTCCCCTAGTAGTAATCTTATTAAAAGTCTACTATATGCCAAGAACTGTGCCAAGCACTAAGGATACAAATTTTAATAAAGATAGTCCTTGCCCTCAAGGAGCTTACTCTATTAGGGGAAGACAACATACAAAGGAAGCTGAAAAATGTGGAGAAAAGGGTAAAAGAAAGTATCTGGTAGAGGGTGGTGATGGGGAGGCATGATGAAGTCCAAAAAGGAACGGGGTCAATATTCACTGGACCCTCTCCTGGTAGAGGGTGGTGGTGGGGAGGCATGATGAAGTCCAAAAAGGAACGGCGACAATATTCACTGGACCCTCTCCTTAAAAGGAGGCCTTGGAGCCCATGGCTCTACTAAGGGGCAGAGGATACTAATGAGAGGGGAGGTTCAAGGCTTATTCAATCTTGCAGGATGATGAGATTTCCCAATGATGAGTTTCCTGGGGGCAGGAAGGTAAGATGAAGTCCAAAGATTTTCCTTTAAAATATTAAATGCCCATTTGATAAAAATGCCCTACCCAACTCTGCTTAAATGTTATCTTTTGCTCCAGTTAAAGCAATATCCCCATCAGGGAACTGAATGAAAAACATCTGTTAAGCACTTGCTAGGTATCTAGCACAGAGCTAAGTGCTAAGTGTTTGAAACATAAATGCAAAGGCAATCCTTGGCCTCAAGGAGATGACATTCTAATTAAGGGACAATACCCAAAGGGAAATGGTGGTCAGGGAGGGGCACTTTGGTCAGGAAAGTATGGTTAATGGGACCAAAGATGAGTAGATACACATACCCAATACAGGAGCTGGGGTAGGGCAGGAACAATGGTGAACGTGGTTTATGAGTTGGGAGGGGGAGTAACGGGCAGGTATGGAGGTGAAGGGGAAACGAAAGGTAATGGGTTAGTCAAAATGACTGGAGACTAGGAGATAATTAGTAATGATTAGATTTCACCTCTTTCTCCAATTCCTTCAGGAAGGAGCTGGAGATAAATAGCAGATGGCCCACCCACCCCCAGTTTCAGGATCCATGGCTTGGGAACCGGCTTTTTCTAAACTTAACCACATTCCACAAATGCCTCTGAATGGCTTTTGTCCCTTTGGAGGTTTCAGGTGGGCCTCACTTTTCTCTATCTCAACTGTTCCTAATCTGAGGGATACATACTTTTAGGGGATATGAGAAACTAGTCAAGGAATACAGGGAATATTTGGTAAATAATTATATTAATCTATTGAAATTGGTTTCTTATTTCTGATGTGCATATGAATAGTAAATTCCAGAATTTATTTCTTTCAGTATTGAATACAGGATATGACTAGGTCTATTGAAAACCAAGGGATACAGGAACCAAAAAAAAGTTGAAAATGCTAGTTCTAACCTTACTCAATGATCACCCAGTATATCACCCCCACTCCAGGTAAATTTCTGCTATGGAGGATGTGTGTCAATAACTGTGTTACAATCAGGGAAGCAGAGAGACAATCAACAGTGCAGAGAAAAAGGTGAAAAGGAGATAGCAAGTTAGAAATACTAAAAATGTCCACTTGAAAATTGCCTACCAATAGGCCACACAGCTTAGATTTGAGCACTGACAGAGAACCAAATTGCAAAGAGGTATAGCCCAGTCGGTTCAAACTCAAAGATCCCTTCTGGCCTCATATTGACTTAGAAAACCACAGATTAACATTATCTATGTTTTATTTGTACTTTAAATTATTTTGTTAGACATTTTCTAATTACATTTTCATTTAGTTCTGGCCACTGGTAGAGAGTTTAACACCTCTGCCCTCCCAGATAGTTCCACATCAGTGACAAAGATAATGACACGGGCCCAGAGGCCAAAAATGATGTAGACAAATTGGAGTGTGTCCCTGGAGAGTGACTGAGAAGTCAAGGGAACTGAGGACAAGATTTAAGGACGGATCAAAGACACTGGAAATGTTATTCTGGAAATGAGAAGACAGAGGAGAAACATGATGCCTGTCTTTAGATAGTTGGACTGCTGACATATGGAAGAGAGATTCAATCTGCTCTTCTTGTCCTCAAAAGGAAAAACAGAAAGGAATGCATACAAGTTTCAAAGAGACAGATTTCAGCATTAGGTAAGGAAAATTTTCCTAACAATGCTTTTTGGCTGGCCCAGGCCAGTGACTTCATTATTGTAGGAAGTCTCTCTACAAGTGCAAATTAGCAACTTATAACTTCTTCATAACTATTGGAGATATTCCAAAGGGGGTGTTCAATCAGTCAATGGGCATTAATTTAGTCCTTACTATGAGGAGAAGCAGCTGGGTTGCTCAGTGGAGAGAGCACTGGGCCCAGAGTCAAGAAGACTTGAGTTCAAATCTAGCCTCAGATACTTACTGTGTGATCCTGAGCAAGTCATTTAAGCTCTGTTTTCTTTAATCCACTGGCGAATGAAATGGTAAACCATTCCAGTATCTTTGCCAAGAAAACCCCATGGACATCATTGGCTTGCTATGGTCCACAGGGTCACAAAGAGTTGGTCATAACTGAACAACAACGGGGCAGGCACTGTGCTAGGAATACAAATTATTGTTCATCATTCATTTTCAAAGAGAACCAATGATATCACAGGGTGATCTCTTGACTTGCGCATGAATTGGATTTAAATGAGGCAGAATTGCATGAAGTCATCAGCCTCACTCTCTCTTCCAGAGTCATCAGAGTCCAATGGCAAGACAAAAGTCAAGATGACTGGCAATGGCCCAGGATGCAGTGGATGACCTTGGTGTCTTCAATGTCTTACCAAGCTCTAAGCTGCCTTCACAGCCATTGGAACAAATGGTTTTCATCCACCCATTCCACTAGGGGAAATCTCTACATGCTTGGTGTAGATACCCCACTAAGTCACCGAATTGTTTGGCAGTTACCTTCAACCTGGTTTAGCCCCTCTGCCTAGACAGTTTATTGGGGTGTGACCACTGCACCTGCTACAGCGCTCAGGTGAGAGTGGAATGCCAGGTAGACACCAAAGGTAGATGGGCAGCCCTGAAAAGGGATCAGCAGGCCCTCACACCAGTGGGACTAGTCCTATACACTAGAAAGACAGTCCCTGCTCTCAAGGTGCTTATATTCTAATGGAGGAAGACAATGCATAAAAGGGAGCTAAAGTAGGTGATGGAGGCAGAAGGTACCCTGGGGGGCAGGACACAGTAGGGAAAGGTAGTCTCCTGTCACTGGATGTCTTCAAGCACTGGCTGGATAGCCCCTTGGACTCTGTAGAAGGGATGCTTGGACTAGGTGGTTTCGGAGATTCTGTGATTCACAAACCTGGCTGTGGCTTTAGGAAATTCCTAACGGAGACCACTGTGTTAGGAAGACTTGAGCAGAGATTCCCAGAGCAACAAAGAACGGCTTCTCATCAAATAGTTTTTGGATAATTTTGACCTATTGTATATCTGTCATGGAAAAGAAATTCCCACTTGGGAATATTAAGAAGTTTCGTAAAAGCAGAGGCCCAGGTCATTAACATCAGCTGAGGATGCACACGTCTGTGTGTGTGAGGAACAAGAAAACCAGGAGCAGAGGTAAAGTGATTTGCCCAAGGTCATACATATGTTTAGTAAGTGGCAGACGGAAGACTTGAACCTGGGTCTTCTGCCTTCTAGTCCAATGCCCTGCCCATTATGCTGGTACCAGAAGAGATGGGAGATACTAAAGAAAGATGAGATACCACAAGGCTCAGGAACAGAAATGCCTCAGCAGCATCCCCTAGATTTCCCTCCAGGGGAGGAAAAGAGGAACATCATGAAGATGAATGAATTTTAAAAGTATTTATTAAGTTCTTTGTTGTCACTGAGTTGTCTTTTAGTCGTGTCCAACTCATCGTGACCCCATTTGGTTTTTTTTTGGCAAAGATACTGGAATGATTTGCCATTTCCTTCTCATTTTACAGATGAGGAAACCAAGGCAAATGGTGTTAAGTGACTTGCCCAGGGTCACAGAGCTAGGAAGTGTCTGAAACCATATTTGAACTTAGGTCTTCCTGACTGCAGGTCCAGTGCTCCATCCACTGCACCATCTAGCTGCCCCTAGGTATATCCTCCACTCAATGAATATTGGTTCCCTCAATATTTAAGATCAAGAAATTAATATCTGTGAGGTCGGTGCCATATAAGTGTGAGCTATTTATTTGAGAATGCTACATTAATCAGTGGGAGTACTACCTCAATCTCCTTTCCTAAAGATAGCTGATCCTTATATATCACTTTAGGGGTAGCTAGGTGACACAGTAGATAAAGTGCCAGGCCTGGAGATGTGTGATCCTGGGCAAGTCACTTTACCCCAGTTGCTCATGGTATAGCTATAGAATTGAACTCTACTTTTCTGAGTATAGGCCCAGAAGTTCTCTTCTAGACTGTGTCTGCAAATGCCATCACACATTAACGGGGCCTGTTACAGGGTAAAAACAGCCTCCGTGATCTCATAAGCCCTGTCTCCCTCTGACATAGCTGGTGTGATTCACACACATTTGACATCAAATGTACTGCATTGTGTTGATTTGCCTAATTATGCTCAGCTGAAGACTGGATTAAATAGCATTAATAGAAGCAGTATGCCGAACATGCCCTCAGATGAAAAGAGATAGTGGGAGTGGGCTGGCTCTGGTGAAGGTGCTGAACTCTATGACTCAGGGATGTTCCTTCAGATCTCCACTCACAGGCAGGCAACCTTGCACGCTGCAACTGGAAAGATTCCGAGAAGTCCCTTTCAAACGTGTGCATGTCTATGTGCACCGAAGCACTAGGTTAAACCCTGCCTCAGTCAAACTGAGGTCTGGGAAAGACCTTAGCTTCAGAAGGCCAAGGTCTCCCACTTCCTGCAGGGCCATCTCTAGTTGTCCTGATCTATATCTGGCCACTGGACCCAGATGGCTCTGGAGGAGAAAGTGAAGCTGGTGACTTTGCACAGCCCTGCCTCACTTAAATCCAATTCCCTTGCATGTCATGGCATCACCTCCATGATGTCATGGTCCTCTTCAAGAACAAAGGGCAAACATCAATAAGGTTAAACCCTATCTCAGAGAAGAGTGACTCATTAACGGTTAATATTAAAGAGATCACCATTGCGTTCTTGGGAGCACTCACAATGGCTTAGCTGTTGCTCAAGTTATTAAAGGTAGCTAGGAGGCAGAGTAGATAGAGGCACTGGACCTGAGTTCAAATCCTGCCCCTACTATTTACTAGCTGTGTGAACCTGGGCAAATCTCAACTTTTGTCTGCCTCGGTTTCCTCATTTGTAAAATAAGAATAGCACCTACCTTTTAGGGCAGCTAGGTGATGCAATGGATAGCACACCAGGCCTGAAGTCAAGGTAGGAAGACTTGAATTCAAATCCAGCCTCAGACACGTCATAATTGTATGACCCTGGGCAAGTGACTTAACCCTGTTAGCCTCAGTTTGTTCATGATTTATCAGTCATGTCTGACTCTTTGTGAGCTCATTTGGGGTTTTCTTGGCAAAGATACTAGAGTGGTTTGCCATTTCCTTCTCCAGCTCATTTTACAGATGAGAAAACTGAGTCTCATAGCCTCATATAATTTTTACTTAGAAGAAGAGATCATTAGAGATCATCTCATCCAACCCCTTCATTTTACAAATGAGGAAACTAAGGCCCAGACAGCTAATTATTAGTCTAGTCTTGTCAAAATAATGAATAATGATTGAGCACACCTCCACAAGCTACCCACATTGAGATTCCCCAAATTCTTTATTCTCTGCATCTTGTAACGCTGACACCTACACTCTTCAATTGGTTTGGGTAGGGCTTGGGTGCAAGCCTTAAGCCAAGGCAAAGCCAACTCCTTGCAGCCTCCTTGAGGACAGGGACTATTTTTTGTATTTTCATCCCCGGCACTTAGCAGAGTGCTTGTCACCTAGTAAGGACTTAATAGGGCAGCTGGGTGGCACAGTGCATAGAGTGCCAGGCCTGGAGTCTGGAAGATTCATCTTTGTGAGCTCAAATCTGGCCTCAGGCTCTCACTAGCTGTGTGACCTTGGGCAGGTCAGTGTTTGCCTCAGTTTCCTCATCTGTAAAATGATCTGGAGAAGGAAACGGCAAACCACTCCAGTATCTTTGCAGCAAAAAAAAAAAAACAAAACAAAAACCAAATGAGGTTATGAAGAGTTGGACATGATGTGCCAGACATTATCCTATGTACCAGTCATAAGACAGCCCTTGCTCCCAAGCGGTTCCCAGCCTAATAGAGGGGGTACAACATGTAACATGAATGTACAAGCTACATGGACACGGGATAAATTAGAGAGAATTAACAAAGGGAGGGCACTGGCATTAAGGGGATTGTGAAAGGCTTCCCGTGGAAGGCAGGATTTTAGCTGTGGCCTGAAGGAAATCAGAGAAGCCAAGAGAGGGAGATAAGAATAGATATGAAATATTCCAGGCATGGGAGACAGCCAGGGAAAACAGTTGGTCAAGAGATGGAGTATTTTGTGAGTAAGGTATGGGAAGACTGGCAGATTATGAAGGACTTTGAACAGCAAACAGAGGGTATGACTTGGAGGTCAGAATCAATCAATCAATCAACCAACCAACAAACATCTATCAAGCACTTACTGCGTGCCAGTCTCTGCGCTGGGTGCTAAGGACAGAAAGACAAAAACAAAAAACTCTCAGCCTTTCAGAAGCTGTGGGGGAAGACAGTACATACACATAGGATCCTGGCTCTAAAGCTGGAAAGGGAAAAGAAGCTCATATTCTCATTTTACAAATGAGGAAACTGAGGTCCAAGGAAGTTAAATGACTTATCCAAGGCCCCAAAGGTAGTATAAGAGGCA
Organism: Vombatus ursinus; assembly: GCF_900497805.2. Taxonomy (NCBI): domain Eukaryota; kingdom Metazoa; phylum Chordata; class Mammalia; order Diprotodontia; family Vombatidae; genus Vombatus; species Vombatus ursinus. Next base: position 24,414,242 of record NW_020954572.1, on the reverse strand, counting down.
GGATTTGAACTCAGGTCCTTTGACTCAAGGACAGGTAAGTGGCACAGTGGATAGAGTGCTAGGCCTGGAGTCAGGACCCTTGAGTTCAAATCCATCCTCAGACACTTACTAGCTGTGTGACTCTGGGCAAGTCACTTAATTCTGTTTGCCTCAGTTTCCTCATCTGAGCTGGAGAAGGAAATGGCAAATTACTCCAGTATCTTTGCCAAGAAAACTCCAAAAGGGGTTATGAAGAGTCAGACATGATTGAATAACAACATATATGAGATAATTTTTTTGATGGGGGAGGCACTATTATTGGGGGGAGGAGTGGGAAAGGGGGAGGTTAGGCAGGTATGAGGAAAGGCTTCAGGTAGGCAGTAAGTGGCATTTGAGCTGAACCATTAGACCAGGCTTTGAAGCTAAACTCTGTCACTAACTAAACTTCTGTGAACCAGGGAATAGCTTGTCCTATCAGCCTCACCAGACTGGGGACAAATGAAATAATAGATGGGGAAAGCACCTATAGCCTTAACATGCAACACAAATACAAGATCTGTTCAGATGACAGGACATCAAACGCTTGAGCTGAATGACAAGTAATTTTGTCATATCCCCAAATAGAAATCTTTATATTAAAAGCCCAGGATTGCAATGCATAGGCCAAGATGGGCAGTCCCTTCATTTCTATGCTATGTGTGGACCACACCATACTTGGAGGTACACAATCAAACAAGTGGCCATTTGGCGTGGGAAGGGAGTGGGAGAAGAAGAAATGTAGAATCTACCTCCCCTCCCCCACCCTTACTGAGAAGTAGCATGGCTTTCAAACCAGCCAGAAAATGGGATTTCTCTCCCCAAAGGTATATTACACAGATTTAAAAGCAAAGACAGAAGCAAATCACAGATTTGAGATGAGAGCGGCTGTCACCCATTCTCTCTAAGACAAAATGTTCTTTTCTTTAATGTCTCTTTCATGTAAATGCTCCTATGAAAAGAAACTCCCAGCACTTAATGCACTCACTCACATACACACACACACACACACACACACACACACACACACACACACACACACA
>NW_020954572.1:24381028-24413174 GCF_900497805.2 Vombatus ursinus | reverse complement strand
ACACACACACACACACACACACACACACACACACACACACACACACAATCCACCAGCTCTTGTAACCCGGAAGACAGGTTTATCATTCACCCTTCCACATGAAAAGCTTTTGAGGCCCAGGGATGGGGAATCCCTGGCCTTGAGGCCATACATGGCCCTCTAGGTCTTCAAGTGAGGCCCTTTGCTTGGATCCAAAAGTCAGGCCTCAAGGCCATACGTGGCCCTTTAGGCCTTCAAGGATTCAGTCAAAGGGACACACCTGAGGACCCAGAGGGCCACATGTGGCCTGGAGGTCGAAGGTTCCCCACCCCAGCTTGACCATTCTTTGGAATTTCACAGAAACACAGAATGCAGAAGCTCAAAGCAACTAGAGAGATCATCAATTCAAAGCTGTCCTCCTAACCTCCCTATGGTGCAGATGAAGAGCCTGAGGTCCAGAGTGATCGAATTTGTTTCCCAAAGCCATAAGATCCAGGCTTTCACTAATCTAAGGCTTGAATTCATGTGATCAGAAATCTGAAAGAGACCTCAAAAGCTGTCTAGTCCACAGATAAGGAAACAGAGGCGTTGGGAGGTTAATCAATTTAATAAGCATTTATTAAATTCCTATTTTAGCCTGCTGGTTGGTCTGACTGCTGTAAGTCGATGATCCTCCATTCAAGCTGTCAAAGAGAGCTTCCTCCCATGTTACTGCCACCCTATGCAATAAACTACAAGATCTCTTCCAAGATGGAATATTTAATCTTCTGTCTGGCATTCAAAGCCTTTCATAATCTGGTTCTGGCCCCCTCTACTTTTCCAATCTTTCTAGGCCTTACACTGCCCTTCCCTCCCCTTCCCCCTACTCTGTAATCCAGTGACAGACACCAATCTTCCAACAAGACACACGTCTTCCCATTGGGGGCATTTTCTCTGGCTGTTCTCTTCCTTCCTATCCTAGCTAAAATCTCGCCTTCCACAGGCGATCTTTGCCCATCTCCCTTAATGCTGGGGCCTTCCCTCTGTTGATTATTTATCCCATGTATAGTTTATTTATACAAAGTTGCATGTTGTCTCCCCATTACACCATCAGCTCCTAGACAGCCGAGGGATTCTTCTACCTCTCTGTATCCCCAGCACTTAGCACCTCGCCTGCCTTAGGTAAGTACTTAAAATGCTTATTGACTAATTCTCCCGAATTATCTTCTTACCCTTGCTTCAGACTCTAAAATTCATTTATTCCTGTAGAGGTGTATGGGATATAGACAGCTTTGCTGTTCATCCTCATCTTGGTTTAATACTTGTCTTTGGCTGTATAAATCCGTGTTAAGTTCTTGAATGGCAACACGTTGGCCTGCCCAAAGTTCGTTGGGCACAATTGCGCAGCAAAAATAAATTGATGAATACATACTTTCTAGGTGACATTTACAATGGTTAAAATGGATAAAATCAGCCAGGTGGTACAGTGGATAGAGGACTGGATCTGGACTTAAGAAAAGTCAATCCCATATACTTACTGGCTGTATGACCCTGGGCCAGTCATTTAACCTCTGTCTGCCTCAGTTTCTTCTTCGGTAAAATGGGGAGAATAATAGCACCTATCTCCCAGGGTTATGAGGATAATATGAGATAATATACATAAAGTGCTTTGCAAACCTTAAAATACTTAAATTTACTTAAAATACTCAAAATGCTAGTTATTACCATTATGATGATAAAGATATCCAATGGACTTTTTATAGCTTTCAGGTTTTTCAGGACCTATCATAGTAGCTTCTGAGATGTGATAAATTCTCATGTCCTTTGACTAAGGAAATTTTATTTAGGGGAGTTGAACCTTGCAGATTACCTTATAAAGTCTCATGTTTAGATCTGAACATGGTTATTCTAAGATTTCACACAGAAGGTCAAGATAAGCATTGAGAAATCAGCTCTGGACACATATAGTTACTGGGTTTTGAGTCAGAAGACCTGGTCTGAGTCCTGCCTTTATTACCTCCTGGATGTGTGGCCTTGAGCAAGTCACTTTACTTAGAAACTGATTCCTCATTTAGGAAATAAGACAGTTGGCCTGGATGTTGCACGAAGATCCCTACATTCTATGAGGCAGCAAACAAGGTCCGGTGGAAAGCTGTCAGAAGTTGCTGTTGTCCAGTCCTTCCAGTCACGTCTGACTCTTTGTGACCCCTTTTGGGGTTCTCTTGGCAAAGAACCTGGAGTGGTTTGCCATTTCCTTCTCCAACTCACTTTACAGATGAGGAAACCGAGGCAAACAGGGTTAAGTGACTTGTTCAGGGTCACACAGCTAAGTAAGTCCCCGAGGTCATATTTGAACTCAGATCTTCCTGACACTAGAGCCAGTGCTCTATCCACCGCACCACTGCCTCTGACGCTTACTGCTTGTGTGGTCTTGGACAAAAGTCGTCACTTCCCTAGGCCTCAGTTTTCTTATTTATAAGATGAGGGAATTGGGTTACATGGTCTCTGAGGTCCCTTTCAACTGACTCTAGATCTGATTCTAGACTGTCAGAGCCTCTTAGATGGAAGGTGGGGAGGGGAGGAGCAGTGAACGGGGATAAGATGTGGGGAAGAGAATTGCATCACTGAACCTAACATTTCTGTGCTTCAGATGTTTCACTTGTAAAATGGAAAAAGGTCACTTTCTTAAACAGCTCCCATTGCCAGTCTGAAAAGCAATCTAGAAACACTTTTATCATTAGCTTTGGCCATTTTGAAAGAAAGGTGAAAGAAAAGTTTATCATTGATTACTTTCCAATCAGAATTTTATTCTTTTCCTCTGACTATTTAGCCGTTGTTTTTGTTGTTGTTGTTGTTGTTGTTTTTGCAAAACAGATCTTTTTAAAAAGAAAATCCCTTTATTCTGTTCCAGTGTTCCCCCTTTAACAGAATGATTAAAGGTTATAGAATAAAGAGAGAATTAAAGTGAAGGTGAAAACTGAAATGTCATCAGTAAAACTGCTAAATTTGCCCCTTCATTCTCATGCCCAAAAAGGTCTTAGAGAAGTAATGCATTACTCTAATCCTGAAATACATAGAAAAAAAAGGATTTTTAAAGGTCAACTAGAAAAGGAGTTGATATGGTGGAAAGACTTGGAGGCAGGAGAGATGAGTTTTGGTCTTGGCTCTGATATTTACTAGCTTGAGTATTACCATGGGCAAGTCACTTCCCCCTAATGACCCTCAATTTCTTCCTCTGTAAAATGGGCATAATAATACTTTTACCTACCTCACTTCACAAGATCATTGAGAGGAGAGAACTTCACAAACCTTAAAGCATCATAGAAATGTGAATTGTTCTTAATCATGATCAAAATTCATATAGGCTTCTAAATTCAAATAGGCTTCTAAAGACTGAAGGTAATCAGACGAAACTGGGTTAATATTCCTGAAGATAGTTGTGAGTCAATTTTGTATCTTTTCTTGATTGGGACTCAGACTCTGTTTCATTGTCCAATAGCTTTTCCTTCTCGAAAAGGATGCTTATCATGTGCTTGGCCCAGGTTTCTTGAGGTAGGTCCTTCCATGACACATGAGCATACAGAGCTATCTGTCTCACAAAGGGAGAAGGATAAAGGGAGCGTGCTTTCATTGGCATAGAAAATCTCTACCAATGAAGGCTGGCATTTATTAGATTTAGAGAGTTGCCCGGAAAACTGAGAGGTAAATGACTTGTCCAGGGTCACACAGACAATACTTGTCAGAGGCAGAGGAACCCACATCCTCCTAATTCCAAGACTGACTCCCAATTCACTAAGCCATGTGGCCTCACAAAGGGAAAGAAAGGAACACAGGGGACCATTAGGAATGGCTGAGGGGGAGGGGATTTTTCAACAAAGAAAGGTGTCATAGGAACATTCTGAAATCCTCATTCCGATTACAGTCTTTCCTTTTGGAGGGAAGAAGGGGAGGTGAAATTCTGAGCACTTTCAACTGTGATTTACCTCTACATAAAATAAGAAAAAACCCCATCATTTACTGAATGAAATAAAAATAGGGCCACTCTCAAGAAAAGAACTTGACTGCTGATATTTTTCAGTTACGCATCTCCTAATGTTGAGGCTTTTTAGGCAAGGCATTGCAAAAGTGAAAATCATGAATAATTCACTGGGTAAAATGTGTGTAGCAGAGCATACCGATTTCTTAAATCCTCTACCCTTAATAACAGGGCTGATTGTGAGAACCTCTTGTAATTCGAGCATGAGTATTCTGCTTTTACCTACTCATTTTCTTAGTTTACCAAAACTGCCCTTCTGATTCCAAGGGAGATTATCAGACTTTATTTACCCAAATGATTCAAAGTTTTCTGACTTTCTGTTGGATGGTAATACGCCATTGATGTTTTTTTTTACATGTCTTTGGAGTCCACAGTACAAAAGGAAAAAAAATCGACAATGCATCTCATCAGGCATTCTTTCAATACAGTTTCGCAGAAACCTACCACAGCAGAAAAACTGGATCCCAAGAAAAACAGATCTCCCTTAGGAATAACTTTTTTCACTTCCTCTCACACCTCTCATCACGAAGCATCACCCCCACATATTCATATGCAATATGTACTGGAGAGGAGACTGTCTAAAACATTTCAAAGACTATTTCAAAAGCTTATTATAAGCCAAAAAAAAAAATCTTAAAAAACTACTCTTTCAAGCAAAATGTTCGAAACGGAAATAATATAGGTGTGCATATTGATCGTACACAGGTTCTTACACACGGACACATCCATCCTAGATGGAAAAACTTACCAAAAGACTGGATGCACGTCTCAATGAGATCGTCCAGGCTGGCTCCTTTGGCTAAGTGTCCCAGCGACATCATCATTCGGAACTGAGCGATCTGGGCCAAGTTGGGATGAGAGGGAAGAGGGTTGCTTGGTTTCACCTCTAGTCTTGATTTTGGGGTTGCATTGCAGCCATGGGGAGGCTTCCTAAATGGGAAAGGGACAACCCAGTGAGTATGGATCTTAAAGGGGAAAAAAAAAGGCAGCCTGGGGAAGGAACTGCAAGCTCCGCAGGCAGGTTGGAAAAGAAAAGTGGAGAGAGATAAGACAATTAAATCCCGGGAGTTGGGCTGGGAGAAGGCATAACCCTCCCACTTGGCAAATGCACCAAACAGACCGCAGGCTGTTAAAGAGACATTGCCCCGGCGAATGGGAAGGTTGGAGTTTTGCGGAGCTTAGAATTCTGACCTGAGGCTCGTCACTTTCAGCTCCAGGCTGCTTCTGTTTATTTGGCTTTACTGTGGGATGATCCTAATTCCCAAAGGAGGGGTAGGGAGACCGGGAGAGAGCAGAGGTGAGGCCATTTCTCTACCTTTCTTCCGTCAAGACACCAAAGAGAGATGCTCCTGTCTTAGTCCCTGTGTCCCTCACTTGAATTTTAAGCTGTTTTCCTTTCCCTTATCTTCCCCAGAAATTGCTCGATTTAGCCGGGGCCATGCCATAGAGGTCGTACAAAGTCAGGGTATTCTAGCAAAACCTCCAACCCACAGAATGATTTTTTTTTTTAATTAATAACGGGCTTGGGAAGGGCACAAGGGAAAAACGAGGAGGAAGAGGTGAGGTTGGTTGGAATCAGACCAGACTTGGGACTAGGTTTTCACAAGGATTCTCTTTAGGTTTTAAGTTGCTCTTTCTTATTATTGGTAGCACAAGAAATAATTCCTGACCATTTTACTATTAGAAAGTCTTTCCATAAAGGGAGACTGTTGTGTTTATCTTCACTATATTAAATAAAAAAGGGAGGAGACTGAACTTAAAGCCTGGGGTTCCATGGAGCCATTTCACTGGGTCTCTGAAATTGAATGGGTAAAAAAAAAAAAAGTTTTTTTTTACATTACATTTTTATTTTCACTAATCTCTAACTTAGGAATGCTTAACTGAGGTCCATGAACTTATTTAAAAAATGATAACTGTGTCAATATAATTGATTTCTTCCTACCTTCTGCAAGAAGTCTTTTCCAGACTTCTTTAATCTTAGTGCCTTCCCTCTGAGATTATCTCCAATTTATCCTGTACATATCTTGTTTGTACATAGTTGTTTGCAACTTGTTTCTGTCATGAAATTTTAAGATCCTTGAGGGCAAGAATTCCACACACCCCCTTCTTTGTTTTCCTAGAGCTTGATGAGTGTCTGGCACATAGTAGATGCTTAATATTTATTAAGTTGATTTGCCTTGACACATACATTTACAAATATTGTTCTTAGAAAGGTTCTGTAGGCTTAACCCAACTGCTATGACACAAATGAAGTTAAGAGTTCTGGACTTTAGAGAATTTAGTGTTAAGTTAAAGTCTGAATCTGGAACTGACTTCAGGGACCCTCAGTCATCCCTTTTTTATTATGACAGCTCAGTCCCTTGGTTTTAGCCTTAACCAGGGACCATAGCTCTACTGTGGAGAGAGGCGAATTTCAACGTGGGTATTTTGTACTTATTCTCTCTTCGTTTTCCAAAATTGCCATCCCCACGAAAGACATATGTTTTGGCATGAGAGCCTTGTTTGGGGAAAAGGGCGGAAGGAGGCCTGCAAGATGTTATCATTTAGGAAGGAAGCAAACATTTTTACTAAGTACCTACTGTGTGCCAGTCTCTGTGCAGAGCACTTTACAAATATTATCTCGTTTGGTCCTCACCACAGCCCTGTGAGGTAAGTTTTTTATTATCACACCCAAAACAGTGAGAGGGAAGAGAGAGGAAAAAAAGAAATGAAACCCTAAGCTTTCACCTTGGTTATTTGTTATGAATACTGGTGAAAGTATGTGAAGGAAAGATAAAGCAACAAATATTTTTTGCATCCTACTCTGTGTGGTAGGCTTGAGGAAGATAAAAAAAAGGATAAGATACAGTTTGCTTGAAAAGGAAAATGATAAATGCTGGAGAAGATGTGGGAAAATTGGAACACTAACGCATTGTTGGTGGAGTTGTGAACTGATCCAACCACTTTGGAGAGCAATTTGGAACTATGGCCAAAGTGCTATAAAACTGTGCATACACTTTGATCCAGCAATACCACTACTAGGTCTGTATCCTCAAAGAGCTCATAAAAAGGTAAAATAACCCACATGTACAAAAATATTTGTAGTAGCTCTTTTGTGGCGGCAAAGAGTTGGAAATTGAGGGGATGCCCATTAGTTGGGGAATGTAATGGAATACTGCTGTTCTATAAGAAAAATGAGCAGGCAGATTTCAGAAGAAAACTGGAAAGAGTTACATGAACTGATGCTGAGTGAAGTGAGCAGAACCAGGAGATCATTGTACACAGCAACAGCAACATTGTACAATGATTAATTATGATAGACTTAGCTCTTCTCAGTAATACAATGATCCAAAACAATTCCAAAAGACTCTAGATGGAAAATGCTACCCACATCCAGAGAAAGAACCATGGAGTCTGAATGCTGATCGAAGCATAATAAAGCACTTATTTTTTTCTCATGGTTTTTCCCTTTTGTTCTGATTCTTCTTTCACAACATGACTAACGTGGAAATATGTTTAACATGATTGTATATGCATAACTTATGTCAGATTGCTTGCTGTCTTGGAGAGGAGGGAAGGAAAGGAGGGAGGAAGAAAAATTTGAAACTCAAAATTTTACAGAAATGAATGTTGAAAACCATCTTTACATGTAATTGGAAAAAATAAAATACCATTAGGGAAAAATAAAAGATATAGTCTGCTCTAGAGGAGGTTACAATTGAAAGTAACTAGGTGCATAGAGCAGTAGACTTGGAGTCAGGAAGACTCGAATTCAAATATTACCTTAGACACATAGTAGCTGTGTGACCCTGGGAAAATCCAATTAACCTCTCTCTCTGCCTCAGTTTCCTCATTTGTAAAATGAGGGGTTAGACTTGATGGCTTCTAAGGTCCATATGATCTAGACTAAGAGATAAAGCATATACATACATGAGAAGATAAGTAATGGGAGAAAAGCTAAAACACCAACATAGAATAGCAGGTACAATTAAGAGTCATGAGAATTGAGAGAAAGAAGAATTTCCAGTTAGCTTAGCCTGGAGAAGATTACTGGAAAGGGTGGGATTTTTGGCTGCTTTAATGGGCATATGGCACAGTCATGTCACTTACAACTAGTAACACAGAAAAGGAGAATATGAGGATAATCTGTAGATTTCATGTAGATAGTCTGTTTAAAGGCAAGGAAAAGGACTAACATGGAGCCTCTGCATTGATATGTTGGTAAATGTTTAACAACCAGCATTCTGGGAAAAGAAATATAGACAAAACACACTTTTAAATTTAATCTGCATTATTAACATTTTCTTCATCACTTTCTTAAGTCTGGACAATAAATCAAGCCCTGATTTGCCTACTTCCAAGGTGTAAATGGAATTAGCTAGGTGGTAAAGTGGATAGAGTGCCGGGTCTGACGTCAAGAAGACTCATCTTCCTGAGTTCAAATCTGGCCTCAGACACTTAATAGCTGTGTGACTCTGGGCAAGTTGTTTAACCTTCTTTGCCTCACTTTCCTCATCTGTAAAATGATCTGGAGAAGGAAATGGCAAACCATTCTAGTATCTTTGCCAAGAAAATCCCAAATGGAGTCAAGGAGAGTAGGATATGACTGAATGACAACAAAGGTGTAAATGCTCACATTAAGAATTTAACAAATGGCTCCCAAAAGTCTGTTGAACCTGCTTCCAACACAACTCGGAACCTATGTCACTGAGAGTGGCTCAGGCTAGGATCCACTCAGTCAAGTTAAAATCAATAATTATTTACTGGGGCTACAGTATACAAGTCATTGTTATGATTTTTTTTTTTTACCAAGTTTGCCTCTGCAGTGTGAAAGATCTTAGCAAAGCAATGTTAGTTTTGAGGGATTCAGTCAGGTTTACAGCCATTCTTCCTATGGGCCCACTCACAGTTTGAAAACCTCTCCTGAACTGGTGTCTTTCTGACATCCAGAAGGCTTCTGGGCTACTTCCCTATCATCAAGGAATATTTGAGTAAAATAGAATATTACTATAAGTAGAGTATGATTAAGAAGATTAAATTTTCCAGGGAGGGGGGCTGTGGTGGGAGGGACAGTGGCAAAAATCAAACTGTACATTCCAAAGCCTAATAAAAATGGGGAATCCCAGTGCCTCAGTTTACCTCTGCTAGTGTGGAAGAAATGAAAAGTAACTGCATTGGCTACACAATCTGGATTGCTTGGTGTCAAACATTGTTCTTATCACTATCTCATCCCATCTTATCCCATCCAGGGACCCAGATAACTGAGAGTTAGCTGAAGTATTATTCTTTATCCACCTATTTAACACAATGAAAAGGAAGCAGGGGCCAAAAGAAGAGAAATGAGAAACTGCTGATTATGAGGAGGCAGGGAGATATAGGAAAGAGGAATAGAGACAGTAGAAAAGAATGGCTTAACCCATTTTCCATTTTCTTCTCATTCCTGTTACTTTTGAAAGAGGTCATTTACTGGGTCAGTTTCTTCAAGTGCTTATTTCCCTAGGGGTTTGCTTATAAAGGAATGTAAAATAATAATATCAGAAGTTTCATCCTAGCCAACGCACTATGTACTCAGGCAGCTAGTTAAAGTGGGTGGGCTGCTAATAGCTAAAACTCTTGATCTGATCTTCCTCTTTTGTCCCTAGGATCTTCCATAGGTAGAATGTGAAGTCCCCTCAAGGTCCTCTCCTTGACCAGCAGATTCTAATAGCAGATGAAACAGATATAGATGGGAGAGTTTTCAAGGAAAGGCTGCAAGTTCCCTTTGTCAGGGATATCCTAAAATGGATTGATGGCAAGAGGCTGAATTAAGTGCTAAGGAATTTCCAACTCAGAGATTTCATGAATCTGAAAGCACATGAACACAGGACTGAGTTCTAATCCCAGTCTTGAGACTAATGAGTTGTATAACCTCAGATAAGGCACTCTGCCTGTCTGCCCTTGGTTTCTCCGTATGTCAGTTAAAGAATTTGACTCACTGAGTTCTGTGGATTCTTTGATTTTCAAAATAAAATGAGAGGAGGGAAAAACTACTCAGATTCCATAAATGAAACAAGGGTCTCAAATTTGGAGAAAGGTATGAAACTAAAATTCTTTGACTATGCCTCCTCTTCTGTTAAAATAAACCATAGAGTTGACTTCACAAGAGAAGCTGCTACAGATAAAGCCCTCTGAAAGCCTACAACCTCTCCTTCTGCCTTTCCACTGGATATTACTTCAGCCTCCAGGAAAATTTGATCCTTTGGGGAAATTATAATCAATTTCTGATCCTCCAGAGCTATCTAATTTTCAATTGGTCCACCCTGTTTTTTCACCTGCTTCCTTTTGGCTATTTCATTGCAGATCAATTTCTTGTCAAGCAAGGGAAAGAAAAAACACAAATCAAACCACTTTGTGTCTTGTGAGCGGCTCTTGGGAAAAGGTTGGCTGGGAAAGAAGGCTAAAAATTGTGGTCAGTTCTGGGCTCATCGCTCATCTAGTACACAATCATTCTATGCCAAATGCTTTGCAGGATGATGGAAAAAGGGAGGATCCCATCTAATTAGAGCTGAAAGGCACTGGATCCAACCCTGTTGTTTTACAAATGAGGCCCATAAAGGTTAAATTTCTTGCCCAGTATCACACAGATAGTCAGTGTCTAAAGCAGGATTCAAATTCAAACCTTCCTGTGTCCAAGTCCAATACTTTATCTACTAAAACATCTAAAAGACAGGATTTCTACCTGTTAAGTCTTACTTTCTACACATTTGATTAGACATTCATGATAGTGCTGTGGCTGATTGGAAGAGAATTCATGAAGATGGCTTGAAAAGAAGTGGGATGATAACAAAAAGAAAGACAATAAGGAAAAACTTCCTTGGGAGACTTTTCTTAGCTGTTATTTTACAAAGAAACAGCATAAAGAGAATTTTTATAGGGAGTTAAGTCTGGAGGGACATGGTTAAGAGTGATAAAGGCTTGATGCAAGCTGAAGAGGCTATTTTTCTGTCATGGTTAGAGAAAAGCTGGAGAAGACAGAGAATAGGATGGAGAGGCCTTTCTTTCTTTCTTTTTTTTTTTGTAAGGCAATTGGGGTTAAGTGACTTGCCCAGGGTCACACAGCCAGTAAGTGTTAAGTGTTTGGTCTGAGGTAAGATCTGAACTCAGGTCCTCCTGACTTCAGGGCCAGTGCTCTATGTACTTCACCACCTAGCTGCCCCAAGGAGAGGCCTTTCTTGAGGGGGCTGTCTTAACCTTCATCTTGTGAAGAGAGTAAAGAGCATTCCTAAGAAGAGACTTGGCTTGGTATCTTGAGTGAACTGACTAGTGAACCTCTGTTTCCAGAAGTAAAATGTTATTTGCAATGACAGTGATGATTAAAGGTGATTCTGGCTTCCAGCTTTCCCACAGATAAAATAGTGCAAATAATTTTTATGTCTTTGTGTTCTTATTGGTTACATTATTAATAAATTAGATAGTTAGCAACTTTAACATTGCATTAATCCCAGGAGATTAGGAGTTTTGACATAGAGATATAAAAGCGACTGCTTATGGGGAGTTTTCTCCAGTTTATTAAATACTATGTAATTAACTGGGTTGGGGGCTCTGAGATAACTGATTGATGAGAAAAAAGGTCAAAATTTTGTCCGTTAATGAGAAAATATACAAATATATCCCTGGATTCCATTAGAACCTGGGATGCATATGGTAATGAGGCTAACTAAGGATTGATCTACAAGTGAGTGTGGTTGACTCCTTAATCACGTTACCTGTGTATTACACAATGAAAATTTATCATTCTGGATTGCGGTCCTCATGACACCCAACAGACTTCTGGGCTACCACCCCACTATCAAAGAATTCTCAAGAAAGGAACACAGCATTTGCCTCAACAGACCATAATTCAGATAGCAAATTGACTAGGATCCAGGGAGAATCACACAGTACATCACAAAGCTAAAGACAAGTGACTTGGGAATTCCCCATACCTTAACTCACCTCCATTAGTGTGGAAGAAATGAAAAGTGACTATATTTGCTACTCACTTTGGATTACCCGTAGGTGTCCACTATCTATTTAATCTCTATCCCATCCCATTCCTGGCCCCAGATAATTGAGAGTTGGCTGCAGTGTTTCTTCCTCCCACATTTTTAGTACAATGAGAAGAAAGCAGGTCTAGCTGGGCAAAGTAACAGAAAAAGTAATGTCTCCCCCTAATTCTTATCCAACATTAGGATAATAGAGAGCTCTAGTCAAGGTTTCATCTTATAGGCCTAGCAATCTCACTCTCTTAATGTTCCCCACAGTCATTAATGGGAGAAAACTGGTTATCAAAGTCAGAAGGGGTATATAGGTTCAGAGACTGGGAAACATCAGAGGAGAAAAAACTGCAAACTCAAAGGAAGTATTTAGGGAAACTGAGGATCTTCAGTCATTTCTAGCCTATTGATTTAGACGTAGAAGAGGCCTTAGAAGTTACCTGGTCCAACCTGGCACTTCACAAATACGGAAACTGAGGACCAGAAAGATTAAGTCACTTAACTACAAATAGCAAGTTGCTTAACAAGGATTTGAACTCAAATGGTCCTCTGACTTCAAATCCAACATTTTTGAAGATGAAAGATAAAAAATGAAATAGAGGGAAATGTCAGGGAAATACAGAAGATTTGCAGAAGCTAAAGAACCCAAGGCTTGAGCATGATGGGCAGCAAAAGAGATAATAAACTTCAATTACAAAATTCAATTAGGGGCTAAGAGGAAAAAAAAAACTTGGGAAAATTGACAAGTAATGAGTTCCTTACACTATGAATCAAGAAACATGCCTTCTCTTGCCACTGACTCACCCCATTTATGGCCTCATGACAAATTCCTGGATCTTTCTGTTTCTCCATGTCCCCTTTCTATGGTATGACTGAAGATAACAATACTTTTGTAAGAATTTCCAGAGTGTTTTAAAATCTTGCTATGAAAGTCACTAAAGTGGTTAACCTTCTAAATATAGACCAAGAGACAGTTTCAAAGTCCAGCACCCAAAGGGTAAAGTTAAAATTATGGTGGAACTTAGAATGCCTTGGCTCCTTCCCTCCCACCACACCAAGATATCTTAAAAACAATCTGGAAAGTGTGGTGCATTCCAGAAGTTTTAATAATCTACTCCCTTGCAGGACATGCTTTTAAGTTTAATCTGCATTAACATTTTCTTCATCACTTTGTTAATTCTAGAGGACCAACAAAACAATAAATCAAGCTCCCAAGTGTAAATGCTCACATTAAAAAGTTAACAATCTGCTGGCCAGCCAATATGAACTGACTCGTTCACACCTCTGAATTTGGAATAAGAAACCTAGGTTCACTCACCTTACTGATTCCCTTTGTGAGTAACCATGGCCAAGTCACTAAACTTCCCTGAGCCTTATCTGTTAAAGAAGGCATTAGGGTTAATGGCCTGGGGAGGGGGGGGGGGGGGGGAGTTCCTTCCAGTTCTGAATCAATACTCACGATCAGCCCTCTGGAATGGGGTAGTAGGCTCTCCTAGGGATAGTTAGGATGGAGGGAATACCTTTCGGTCTGTGCTCCAGCCCAGGAATCCGGGCTGGAATGGGAAAATTGTAATTCCCACAACTTTATTTTCAATGGATGGTGAAGACCTTCTAAGTCCTTCTCCCAGGACCAAAGTGCCCTAACACAGGAGGGCTGTTGGTAGATTGATACCTGCAGCAGCCTAAGTTGCCAGCGGTTTGGGGGTTGTATCTCAGGCGCTACCAGGCCGCTCCCAGCCTCCAAGCCAGGTCACCCTCACATACATATTCACACGTATTTATGTTCATTCTTTCATCCTCCCAGGCTTTAAACACTTCACAGTAAGTACATCTGAGTAGCAGTTGGTTAGCTAAGAGTTGACAGCTTTCCGTCAATGTTTCTCTATCTCCCCTCATCAGATCGCAATCTTTTAGAGCGAGGGGGCCAGGTCTCCTGCACTGCAGCACAAACCCCAAGGGTTCTAAAAGCTACATGTTCCGGGGGAGGGGTCTAGGCCCCGGTTCCAGGTCGGTCCGATCCGCGAGCTGCCGCCAGATGGCGACGTTTGGACCCTGCGGGTGCAGCAGGTGCGGTCCACGGAAACTCCGCAGGGTGGGAGCCGGCACTGGAGATCGCTTAGGGAACTAAGTGCCCGGGGAAGGAAAGAAGGACAAGAGAGGCGCAAAGGAGAGTCCGGAGAGGGGGCGGGCGAGGTCGGAAGTCCGCGCAGTGCTCCTTGGCTCTGATCTTGACCCTTGCCGAAAAAGTACAGGGAACTTCGGCCAAGTCGCGTTCCCTGCCTCCATCCCGCCACCCCAGAAGGCTCCCCATTCCCCATCCACTCCTGAGTGGGGCAGCGGGAGTGGAAGACGCTTTTGTACTTTTCGCGTGCTCGCTGTCCCCTCGTCCCCCCAGCCCCCGGGGCTTCAGGACCGATGTTGCTTCAGGACAGATGCTGCTACCCACTGTGCCCACTACCCCCATGCAGCATCTTCCCGAGAGCTCGGGTAGGGGAAGGCGAGAGCGGAGCGGCGGGAAAGGGACCGGAGGGAGGGCGGCTCGTGATGATCGCAGCCCCAGACGGCAAAGGGGCCCGAAGCAAGAAAGTTAAGTGCCAAGCGTGGGTGCACTTGGCACGCGTCAGGAGGACTGTCAGGGGGAGCGGAGGAGGATGGGGAGGGGTGTCTCGCCCCCCGCAGTCCAGCTATCCCGGGGCCTCGAACTTACCGCGGAGTTTCTCTCGCCTTCCCCAAGGTGCCCATGGCCATGGCCCTGGCGCTTGGCTGGCCGGCTCACCTAGCGAGGCGGGGGCAGGGAGGCGCGGGGCGCGGTGCATAGCTGCCTCCACGCCACGCCACCGCCTCCTTCTCTCTCTCCTCCTCTCCGGGCAGCGCTGCACCGCCCCTCACTCCTCCCGCTGTCTAAGGAAACTGGGCTGAACAGAAGGACTCACAGACACCTCTCTCTCTCTCTCTCTCTCTCTCTCTCTCTCTCTCTCTCTCTCTCTCTCTCTCCCTCACCACACCACCTGACACACAGTGATGTTATCTCTCCTGTAGAAGTAGCTGTTCTACTCTTGATTCTCTGAAACCTCTTCAAATTCCCCGGTATTGCGGCCTAGGCTGGCTGATTTCTCTCTTTCACACACACACACGTACTGAGTTCTCTCTTTTCTCCTTCCCCCTTCCTGCTGCTGGGGAAAGGGGAAGATAGGGTTCCTCTGATACTAACTTTTCAAAGGAAACTTAGCTCCAGATCACCAGAAACATATTGCACTTCCCTGCCCAGCCTGCAGTACCAGTCTCTCACTGGTCTATGTTCTTTCACTTACAGACTGCAAACTCCTTGGAGTCTGTCTTTAACTTCTCTCGAGGTCCCTTACTTCACTACCAGCGATTAGCTCTATGTTGGGTACTTTTTTGTTGATGGTGGTGGTCTTCACCTGTGATTCAATCTGTGTGGGGAGCACCCAGCAAGGAAATTCTCTCCACTTATTCAGATGGGTGATTGTTTTGCAACTTCTAGCCACAAAGAGTTTATTGGGTGGTTATTGAGAGAGTGAGCACAGGGTGACACAACCAGGATTTGTTCTGAGTTGAACCTAGGTCTTCTGGACTTGAAAGCACTTAAATTCTTTTTGATATGAGTTGAAATGCAAATCAGGAAGCTTCTTCAATGAAAGAACCATGATACCCTCAGTGGGTTTGTGATATTCACTCTCAAGATGTTAGAAGGCTTTTCTGTCGCAGTTGCAGAGGAGCAGAAAAAAGTTTTCCAAGTGAAAGAAGACCATACTTGGGAACAGGAATCCAGCCAACTAGAAAACAACTACCTTATCCCGGAGATCTTTCAGCAGCATTTCAGATAGTTTTGCTACCAGAAGACAACCAGGTCCAGAGAGGCTTTGAGCCAACTATGGGGACTTTGCTATCAGCGGGTGAGGCCTGAGGTGCGTACAAAGGAGCAGATTATGGAGCTGTTGGTGCTGGAGCAATTTCTGGCTATCAGGCCCCAGGAGCTCTGGGCCTGGGCGAAGAAGTGTTTTTCACAAAACTGAGAGGAAGTAATTATTATGTTGGAGGATTTGGAGCAACACCCCGAATGAACCTGGACAGCAGTTTTCATTTCTTGCACAAAGACTAGAAGAACATCCAGAAGAATCAGAGCATCAAGGAACATCCCAGGAATCACAAAACCTCCAGCTGAAGTGTGAATCTCAGGATCCCTATTCCCTACAAGAGAATACTGTCCCTGTTTTGCAGGGTTCTTCTCATCACTAGGGGAACTCCTCAGAGACCAGACTGGTATCAGTTTTTAATTCTACTCAATCCTAGACGTCAGTGAAGACTGAGGAAGAAGCCCAGTTCCTTGTTTCAGAAGAGTGGCAATGTTTTCACCCAGCTCAGAAGAATACACGTGGGAAGGTGGCGCAGAAGAATTTTAGGAACTTTAACTTGCTAACTGGAGAGATCATGCTTAAAGATGGAATGTTGCTTCCAAAGCAAGAAATTTCTGAAGAAATTGGCCTACAGGAAGAGGCGTCAAGTACACTTGAAAGAGATTGTTCACCTCAGGTCTTTGTTGGTTCTCCTGTAAAAGCTGAAAAAAAACATTGAATTTTTGAATATTCTTTTTTTTTTTTTTAAGGCAATGGGGTTAATCGACTTGCCCAGGGTCACACAACTAGTGGGTGTTATGTGTCTGAGGTCGAATTCGAACTCAGGTCCTCCTGACTCCATGTCTGGTGCTCTATCCACTGCGCCACCTAGCTGCCCCCTGCATATTCTTAAAGACTGTAATCCTGGGGACTTAAGGTGTAGAATGCACATCTTATCAAGGGAATATGCTTCAGGTGACATTACAAGGAAAGATAAGAAAAAAGACAAATCCAGAGTAAGTGAATTGCTACAAGGTCTTACGTTCTCTGGTGATTCTGATGTTGATGAAGAAGATGAAGTTGAGTCACACCCTGCTAGAAAGAAGCAGAAAGTCACTACCATTATAGAGAAGAATTGGATCAAGAGATATTCAACTCGATTTTCCAAACTGGTCAGCATTGGATTCTGGAATTTTGAATCCCAAAAGTAAGAAACTAAATCCAGTATAGTTCTTTGAATTATTTTTTGATGATGAAACATTCAAGTTAATTGTTGATGAAACAAATCATTATCTTCTCAGAAAAATGTCACCTTGGAAAGTTACAGTTCAGGAAATGGTGTGTTTTTGGTGTTCTTCTTTTGAATAGATATATTTGTCATCCCAGGAGAGGAATGTATTGGGAAAGTTCAGATAAAGAGCAGTCTTATTAGCAATGCAATTAGAAGGGAAAAGTTTGAATTAATGTTTTTAAGCCTCCATTTTGCAGATAACAGTTGTCTAGATCAGACAACTTTACAAAATTGATGCCCTATTACAGATCAAATGAATAAAAATTTCCTCTTATATGCTCCCTTGAAGTAATATTACTGCTTTGATAAATTGATGTATGAATCTTTTAATGGTGACCAATTCTTAAACCTATTAGAATTGGTTGTAAAGTATGGTATGGGCAACTACCCAGGGTTATTTAGTTTGGTTTGAACCTTATCAAGATGAATCAGTCCTGAAAGCAGATAAAAATCATGATCTTAGTTCAAGTGGGAAATTAATAATGAACTTTGCTGGTGTTCTCTTGGAGTGACGATAGTACCCTTATCATATATGTTTTGACAACTTTTTCACAAGTATCAAACTAGTATCAGCTCTGAAAAAGAAAGGGGTGAAGAAAAATATCCTTTCATGAATGCAGAAAATATGAAAAAAGTGAAAAGGGGGTCATTTGATTTCAGAGTGGAGGAAAAGAAAGAGATAATTTTGTGTCGTTGGAATAATGAAAATTTCATCAATTTGTGCTTCAGTGCTGTAGACATAGAACCACTGAGCCAAGTAAGCTATTCCGTTGATGAAAAAAAGAGTTCAAATAAGTCAGCCATCAATAATTAAGTCATATGAAGCATATAGGTATAGTGTTGCCAAGATGAAGCAAAATATTTCCAAGTATAGGATAAGAATCAGAAGCAAAAAATGGTATTCAGTTTTGGTAAGCTACATTATTATTTTTTAAAAATGTATTTATTTTTAGTTTTCATCATTCACTTGTACAAGATTTTGAGTTCTAAAATTTTCCCCCTCTCTCCCTTCCTCCCTCCATAAGACAGCATGCAATCTGATATAGGCTTATACATGTACAATCATATTAAACATATTTCCATATTAGTCATGTTGTGAAAGAAGAGTCAGATCAAAAGGGAAAAACCACGAGAAAGAAAAAATAAACAAAAAAGAGAAAATAGTGTGCTTCAATTTGCATTTAGATTCCACAGTTCTTTTCTGGACACTTATGGCATTTTCCATCAATAGTCTTTTGGAATTGTCTTAGATCATTGTATTGCTGAGAAGCACTAAGCCTATCAAAGTTGGTCATTGAACAATGTTGCTGTTACTGTGTACAATGTTTTCCTGGTTCTACTCACTTCACTCAGCATCAGTTTGTGAAAGTCTTTCAAGGTCTTTCTGAAATCCACTTGCTCATCATTTCTTATGGAACAATAATATTCCATTACATTCATATACCACAACTTGTTCAGCCACTCCCCAATGGATGGGCATCCCCTCAATTTCCGGTAAGCTGCATTATTGATATGGCCATGAACAATGCATGGCACCTGTATAGAATCTGTGGCTCTGATACTTGATCACGTCATTTGGATTTCCAAAGATGCATTGCACATTTCAATTTGGACAACAATGCTAATCTAGCAGACTAAGCAAGATAAAGTCAGTAATCACATACAGAAATAAAAAGTAAATGTACCATGACTTCTCACTGAGAACATCAATACTCCAATAATTTATTGGAGTCACAAACTCATCAATTGAGGTACTTCTTTCACCATTACATCCACATCATCTTAACCTCGGTGATTCATATCCTCATATTAATTCCCCATAGCGCACCTACCCAATGCACTAGAGGTCTTTCTCTACTCTTTTCATCCTTCCAAAGAAGCCAGTGTATCACTCAGACTATCCATTATCTCTCAGTATGCATTGGGGCCAAGCACTTTTCTAATCATATTATATATATTGAATACTATCTTTTATATCACTTCTTGCAAACAAATTTTCATTGGCAATATGCTACATTCTATTAATGTCTGCTATGCATCTCTCCATTGTCCTTTGGACTATCTGCAATTTTTATTTTTTTTATATTGTAGATTTCTATGATTCATAGCTAGTCAGCATCGATAAGAGAATATTGATATTGAAAAGATGGATTTTTCTATTAGAGAGTAACTTGGGATCATTGAAAGCAATGCCTTATCTAAGATCATATAGTGGTATACTACGTTAATGGGTTGTCCATCCAAACTACATGCCATGGTCTGAATACTAAGCACTTTTCAAAAAAATTTGTTTTGCCTATGTGATATTTTAGGTCTAAGAAGTCACACAGGTTTCTGATTTCTTTTTAAAAAATAGTTTTGTACTTGGTTGAGGAGGCCCCATAGTATTCTTGGGCTTGATACAATCAACACACTCGTCCACAAACAGGATAATCTAGAACTCTCCCTTTCTAGAAAGTTCCTCTGCACAAGACATCTTCTATAACAATGGCAAACATTTTTGCTGGGTGTACGTTCATTGTAGGCCTCAATTGATGTTGATCATCATAGGTCCATTGAACGAAGTTGTCTTTGTGGTTCCATTTATTAGAGAATTTTCTGTAATTTTAACATAGGCATGGAAGAGAGATCTTTGAAATCTATATTGTGCTCCATCAGAGGCATTAATATCTTCTGGAAAGATAGCTTTGAAGGAGCAGCTAGGTGACACAGTAGATAGAGCACAGGCCCCGAAGTCAGGAGGACTTGAGTTCAAATCCGACCTCAGACCAAATGCTTGACACTAACTAGCTGTGTGACCCTGGGCAAGTCACTTAATCTCAATTGCCTAAAAAAAACATAGCTTTGAAGTCTGCATATTGCTCAGTAAGACGCACTTTTGTAATAAATAATAATTATAATTTAAAAAAAGAAAGAACCATGAGACATGAGTACTTCAAGCCCTCTGGTCCTATCATGAGTTACTGTGGTAGAAAGGCCAAAAGTGAAACAAAACAAAAAAAAAAAACTTAGTGGCAAACCTTCTTGAACTGAGTCTTTCTGGGCTAGACTTCCCTCCCATGAAAGAAACATAAAACCTCACAAAGGCTTTCAATTTTGGAAGGACTTGTGGGCCTTTGTCATAACTTTTGAGAATTCAGAGTCACTTCTGGGTCAGGATTAAGCAAAAGATCTCACCTTTAGCAGAATGGATGAGACGTTTTTTACATTTCTTTCTAGTGGTCCATGGCAAGGCTTGACATCACATGCAAACACCCCCTAAGGAATAATAAAAAAAGTTAACATTTATATAACAGCTTTAAGGTTTGCAAAGCATTATACATACATATGCATATACACACACATATATGTACAATCTCATTTGATCCTCACAGCCCTGTGTTGTTTTTTGTTGTTCAGTCATGACCAATTCTTTGTGACCACTGGAGTGGTTTGCATTCCCTTCTCCAGTTCATTTTACAGATTAGGAAACTGAGGCAAACAAGGTTAAGTGATTCACCCAGGATCACGTAGCTATTGAGTGTTTGAGGCAGGATTTGAACTCAGCACTCTTTCCACTGCCCCACTTAGCTGCTCAATCAAATCTATGAGGCAGATGCTATTATTTCTGTTTCACAGATGAGGAAACTAAGTCACTTGTCTAGAGTCACATAGCTGGTATTTCTCACCTTAGTCTTCTTGACTCCGAATCTGGCACTTCATCCATTTCACCATCTAGATCATATCTTGTACTTAGCACATCGTCTGAAATATTCTCCCTTCCCCCTCCTTCCTCTTATTTCTACTTTTTATAATCCTTCAAGGTCCATCTCAGCTACCACTTCTTCCTGGAATCTTTCCCTGACTCTCCCTCCTCCCCCATCCCTTCCCGGCCAGGTGTGAGCTCTCGTTTGATCTCATGCTGAAATGTCACCTCTCTTATATTCTTATTAGAGAACATTCTGGGTTATGTAAATTGTTTAGTGGAGTGCATCGAAAGCTAGCCTGTGCTTCAGGAGTTTTGTTGTTGTTCAGTTGTGTCCAACTCCTCATAACCCCATTTGGGATTTTTTTTGGCACAGATACTAGAATGTTTTGCCATTTCCTTCTCCAGCTCATTTTATGGATGAGGGAACTGAGGCAAAGAGAGTTAAGTGACTTGTCCAGGGTCATATAGCTAGTAAGTGGGTGAGGCTAGATTTGAACTCAGGTCCTCCTGACTCTAGATCTGACACTGTATCTACTGAGTCACCCAGCTTCTCTTGTAAGGGTCCTTAGAGGTTATCTAATCAGATCTGCTCATTTTATATATGCAATATGAGGCTATACTGTGCGTAAGGAAGGAAGGAAACACGCATTTATTAAGTGCCTACTATGTGTACTCTATCCACTGGGCTGCATAGGGTTTCAGGGATACCTGAATTAAAGTCTTGGCCTATGGTAGTCATGGAACATATGACCCTGGGCAAATCACTTAACCTTACGGTGCCCCAAGGAAATTCTCTAAGACTATACTGTGTTTAAGTTGCTAGACTGCATTGGTAAAGGAAGTTTCTTCACTGGAAGTGTCCTAAACAAAGAAAATCACAGATCAGGACAAAAAAAATGTGGGCAAGAAAATTGTGTCTTTCCTCCCATCCCACTCTCCTTTGCCTAGCCCAATGTCTTTTTCATAGTAGGAAGCAGGTTTCTTGATTTGATGTTGGTTTTGAAAGTGTGAAAACATGAATATCCCAATTAGAGATACAGATGACATCACTCATGGTTATTCTTTGAAAATCATTCTCTTTGATGTAGGCTTTCCAGTGTAGCCTTTGCCAACAAGAATTTGGTTACCCACTTATTTTTGGTCCTCTTCCTTGTTATAAATCCTCAATTATGCCTTTTTGTGTGATGGAAAAGATAAATGCACAATTAAAGAATCCCAGGGTTAGAGGTGACCTCAGAAGTCATCTTGTTTAGCCTGTACCTGAGTAGGAATTCCATCTATAGCATTCCTGACAGATGAGCAACTAACCCCAACTTAAAAACATCTGTTGCTGGGAAACACACCTACTTCTAGTAGCAAGGTAACCCAGCAGATAGGGCAGGGGACCTGGAGTCAGGAGTTCAAATCTGGCTTCAGATACTTAGTAGTTGTGTGACCCAGGGTAAATCACTTAATCTGTCTTCTTCAGTTTCCTCATCTGTAAAATAGGGATGACCATAATAGTACCTACTTTACAGGATTGTTATGAGGGTTAAATGAAATATTTGTAAAGTGTTTTATAGAGCTTTAAAGAGCAAGCTATAATTATTACCTCTTGAGACTGTCCCCACTTCAGGCCTGTTTTAAATGTGAGGAAGCTTTTCTTTGTCTGGAAGCTTGGTCTGTCTGACTGCAGCTCTTGGCCATTGTGCCTAATTCTGGCAGTTGGGGCCCAGCGGGGAAAGAAAAAACAAAAAACTAATCCTCTTCCAAATGACGTGCAGCACTTCATATACCTGAAGAAGGCTATTATATTCCTTCCAAGTCTTCTACGTAGAAAAAAAAAGTTCCCAGTTTCATCAGTGGATCACTGCATAGTGTTTTTTCTAATTTTGGAAACCATTTCCAAGTAGGAATCTACATGTATAGGCAGAGACTTGGAATCATAATTCAGCTTTGCCTAGTTTTACTGAATTTCCGTGGATCTGGTTACCTCTCTTTTGACTACAGACCAATCCTGCAGCCCAGGGTCCCCCCTTCTGGTTTTCTTAAAGTTCTGTTTTCTCTCTCTAGCTTCAGTCTGCTTTTGCTTCTGTCTAGACTGAGCGCCCAGCTAAAGTCTTTTGATTTCTATTTGAGATACATATCTCTTCTGCAACTTGTTTCTGCTCACATCTATATTTTATCATTCTCTGTCTGTCCTCTGCCTCCACCCTGACACTTGCTTCTCCCATTGATCTATTGTTCTCTGGATATAAAGTTATTTGGAAGGATGCCAGGAGAAAAGACTTATTTGTTCACTAGCAATTAACTATTATAACCATTTAACTTAAATAAGACTATATGACTTCCACAAATTCTTATTCATAAAGCTTCGTTTGGCGCGGAGGTGACCCTGGATTTTCTCTGGCTGTCCCTCATACCTGGAATGCTCTGTTTTACCTAAAATCCCAGTTTCCACAGCAAGCCTTCCCCAACCCCTCTTAATTCTAGTGCCTTCCCTCTGTTAATTATTTCCTATTTATCCTGCATGTAGCTTACTTCATGTATATTTGTTTGCATGCTGTCTCCTCCATTAGATTGTAAGCTCCTTGAGATCAGGGGCTGTCTTTGGCCTCTTTTTGTATCCCCAGCACTTAGCATAGTGCCTGGCACATAGTAGGTGCTTAATAGTGATTGATTGATTGAGAGTCTTGCAGCTGTTGTCCGCTCATTTCAGTCGTGTCCAACTCTTCATGACAGCTTTTACAGACCTAGGAAATCTTTGATTACAGTTGAAGCAAGCAATAGGCTGTCTTGTTGCCTGAGGATGAGTCTCGTTAATCATTTTTATTGTTGTTCAATTGTTTCAGTTATGTCTGACTCTGTGTCCCCATTTGGGGTTTTCTTGGCAAGGACACTAAAGTGGTTCGCCTTTTTCCTTCTTCAGATCATTTTACAGATGAAGAAACTGAGGCAAGCAGGGTTAAGTGACTTTATTCAGGGTTACACAGCAAGTAAGTGTCTGAGGTCAGATTTGAACTCAGGAGGGTGAGTCTCCCTGATTTCAGGCCTGGCACTCTGTGTGCTATGGCGCCACCTTGCTGTCCCTCTCACTAATTATGGGGAGGCTCAGTCACTACCATACCACTCCTGTCCATCTCTAAACTCTGCTGTCCGCCTTCCAAACTCCTCTGTCTCTTCCTATGTCGACTGCAGACTACCAGGGGCAGCTAGATGGTGCAGTGGATAGAGCACCAGCCCTGAAGTCAGGAGTACCTGAGTTCAAATCCGACCACAGACCAAACACTTGACACACTTACTAGCTGTGTGACCCTGAGCAAGTCACTTAACCCCAATTGCCTAAAAAAAAACAAAAAAAAATAGTTTAGAATGCAGACTACCACCCTAGGATCCCATTGGTGAGTTTTTAGCTTATCTTACAGATTCTGGGCCTCTAAGTCACATTCAACTCTTTCTGAACAACATATGTCACCTTCCTTCAATAGAAGGTCAACTCTTAGAAGATAAGGGTTGTCTTCGGACTTGAGGCCTAGAGAGGCTAAGTGATTTTCCCAAAGCTATGCAGGTAGTAAATAGAAGAGACAGGATTTGAACCTAAGCCCTCTAAATCCAAAGCCAGAACTCTTCCATTGTACCAGGTTGCTGAGCGGGGGTACTAAGAATCCCTCTTAGACCATCTAGAAATACTAGTTTAACCACTGATAGTCATAATGTGTGGTCTTTGTCTAATCTTTGCCAACAAATTGACATATTCCTAAAGGAACTAGCTTGTAAAATATTAAAAGAACCAGAGAAAAGTCTCTGGTATAATGAGTGGGACCTCTATGGGAGATTTATGGAATCAAATGGGATGAGAAGGCCTGGAAGGATTTAACCTGTACCAGTGAAGGA
The DNA here is from genome assembly GCF_900497805.2 of Vombatus ursinus. NCBI lineage: Eukaryota > Metazoa > Chordata > Mammalia > Diprotodontia > Vombatidae > Vombatus > Vombatus ursinus. The sequence continues at coordinate 24,388,477 of NW_020954572.1, read as the reverse complement.
GGTACCAACACTAAGGAGATCACATATTGGATAAAGCGTAGGATTATATAAAATAATAATAATAGCTAGCATTTATATGGCACTTTAAGGTTTGCAAAGCATTTACATATATGCACACACATATACATATATACATATATATACATTCACACACATATGTGTATATATATATATGGAGGGAGAGAGAGAGAGAGAGAGAGAGAGAGACTAGCACTTCTGTTGTGGGGGTGCTCATCAACCTTTGGTGTCCATCTGACACCCAACTCTCACCCGTGGCTCCAAGAAGCTGTAGCATGCACAGTGGCTGCACACCAGTAAACTGTCTCGGCAGACAAGCTAAACCAGGTTGAGGATACCCTACAGGCTTCAAATCTATCAGGGAGTTAGGGGGATGTCTACCCCAAACATGTGAAGATTTCCCCTAGTGGGATGGGTAGATGAGAACCATTTGTTTCAATGGCCATGGAGGCAGCTGAAGCAGGTGCTAGGGAGTGCTTAGAGCTTGGTCAGATATCAAAGATGCCAATGTCATCCATTGTATCCTGGGCCATCACCAATTATCCTGACTTTTGTCTTTCTACTGGTCTGCAATGACCCTGGAAGAGAAATGAAGACTGATGACTTTGTGCAACCCTGCCTCACTTAAATCCAATTCACAAACAAGTCAAGACATTACCCCATGATGCCAGTGGTCTTCTTTGAAAATGAAGGATGAACAATAAACATATACATGTGTGTATGCACTTAACCTCACATTCATACATATATATATATATATATATACATACATACATGCATTCACACACATTTATGACCTCATTTGGTCCTCACAACAATCCTGAGATAAAGGTGCTATTATTATCCTTATTTTATAAATGGGGAAACTGAGGCAAGCAAGAGGTAGAGTGAAACCCATAGTCACCCAGTTAGCAAATGTCCAAGGTCAGATTCTAATTTAGGTCTCCCTGACTCCAATTCTAGCACTCTTTCCCCTTTGACACTTAGTTGCCTATTAATAAGTAGGTATAATTAATGCATATTAATAGGTATAGTACAGACATAGGTAATGCTGTGTGCATACAATAGGGTACATATATACATATGTATACACACATGCACATATGTATACACATGTGTGTACACACAATGCATATACATGTGCAATATATTATGTACATATATACATATATATACACATAACACACATATATCTATGTAGCCACAACATATTCAAACATATTAAATGAGGGAAAATTAGTTACTAAGGACTAAAGTAAGGTAGGGAGCAGAGTCTACCCGCCATCTTGTCTTTTTTGTAGAATCTCCAAAGGAGGTGGTTATACGTATTTCAAATCACTAAGTAGAGAATCATTTAGAGTCCTAGGATAGTTGACCTAGGGCTGGAAGGGGCCTCAGAGAATTTTGTGTACAACTCTCTCATTTTACAGTTGAGGAAACTGAGGCCCAAGTGTATTAAGTGATTTGTCCAAAGTGACACAGGTAGTAAATGTCAGAGGAGTCAGGTTTGAATCTAATTCCTGTGACTTTAAAAACAATGCTCTCTCCACTGTAGGGCTGGAAGGAAAATTAGAGATCTTGGCCAAGCCAGCAACCACAGGGTCTGCTCCTCAGTGCTTGAAAAGAGCTGTTCAGTGCCGGTCAGAAAGTACGAATTCAAGTGGGCATAAATGGAAAGGGAGAGCACCACATCCGAATCTCTGGAGTAAGTAACCTCAACCCAAGCGGTTCCTCTAAGCATCAGTATAGGCAAGCAGAGGGCCACTTAAGGTTGTGGTAGAGCTAACGGGGAGTGAAAAAAAGGAAGGCAGATAAAGAAGACCAGATTGAGGATTCATTATCCACTCTGTAGCATAACCCCTGGCTCCAAAGAGAGACTTGACCTCATTATTTTAAATTATTAAGTTTTGTTTCCTAAAGCACAGGGGTAAAGTTTACCTCTTAGTAGTAATGCTTCCAAGATTAGAAATGGAAAATCTTCAATATGTACATTTCTAAATAAGCAGACTCAGTTTTCTGAGATCTTTCCTATAAAGCTGAAGGGTGTTTTGCAACAGATGAAGTCTTTAGAGTCACAATTGACTAAAAGGTATAAAGAATTTTATTATTGTTGTTCATTTGTTTCAGTCATATCTGACTCTTTGTGACCCCATTTGAGGTTTTCTTGGCAAAAATACTGGAATGGTTTGCCATTTCCTTCCCCAGATAATTTTACAGATGATGAAACTGAAATAAACAGGGTTAAGTGACTTGCCCAGGGTCACACAGCTAATAAATGTCTGAGGCCAGATTTGAACTCAGGTCTTCCTAACTTCAGGCCTGGAGCTCTATCTGTTGTGCTACCTAGCTGCCCTTAAGGTCCTCTAGATGCTCTTATTTGAAGATTTGTACTGATTCCATTAAGCCATGGGGTACCGCAGAGCCCCCCTAAGAAAGATTCATAACTACTCAAAAAAAATTTGGTATAACTATCCACACAGGAAAAACCAAGTGGATAAAGAAAGCAGTTGTCCAGACTATTATATACCATTAGTATATATGTATATATATCATGGACACACTACAAACGAACAGTGGTCCAGAATTGAATGGGAGGAAGAAGGTGGGCTGGTTTGCTTTTAGGAAATTGCATCGTTTATTTTTAAATAACCCCTATCACTCTCCCTGAAACCAAGACCCAATTTCTACTGACAATACTCTTCTGCTGCAGACACCATGCTAAAGTAAATAGAGAGCCAGTCAGAGCCAAGAAGACCTGGATTCATGACCTACCTCTGAAACAACTGACTCGGAGCACATTACATTAGCTACAGTGACCTAGTTTCTGATCAGCATTGGTACAGGTAGCTTCCTCATTAGTAGTTCCCTCTATGAATGAAATCACAGGCTAGAATGAAAACAACAACAAAAAAATGCTTTCAGGCATGTTCAGTTTCTGTAAGACATGGAATACCTGTCTCTGAAGAATTAAAATTGAAGGTCATCCAAAGGGCAACAGAGAGACACATGGCATGTGTCAGCAGGCTGCAATACATGACTAGGGAAGAATTGCATGGAAAGAATTTCATCAGAGAGACGTCTGACCAAAAAAAAAAAAAAAAGAACATGGCAGGGAAAGGGAGGAGTCAGTTGGCCATATAGTGACATGAGTAATAACCATTTGGCAGCTTTGTGTGCCAGTGATATCCTTGAAATGTCAGCAGACCTAGATGAGGGCTACATTACATTGGGGGGGGTCCTCCAGTGCTCCCAATCTTCTCATGTTAGATTTATGGAATGAGTGGGACAAGGGTAGCATAGGATGGACCGGCATGGATGTATTGCCTGGTAGGATCGCATCACCCACATATAAATGAGATTACAGATCCACCAAAGAAATATCTAAAGATTTGGAGCCACCCAGTCTGAATATGACAATTCATTCTTGTACTTCATTGTAATATCTTAGCCAGAGCTTTCTTTTCCTAAGAGACCATTGCTCTATCTATGAAAACTGGATCTTTGGGAAAAATTTTCCTAATGAGTTTCAACATCAGGGACATGTTTGGTGTTCCATAGTGAATTGGAGAAAAAAGCCTAGAGCAGAATTGTTTTCTAATGAAACTACTCAGCAAATGACCGAGCTCTGCCATATGTATATGTGTATATATGCACACACACACACACACACACACACACACACACACACACACATACATATATATACATATATATTTAAATGTGGTTTCTATGATGTAAGATTCAGGTGAATCAATTTGATTCAGATGGAACATACTTTCCTGTGCTCTTAGGAACTTACTCTAAATCATGCAATATATATATAGAAAATTTTCAGATATGATTTGGAGTTTTCTATTTTGTCCATCCAGTGCAATGCCATCTGATTTGATTCAAGCAACACACCCAATAAGTGCCCAAGTACTAGACATAATTTTATTCTGCTTTGTTTTTTCAACCTACTTCTACCAATTCAGATCAACAACTGTTTTGTGAATTACAGTCTTAGAGACTTTTGCATAAGGCACCAAGAGCTTATATGACTGCTCATAATAGGTGGTACAGTGGATAAGAGTTCTTGAATTGGAGTCAAGAAAACCAGAGTTCAAATCCATCTCAGACACTTGCTGCATGACCCTGGACACATCACTAACCTCTCTAAGCCTCAGTTTCCTCATCTGTAAAATGGGGACAACAATAGGCTGTATCTCCTGGGGTCGTTGTGGGGATAAAATGAGACAACAACACTCTGCAAATCTTAAAGTGATATATAAATGTTGTTATCATTCAGTGAGAATGCTTCAGAGGCAGGATTTGAATCCAGGTTTTCCTAATTCTAAAACTAATTCTTTGTCTTCTACACCTTGCTGCTTCTACAAAACATAGTTGTTCAGTTGTTTTCAATTGTATTCTACTCTTTGTGACCCCATCTGGGATTTTCTTGGCACAGATACTGAAATGGTTTGCCATTTCCTTCCCCAGCTCATTTCACAGATGAGGAAACTGAAACAAACAGGGTTAAGTGACTTGCCCAGGGTCACACAGCTAATAAATGTCTGAGGCCCTGCTAGCTTACCTAGTACCTTACCTAGCCTTAATCACTGAACGGGCATTGCCCCAGCCAAACTGAGACCTTAACTTAAAAAGGAAAGACCTTAACTTAAAAAGGCCATGGTTTCCTACTGCACACCGGGCCATCTCCAATCGTCCTGATCTATATCTTTCCACTGGACCCAGATGGGTCCAGAGAAGAAACTCCAGAGAAGAAACTGAGGCCATTGACTTTGCACAGTCCTCCCTCACTTAAATCCAATTCACTTACACATCATGGCATCACCTTCCTGATGTCATAGCTCTCTTTGAAAATGAAGGACAAACAGCAAGCCTGAGGCCAGATTTGAACTCAGGAAGGTGAGTTGTCTTGACTCCAGGCCCAGTACTGTATTTACTGTACCCACTAGCTGCCCAGAAAGCATTTACTGGTTCTGAAATGATTTACAAGGTTCCAGTAGTCTCTAGTGACATGCTAAAGCTCCTTACTTCAATCACGTTGTTATCAAATTAACACCCCTATTCAACTTTTTACTTTGGAGACTTAAAATGCTATGTACCTGCAAAAAAAAAATATTGAGTAAATTAACACCACATTCCCTAGTGAAGCCACTTTTCACAAGGATGATATTGCCACCAGGACAGAGCAATAACTTAAACGTTAAAATCATTTCAATCCATCAACAAATTCTATTCAACCTCTACAAAGTGTTTGGGGAATGGGAAAACATTAACAGTATTCAATTATTTAAAATCTTAGTAGGCTACAAAAATCAAAACTTGAACAAATTCACTGGTCAGTCAGTCAATAAACATTTATTAAGTACATACTACTTTTCAGGCACTGTGATAAACACTGGGGATACAAAAAATGGCAAAAGACAGTCCCTGTCCTTGAAGAACACATCAGAGAAAGACCTCTAGGAGAGCAGAGATTAAAGAGAACATTTGTATGTATCCGATGGCACATATCTACACATCTCCTCCCATTGGTGGCTCCATGACCTATCCAGGACTTCCTTGTCTAGGTTCAAACAAATATGTCAATAAAATCACACGTCTCTGGAGAGAAACAAAGAATCAGAAGCGAGTGGTGTAAATAGATAAATACTATAAACATGAAATAATTCTGAAAATTGAAGATTAGAGTATCACCACTGGGTCACTTTAAGCACGAACAAACAGATAGGCTATCTCAGCCCATTACTTTATAGCTTTCAAGTCAACTTACTTGTAGAAACTGATACAGATGTTGTGGAACTTTCCATGCCTCTTTCCATTAAACTGAGAATTGTCCAATGAACCCAGTTTCTACAAGATTACACAGAATGCATCAATGGGTTCAGCAGAGGCCATTCCTTATGTGGAAGAGACTGAGGAACCTGCTTCCACGAGAATCGTGATAATGTGCAAGGAAAGTGCTTTGAAGAGACTCTGTAGCATGTAGAGATCTGTAAGTGGTTCTGGTCTGGTTCCTGTGTGCTAATCATGCAACAAATGGCAGTCTCGCTGATTGGCTACAGTTTTGGAATCGAAACTAGGGGGTACCTTCAAAAGGCTTTAGTTAACCACAGCCTGATTGGATCTCTCTCTGGGTTTGACAGCTTCAGAGATGATCTCTGGTAAGAGACAATGCTCTAAGGGGAGAGGCCTGGGACCCTCTGCCTCTGAGACAGGCCCCATGGCTCCATGACCTTGGTTCCCTGACTGCCTCAGCTTCTGTTCTTTCATTTTAGGTAAAGGGGGTTAATTGGGAAGTTCTCACTTGGTGACTTTCAAAAGATCAGAAGAGAATCTCTGGGATTCTGGAAGTCTAGGAATCCAGGAGTTAGGAGGGTAGTACTTAAATGGAGTCTGGCAAGGCCTTGTAGCTAGTCCAGAATCAGTTTCCCAAGGATAGAGGAATGACCTTCAGTATTCAGTTCAGCAGTAGCTGAGGTGCTGCTGCATTTGGATGTGAACTTAGTGGTATCAGTGCTATGTAGAGACTGTGGTAAGGCTGAGACCACTTTCCCTGCAGATGAAGCATGTGCCTCCAAGGTGTTGGGAAGAGGAAAATGTTTATACTTTTGTTCTCACTATGTCTTTGGAAAAGCTAATTGATGTTAATTGGTTAAATGAAACTGAGATGCTAATCACTCAGTGGTAGGAAACAGTGGGGAGGTCACAACCAGTGGAGGCTCAAGCCAATGGCATTAGAAAGAAGATACTCCAACCCATCAGGAACCCTCTAGAACTGAGGGTTCTGGGTAGCAGCCTGTTTCTGGGATAGTGAGCCCAGAGAGTACTTGCTGAACCAATGCCCCTCTATAAAGAAGCAAATAGCCTTTAGTTTTATATTTTTACTCACCTGGATTCTCTCAAAGCTCTAGGAAGTCAGAGGGTTTGGATCTTGACAAACAAAGGGATATCCCGTATTTTTCTCACCCAAAATTACCTCCCTTTTGAATCTTTTTCTTTTTGGCTAGGTAATGGGGTTAAGTGATTTGCCCAAGGTCACACAGCTAGTAAGTGTTTTGTGTCTGAGGCTGGAGTTGAACTCAGCTCCTCGTGGATCCAGGGCTGGTGCTTTATCCACTGGGCCACCTAGCAGCCCTTCACTTTTGAATCTTACAATACATAGCTTCCTAAATGATGTCATTACTCCCTCTCCTCATTTCAATCTGTCCTTTACAAAGCTACCGATGTGATCTTCCTCATGATTTCACTCTTCTAATCAATAAACTCCATTGGTCCCCTGTTATTTACAGGATCAAATGTCAAATCCTTTGGTCTTTACAACCTCTTTTTAGAATGTACGCTTTTGGAAGGCAGGAAATGTTTTTCTCCCATTCCTTTCTTCTTCTTCTTCTTCTTCTTCTTCTTCTTCTTCTTCTTCTTCTT